>NC_079483.1:2699054-3307925 GCF_026230105.1 Diorhabda sublineata
AACTTTTCAAACAACCCTCTTATATCCAAAGAATACATCTAAAATATGATGTAGTCTGAAAAAAGTCTGCGTCTCCGTGACTAATATGATAAACTTCAATTATTATCTAGGTTATAAACAATTCTTCATGTAAAAGATGTGGTTAATTTACTTCCAATAGAATTCAATTTCATTATTTAAATATAGAATTCACACGATATCTGGATATTGTTATCTATCAAGTACCCTACCTGCTGGAATTGTTTTTTAAATGTATTTGTTCCTCTTAAAAGATGACTACTTCAGATACTATAGACGCACGGAAATACTCCGCTATAAGAGTTTTAAAAGCAAAGGAAATCAATTTTAATCGAGAAAAATTCCCAAGTGGGCGATTTAAAATACGCAGACGTTCATTTTAGAATCTCAAACACGTCGACAATTGAAGATGTTCAATATTAACATAATCAGCGTGTTTCTAATAGGACATTTCGAGTAATTTGGTTTGAAACGTCGGCCATATTGTCGTGGTGAACAAAACTTTTGTTTCATATATGTGTTGAATAACGCTATATAACAGCTATTTATCACATTAATAGTAGGTCTTCAATGGGATAATAAATACGAAATTGGAATTACCACACCAAACATCTAATGTGTGGTCCTAATTAAATTTTTTTAAGATTGATATGTTATAATATTTTTAATGAAAAGATTGCGTAGAGTTTAAATTTTGCGAAGATTGCGTATAGCCCACTAGGTTGATGTTTGAAGAAGATAAAACAAGGCCTGACCCTTCTCCCAATTGTCTTAAGACGGCTATAATTATAACTCTGTATAAAGGAGATAAAAATCAATAATCGGCTTTGTTTAAATATAAAATACTTTGTACCCATCAATTTGAGTTTTTAACTAACAAATGCACAAATGATGCTATTTTCTCTCTCTCTCCTTAATAATAAGTACTCTAGCCTATCCACTTAGCAACGCGGAGCATGACCTTTACCTACCTACTCCTCGTTTAGAATAAGTTAACAGCTCAATATTTTACAATGCAAAAAAATGCACTATCACTTGCGAATTGAAATCAAATCGACATCATCTTTTTCCGCGTTCCGCAATAATTTGAGGGTATATTTACTGGAAAGTGCCTTCTACTCTGTAAACGACTTTTAATTATTATATTTAATTCCAGGCATACTGCATACTGGTTTAATATTGCTATGGACTTATATACTAATTATTACTTATTACTATTACTTGTAATTTTGTTACTCATTGTGATTTTCTTCCGTATATTGAAATTTTATTTTATATGTATCTTTATTTAGTTATTTTTATGTTTGTTTTTTAGTTTTTACAAGCTTTTGTCTACAAATTCTAACAATTTTTTAATAATAAAGCATTTTTCTGTTCTCTTGAGGCGTTACAACCAAGAACCACGACTAGATGTTGACTAGAAACATGTGACTTAAACAACAAACTGATTACATAAAACTCACTAACTATAAAGCCGAGTTTACATTATCTAGTAGCTAGAGCAAGTTACTAAAGCCTGTTACTAAAATTAAGTATGGTGTTTTAGCTAGTTTTAGCTTTCTACATTTTGATAGATTTTTAGTTGCCGGAAAGCAGTGGTGGGAGAAACTACTTGCTCAAGTAAATAGAAATTGATTTATTCAATTGACTAAATATTTTACTAAATTAAGTACTTGCGCAAGTACTAAATCAAGTTGTTTTCACCATACAAGCAACTAAATTTGGCTACTTGATTTAGAAACTTGCTTTTAGCTACTTGACACGTGTAAACTCGATTTAACAAGTAGTGTGATTGTCTAACAACTAATGCTTATAGAAGTTACATTTAAATGATATATAGCAAACCTATGTTGTTGATTAAAATTAGGTTAAGTTGGGGTTGCTGTCACATTCTGCAGTCTAACTCTCTCAAACATCATTTTCCAATTCCAGCTCTACTCAATCTTCAAGTATTTATAGAGAATACGCCCATTGCTTTGTCATGATTTATATCATCAGTTATGGAAGATATAATCAAACGAAATATTTTGATAATATCCTTTATCACTTATTCTGATTTCATTTAAATGAGTTGATAATTGATGAGAAAGTACTTGTACATCCTAGTTTTGAATTTTCTCAGGAAAAATATTTTCTCTACATGTTTATACTATAGCGATGTACTTTAAATTAGAATCTGATAGTTCGGCAGCTTTATCAGCCATATCAAAAGAGTGAAAGGGAGAGAGAGAGAAATGCTTATTGTCAAAAATTGTTACAACTTATAGTCAAAAGCTTGCAAAAACTAAAAAACAAACATAAAAATAAATAAATAGAGATGAAACAAATAAAATATCAACTTTTGAATGAAATCAGAATAGGTGATAAAGGGCATTATTAAAATATTTCGTTTGGTTATATCTTCCATAACTGATGATATAAATCATGATAAAGCAATGGGCATATTCTCTATAAATACTTGAAGATTGAGTAGAGCTGAAATTTATCTAAGATTCCGTATAGCTCACCAAATTGATGTTTGAGAGAATTAGACTGCAGAATGTGACAGCAACCCCAACTTAACCTAATTTTAATCAACAACATAGGTTTGCTAAATTCATTTAAATGTAACTTCTGTGAGCATTAGCTGTTAGACAGTTACACTACTTGTTAAACTGAGTTTACACGTGAACTTGATTTGGTACTTGTGCAAGTACCTAATTTAGTAAACTGTATAGTCGATTGAATAGAAACAATTTTTATTTACTTGATCAAGTAGTTTTTCCCACTACTGTTTTCCGGCAACTAAGACGCCAACTAAACGAGTATAGACAGGTTGGTTTAGTATAGTTCATTAGTAGAAAGTGAGGGAATTATTTTTTTATTTGGTAGCGTGTTAAATTGTCTCGTTGGGGTGAAGCGACAATACTAAAGTTTGTAGAAGAATATCGCGAAAGGCGATGCGCCATATACATCTCTTCGACTCATCCAGTTTCGTAGCCAACAACGATTATTTTTATATTTCTTCTGCAAGTGTTTCTGATAATTCACAACATATGTCCAAGATACAATGCCGTATTGCTGCACGTATTTTTTCAGCCATGTTTAATTCCACAGTACTAAATGACAACTAAACCGGAATACTTATCTAAATGAAGACACTCGCTAAAAAACCGTACTTAAGTTTTAGTTACTGGCTTTAGTAGCATGCTCTAGCTACTAGATAGTGTAAACTCGACTTTATAGTTAGTGATTTTTATGTAATCAGTAAGAACTGATTTGTTGTTTAAGTCACATGTTTCTAGTCAACAGCTAGTCGTGGTTCTTGGTTGTAACGCCTCAAGAGAAGTGAGAAATGCTTTATTTTCAAAAAACTGTTACAGTTTGTGCAAAAATAACTAAATAAAGATACATATAAAATAATATTTCAATATACGGAAGAAAACCACAATGAGTAACAAAATTATAGGTAATAGTAATAAGTAATAATTAGTGTATAAGTCCATAGCAAAATTTAACCAGTATGCAGCATGCCTGGAATTAAATATTATTAGAATAGAAGTCGTTTACAGAATAGAAGGCACTTTCCAGTAAATATGACCCCAAATTATTGCGGAATGCGAGAAAAGATGATATCAAATTGATTTCGAGTGGCAAGTGATTGTGCATTTTTTTGCATTGTAAAATATTGAGCCCTTAACTAACTCTAAACCTGGAGTAGGTAGGTAGAGGTCGTGCTCCGCGTTCCTAAGTGGATAGCCGTGCAACCACCTTTCTGAAATTGGAGAAGCGTGCTTACGAATTTAGACACGTTGAGACAAAGAAGATTATAATAGCACAATGATTCAAGGGTGATTAGGTAACTAGATATGAAATAAAATAGGACCTAGTACTGAGCCTTGGGGCACCCCACATTCTATTGGCTTGCAAGAAGACATCGTTTTATCAATCCTCACAAACTGACTTCTGTTGGTAAGGTATGACTTAAACCATGCGAGAGGTGTTCCCCAGAAACCGTAGAACTGAAATTTGTTAATTAAAATTAAAAATATTTAAGTTTTTGAGATAGAATGACATTAATTCATATATCTTGACGACTAAATTGGTTTTTAATAACATTTTTTTGTTTTGTGGATTGAAATGACATTATTTTCGGTCCCCCAATATAAGAAATTATATAATCGAATGGTAATAATGGAATATTGGTAACTTAGGCATGAGTATAAACATAACTGAAATATATTTCGAGATTAAATGAAAACCAATAGTATACCAAGAGGAAGATCAAATACCAGGTGGAAAACGAAGACTGGGTGTAATGAATTGTAATGAAATAGTAAGAGACAAAAAAAGAATGGAGTTAGTGGCATAAAATCACATCGCTGCATATGATAAGCAGAAGAAGAAGAAAATACGAACTGATTTATCTTGAACAACAATAAAAACAGAACAGCAGTACTACAAATAGTACTAAACATTATTTCGTCCCTTATTAAATTCAGAAACTTATAATTTGCCTCTTTGCCTCTCTACATTTTCAATATAATAATTCTTCGAATCGATATTTTTCAAATTAACATTTATTTAGGTAACTACCACTCACCAATTATTTCCGCTAATCTATCATAAATATTTTTTTTTCACTTACATTATTAAATTCGTCCGCTAGATCATCATCTTGTCTGTTTAAAATTGCGCATTAATTATAATTTAATGCTGTCGTAAAGATAAGCCATCCATTAGCCAAACTGATTCCGACAATTTTATTCAACGATCGTGTTTAAATTTAATTTCTAGATTGATTTCGTCATTCAAATGTAAACTTCATGAAATATCTTTTAATATCATTTAATTGATTTTTGTCTGCACTAAACAGATATTTGTATCTTGTGTTAAATAGGTCTTTTAGTTGTAACTACTGGTTAAGATTTTAGGTAAAAAAGTTCGACCGACTTCTGGTGCAAAATGATTATAAAAAAGCATGAAACGTTTCGGAAAAACTGTCGAATTTGACGGAACGCTTTTATCAACACTCACAGATATCGTACTGACAACTATAAAAAAGAAGTGATTAAAAAACGGACGAAAATATAATTCCAGCTAATTTTGATTGGAATTTGATCAGAGAATTGATCGAAAAAATCACCAGAAGCGTTAAAAAAGCTCATCGAGAGACAGTTTACAAATAAAGTACCTAGTTCGGAAAAGAATGTGTACCGAGGTGTATAATTAGTTTGAACAGAAAAAGTATACAATGATGATCGTCATATCAGTGCGAGAAATGTATCTAATGTCGGGCTATGTGTGGTGCAGCGTTTCGAAATGCCACACACAAACAAATTTCTGAATGTGAATATTTTTTATATAGAATATTGATTTTTGAATACACTATATAATGATTAAATTTATGTCTTCTTGATTTTTTCCTTTTTACCTGAAGCAAAAAAGGCATATAAATAGTAAACGAGGGTTGTCTAAAAAGTTTTCGACTTTCAAAGAAACAAAACAATGATTTTCCATAATATTTTTATTTTTGTTTTTTTTTTCAAGTACTGCAATGCTCTAAACTTTTTAACTCTTCAAAAAATTAGTTGCCTTTTTTTCTCAAAATAGGCGTTCACGTATGTAATATTGTCCGCGTCTGATCTCGTGAAACAGGAACTTTAAGGTTAAGAAGCAGGGGAAAGTCGCTGTAGGCCAAATCTGGTTAATATTGTGAGTGGTGGAACAATGCTAAGTGCAATTCGTGGATTTTAGCCATGACGATCATCAAAGTGTGAGATATTGTGTTAAAGGGATTAAAAGCATTTTCTTTTTCTTCAAATGCCGTCGCATTTTTGCCTTATAAGGCAATGAGGCCTGATACTCTCCTGTTTTACCTTTTTGAAGAAAAAATTCGCTCATACCTGGTCAATAAGGACAAGAAAACGTCCATTCGAATGAGTTATCGTTCCAAATTGAGCGAACGTGTTCTTTTGATATGCTGATAGCCTCTTATATATCTCTATCTTTACACCGACGTTCATTCAAATACCAATAATCAAACTTTTTTGATGATATAGCTGATTTTTCGAGTTTTTAGCAGTCCCGAACGTGCGTCGTCGATCAAGCTGTTTCGACCAGCTTTCCAAACTTTTACGTTTTTCAATAATAGTATCTCTGTCTCTCTCTCATTCTATCTCCTCTTACATTTGCGAAGGAATTGCATTTAGAAAAGAAATATTTAACGACAGCCCGATACTCAGTTTTTTTAATTTTTTGGAGAAATATACACAACTATTCACTTATAAGCCTAATATGTGCTGACATCTTCAGGTTGAGATCGGAAACAGAAAATAGTCCGCACCGATGTTTAGAAGTGTCCATTTTGAGGAAATACTAAAACAAGTGGATTCTTGTTCTAAGGACACATTTTTATGATGCAGACATCTGTCAAAAATAAATCTTTTCACTTTCCCATTTCCTGATTTTTTAATATTGGCTATGTTTAGCATATCATTATAAATGCATTTAGATGGAGTATTCACACTCAAAAATGAAATGAAATACGCCTATGGTGCTAATGTCAAATATATGTCACATCAAAAATAGATTGAAAAAATATTTCAAAAAACTAGTAATGGTATGAATACTTGGACTTTGGACTTAATTAATTACATGGACTGCTACTCCTAAAAGGGTTCGTACTTAAGTTTTAAGATATGGCAACACTGATGTGAATATGTCAAATCCGACATTACCAAGTTTGACATTTTTAATGGTAAATGTTCTCAGAACTTATTTTTTTTATTACTAAACTCGCAGTTAAAATCAAGTGTTTTATCTGTAAATATTTGTTAAATTAAGTTAATGATCGAGATCTGTTTAAGGTAAGTAATATTTTATTTAGGTCCTAAAATTTCACGTATTGTTCCGGTGGTAGATTTGATAATTATCTGAGTTAAGAGATGGGCCTAGCCTAACCTAACCTAACCTAACCTAACCTAACTTCTTATTATACGAGTGTTATTTGAGTTGTTTATAGATAATTGAAACATTCATCTAGATGTTAGGTCTTTTAGATATTTTACCACTTTCTCCGCTAAAGTAGCAATCAATGTAACTAAGTATATATGGTATATTCGACTGCAGGACGAGTTGAGATTTTTCTTCGGAAAAGATGAGAAAAAAGTGAGAAAATATCGTCACCCAGTGGCAGTTACTAGCAATTGTGGCTCATATCTATTTATATCCTAAATAATATATGTCCTGCGGTAAGCCATTCATAGCGTTTTTAAATTTTATACTTGGAAGATATATTCGGTACAAGAAGAAGGAATGAACATAACCAAAACAGATGACCACAATTTTATGAGATTATGCATGACATAAAGAAGACAATTTACCTTACGTTTCTGTAGACGATAACTTGTTCATCGAAACGCATGTCAGGACAGTAAAATTGTGAGTGTTGGTGTAGTGGTAGTGTAAACAGTATGTGCAGTATGAATATCATCAATTGAAGAATTCCAATTTAAAATGAATACTAACCCAATTTTGCATTGAATTTTTTTGGGCAACAATATGAATCCAAAATACCAACAGTTGGTTTATGAACTTCTAGACGTCTACAAATTCCTTGGGTCTCGAATGTCATTGAAAATTCATTTCCTTCATTCCCATCCGACATTTTCTCCCGAAAATTTGGGGGCTGTCAGTGATGAGCATGGTGAAAGATTCCTCCAAGATATTAAGAACAATGGAAATTCGGTATCAAGGACGATGGGATTCGGCCAAGATAGATGATTACTGTTGGTTTTTAAAAAGAAAAAGTGCAACTACTCATAAAAGGAAAAAGTTGAGCTAATTGATATTTAAAGTAATTTTTTTATAGTTTTTGTTTTTAATAGATGTGAGGCATGTTTATTAGATATAAACTATAAATATTGTCAATATATACGATTTAAAAAACGGGAATTTTTTTTTTAATAGATATCAAATATTCTACCAATGAATATGGTTCTATAAATGTAACTTAAAAACCTCCACTATTTTGAAAACTCATAAGACTAGGCTTTTTTATCCCAATAAATATAAAGGTGAATGTCTCAATTGCGGAAACATGCAAATAAATAGCAGTAACGTAAGAAAATTCTGGGAAATCATGAGTTATGCTAATCAGTTTTGAATTACTACATTATCAATGCATAGGAGTTTATTCATTCGCTCGCAATCATCTCTTGAATAAAAATCACTTTTGTTGTGGTCACGATACTTCCGATTTAATAGAAAAATATGAAATTTAATACGATAAAAAATAAAAAAGAATGAAAGTTTCAGTTTCGTTTGGACCACTACTGATATTTAATATAACGGTTAATAGGAACGATAAAAGACTTGTACATCTTAACAGGGTATTGAGGATCGTATTTTTGACTAAACCCAAGCCTTCAGAGTGATAATACTTGTATGATTTTGAAAATAATATCGAAAATTCGGATTTTGTTAAAACATTGAATCAAATTTGTATAATAGCAGGATAAAGGAGATGCGTAAAAGGCAGTTGACAGAAAAAAATAATTTTGATTGTAGAAAATTCGGCGAAATTTACAGTAAAGGACATAGTACTGTAAGGCTAGGTGCTGGTATCCACACTATTGAACCTTCAATATGACAAAGATTGGTAATGACAAAGTTATCAAATATATCGCAGATGAAGAGGAAAAAGCACATAATACCGAAGTAGTTATACTAGCAGCAGGACGAAATATTAAAGAAATAAAAATTGAGGCAATAAGGCAATGGAAGATCATTTCACGACAAATGCCAAACGTAGGAGGACTAAGAGAATCAGCAAGAAGAATACTATTAGAAGTTGTAAAATTCGTAATATGAGCGTCCTCGAAAAGACACATGATAAAAGGCTCATGACCTTAATCTAAAAGTCTTAGTCTAAAATAGTTAATCACGGTTTTAAACACCTAGCAAGCAACCTCTATGACAACCTTACTTGCCAAGAAGTCTAGACTGCTACCTGAAGAAAATAATAATAATAAGATGAAGGATTGGGGAAAAAACTAATACCAGATCTAATATCATGTAAATTATGGACAGGTAAACTACTACCTCACACAACTACTAATTAAATACGGATTTTATTAGAAGTATCTACACCTCTTCAACATTAGTACAACGGATAATTGAATCTGCTGCAAACGGCCAGATATAACGTAGGACAACTTTCTTGAATGTAGAAATGAAAAAGAAAAATGAAAGAACCTACTTAAGACCCGCTACCTTTCAGGATATAATAAACAAGATGTTGGATAGTCAAGACAACTGAAATACGGTTCATAGTTCAGAATTAGGTTTTTGAGCGGTCAGGAACCATTGCCTGATAGGCCAGTCGTGTACCATTTAAAACTACTTTAAGCCGATGTCCATTAAAAAGCTGATTAGGCACATTCGTCGATAAAATGGCCTTCTTTCTTCTTGCACCAGCGACATTTCGGATTATCTGCGATGCCGAGAGTATGGAGAAGGCATATTTTATTACTGTGTCCAGTTGAAAGGCTAGTTACTGCGGAATCAACAAATACAGGTCTTTTCCGAATACTGGAAACTACACAAATTCGAGGCATCCCCATACTGTAGACACCACTCGAGTTTTTGCTTTGTCATAAGTCGAATTTCGCGCCTATTCAAGTTGATTTATAGATAGGTAGAAGGTGCATTCATGTGTATCTTTGCTTTTTCCATGCAAGGTGTTTCCAATAATCCATCCCCGTAGCATTTGTCTAGCGAGTAGAGTATTTGGAGATGTAATGGCTCAGAAATAATATTAATAGGGTAGCGAAAAACATATGGGAGGATACGTGGATAACTAAGCCAAAAAATAGAAAATGAAAATACAGTTGAAGGAACAATAGCTGTTCCGCTCCAAATATTGTCAGAAGATTATTTCGAGCAACAGACATTGAAACGCCTCGTCCGCCGTTCCCTTTAGAGAACAAAGTTCCAACTAGTTACTGAACAAATGTATATACTGCAAATTATGTTTAATATCTCACATTTTTTTCATCTATTACTTGGAATAATACAATTTTGTTGAATTATCGATATACCAACTGTCTTTGTGGTCAGTCCTGTATACGATTTTCTTCTATGTACAATGTCGTGACAAGGTGATTTTTATTTGCATTTTTTCCATACTAACAACCGGAATATACGTTTCGTGAAGCGGAGTTGTTCTTCAATCTATCAAATCTTTAATAATATCAACATCAAGGTCGGTTTTTCAAACTAGAAAAATTAAACAAACGGTAACTGAATGTTTTGCCTCGAGTAAAAAAGAACGAAATGAAATAAAAAAAGATCATAAACGTAACCGTAAAATAATCGAATGGTCAGTGGTAAATAGGACGGCCATTCGACAATAATTGGCAACATTTCGAAAACTATATATGTAACATTACCTTTCACACTTGAGTAGATCGAAAAAATCAATTATTTTGCCACTGAAATAGGAATTTTTGCCAAATGTCAGCTTTTCATTTCAATTGGAAAGTCATCTGCATCACAGTTAACACTTTACTAATTGACGGTATAAAGAGGTGTAGTTCCCAAAATATTTTACTAAAATTTTTACCAAAGGTTGTAATTGATTAGGGAAGATAATCCCTGAAAGGATTTTTACTAAAAAATCTTCGTTTGCCTCCCAGAACGCTTTCAAAGTTAAAACAATATTACTAAATATCTCCAAAAATATTGATTGCTTGCTACCGCTCATTAACACACATTAACTCATCACCGCACGACGCACAGTAAGCGAAAATGCTAAAAAGCTAAAAAAAATCGGATAATCTTATGGTAATATAGTAGCAGAATATTTTTGGGTCGCTAATTAGGAACTAGGCATTATTTTTACCAAAAACAAAATGGTGGATCCAATATGGCGACAAAAAAAATCAATGACAACTTGATTGCTAGGAGTAAAAATTGGTTATAAAAAGTATACAAACAAATGAAATAGCACTTATTGGAATATAGATTTTATTCCAAGAAGAAAAGAAAATAAACTAAACTTGAGCTACATTAGCAATCGCTTTCTCACTCTTCATCGCTGAATTCCGACATATGTTTACAGAAGAGAAAATAAACTAAACTCAAGCCTACAACATTAGCAGTAGCTCTCTCACTCTTCATCGCTGAATTCCGAATTATGTTTAAATCAGAGAAAATAAACTAAACGTTAAGTCTATAACATTAGCAGCAATCGCCATGCTGTTAGTTTATTATCAAAAATTAGAAGAAATGAAATTATTGATTCATATAACACCTAAATGTATCTAGGAGAATCTGCAAATATTGCTTATCTGTCGCCTATGTCAGAAAAATCGAGAAATAGATATAGAGGCACTTAATAATCCAAAATATGGTACCAAACAAAGACTGCTACGGCAATTTCAGAAACCGTGCTTTTTTGGCTTACTTTCTCGAAAAAGCTACTGCATTAAAGACTCCATCAAGGTAATGTTGTGAATCCAATCTTTTCATAGAAAAACAAACATATTACCAAATATCTTAAGCCCCGGGCATTTTTAAAAAGTAGAATGTTTGACGTTGTTGATTAAATAAAAACTTATTTCCTAAGTTTGTAGTGGAAACTTGATGAATATAGGGTGTATATTAAGTAAATAAGATATATATTTCATAAGGCATGAATTATTACCACCCAACTATGAATTTTTTAATTTTATTCTATTGCTACGAACGTGTCCCCACCCTAGAGCCAGTCCTGCCTAGATGTATTGAAATTCTAAAATTCGGACAAGGCACGCGCGGCGACTTTAACTAACTTTTTATAAACCGCGGATTCCGTTTTATGTTCTTTTGTTTTGTTTTCTATATTGTTGAACAACTTTATCACTAGACCACATTAGTTCAATTTTTTTCTTACGATGTTCTATGAATGTTTAACTTATGAAAAATCGAAGAAGTGGCTGTGCCAATTTACAACCTTGAGTATAATGTTACTTCTTGTGCCACGGTGTTAAAAATAGCGGCACGTTAAGTTCGCCTTATGGCGTTATTTTATCACATATTCATTAAGAATTTCCATTGCATATTGCAACCAACCGAAAGTCTCTTATTATTAATAATTTTCGTCAATGGCTCAAATTACCTGGTTTCTTTACTGACAACACATACAAAGGAAAATTGCGTTTCCGAAAAACTGTGTGGTCATATTCGAATGTAAACAAAAACCAACAAGTTGTGAACGTTGGAGATACAGACAGTGAGAATGAAACGGGTTATTCGGAATCCAGCAATGAAAAGTGAGAAAGCGATTGCTAATGTTGTAGCTTATGTTCAGTTTATTTTCTCTTCTGTACACATGTCAGAATTCAGCGATTGCTTTATTTTCTCTGCTTTAAACATAATTCGGAATTCAGCGATAAAGAGTGTGGAAGCGATTGCTAATGTTATAGCTTAAGTTTAGTTTATTTTCTCTTCTATAAACATATGTCTATCGTACAGTCCTTGCTTGGCATCCAATAATTTTTTCTTATTCCCGTAGATAAAAAATAAATTGGAAGGTCAACATTTTTCTACATATGAAGAAGCGGTTGATGCGTCCAAATCACATGTTATAAGATTGTAAAAAGTTATTGCTCAAACTGGAAAGATAAAGTGGAGGAGCAGAACGAGAGAATTTTGAGAAAAATTGATGAAGTTGAGTGTATAGGAAGTGTGAACTATAGAAATGGAAAAAGACGACCCAAAAGATTTGATTAAACAATTATTGAAGATATAGGAATGGCTGCTAGTGATCACTTCAATGTAAATACGTTTCTCGTCTCATATCCGAGTTAGCGAAAGGACAAAAAAATGAGATTTATCTCAAAAACCTCATTTCTCATAAAATTGATTTAGAATCAGAATAAGTGAAATTGTTCATGTGAAATGAGCTTCTCTTGCTTGAAAAGGGAACGTTTACAAATTACGTAAGTCATTTTTTTAGAATATTGGATATGCCTAGATAAGGAAACGTCAAGTTTGAAGATACCCATCCCCTCTCTTACGTAAGGAATATGGTTGAAAATATATATATATTTAAGAATTGAAATCACATTAAAAATTATATAATGACACTGCTTGGTTAGGTATATTAAATATGACTTTCAAGTTGTTTTTACTACGTTCGCGTTACTAACAGTAGCTGGTATAGAGTATGCATCAAGTTTTATTCAGCATTCACGTGCAAAAGCTTGAGCTCGCGTTTTATACATTAAGCGAGCATTTGAATCGCAGGTATTAAATTATTATGGGAAATAGCATATGTATGTAGTCAATGACTTTACGTAAGAAAAAGTAAATTTCATCCTTCCTCTCATGTCAGGTTTCATAAGGAATGTTCTCAATCCAACCCCCAATGAGCCTTACGTAATTTGTAAACGTTCCCAAAGAGTTAAGAACTTTTGCTATAGACTATGAGTCATGGAATGCTTTAGCTCTTTCTTGTATAGTCAGACCTAATGAACAAGTTTTCATATAACAATATAATTAATGATTTCGTTGTTAAACTGTGAGTGTGATGAAAAATATTCAAGGATCAAGGTTTTAATGTTACAAAGTTGAGATTGTTTTGATTGAAAATGTAATATGAATAATTGTGAGGTAATGTATTGAATTTCAAAGGTAGTTTAAAGAACTATTATGAATTTGACGTGACTCACATTGTCGTATTGACGACAACGTTAATGTATCCGATTGTTGTTAATCAAATAGAAAATCAAATTTACGGACCTATATATAGGATATATATGGATATATAGGTTTCTAAAAGAATGCGTAAATACGGATGATTCATAGCATGAAAACAAAAAAGATGTTAGTAAACAAACTCAGTTATAAGAAATTTTGTCGAGTAAATAATATTGTAATTCAATAGTTCTGTCAACTTCTAATGATACAGTTAGTTTGTTGTTTCAGCATTAAAGTTTAAATTTATGTACGTCGTATCATTTTATTAGATCATGAAAATGTTTAAGGGACGACTTACAAATAATTAAAACAGAAAATCTGATCATTTAAATATATAAACATTAGATATAATCTAATCTGGGAGTTGGCACTCGTGAAAGAAAATAGCACGAGAGTAATTTCGTGAATGATTTTGCATAAAGTTGATCGTGAAATTGAGGTCAAAAAAACAATAAAAGATATGATATTGTAAGTAAATATTATGAACTGTTTTT
This sequence comes from Diorhabda sublineata, assembly GCF_026230105.1. NCBI lineage: Eukaryota > Metazoa > Arthropoda > Insecta > Coleoptera > Chrysomelidae > Diorhabda > Diorhabda sublineata. Next base: position 2,713,292 of record NC_079483.1, read on the forward strand.
TATATAGTGCGATATGAGATTTAGTTTACTTATAATCCGGTTAATTTAGACATTCGACGTTACATAAATTCCCATCAAGTTTAAAATACATTGAGCATAGAATTTGAATGTTCCCCATCATTTCCGTGTATGGAAAAAAATTTATTCAAGATCCAATACGGTGAGCTGGCTACAAAAAACAGGGTCGATATGGTGCGCGCCATTTCAGCTTGTGAACTGGCGGCCCCAACTTAGTACATTACCGAACGCCACTTCTTAAAGTCAGCACAGGTCGGATGTGAAAATGCTAGCCGGTTTTCCCGAACGAAAAAATTGGCTGAAAAACCTCATAATGGGCGCGCGTGAAACCTTTTGTAACGTGGAGTTTAAACCTCAAATAAGAACGGTGTTATAGCGCAAGAAGTTTTGCTTAATGGAAAATTGTTTTTGATGTCTCCATTCAAAATATCTGTTTGAGCTACCAGAAATTAAAAAAAAAATATCATGATACGATGGAAACTCGCTCTTAAAACTTATGGGAATAGTTATACTTTTTGATAAAGTTGTTCAGTATGGAGTAACAGCTCGTGGTGCCCCAAGAAACTGCACTTAGTTGAGACCCCAAAAATCTAATAAAAAAGTTTCGCGCGCGCACGTTATGTGGTTTTTCAGATGAGTTTTCCGACACTCTCGATCACTTCTACGAGGGTTTTCCGGCCTGCAAAACTTCTTGCGCTATTACACTGCTCTTATTTGAGATTTAAACCCCACGTTACAAAAGGTTTCACGCGCGTCCTTTATGAGGTTTTTCAGCCAATTTTTTCGTTCGGGAAAACCGGCTAGCATTTCACATCCGACCTGTGCTGACCTTAAGAAGTGGCGTTTGGTGATGTACTAAGTTGGGGCCGCCAGTTTACAAGCTGATATGGCGCGCACCTTATGGACCCTGTTTTTTGTAGCCAGCTCTGGGTCTAAAAGGTCAAAAAAATAAGTTTTTCGCAATTTGCAGCAAAATTGTAAGTTTTATCATAAAAATAATTCAGTCAAAAATTGTAGATCAAAAATTATCTACGTATCAATACTTTTTTCCTACAAGCTACTGTTTCTGAGATATAATGACTCAAAAAGTTGTAAAAGTTATCGTATATAATAGTTTCACCATTTTCAATAGTAAACTTTTCTTACAACGTTGAAATGAGCCGAGACTTGTGAGTATTTGTAAGGAATTTCTATTGACTAGTGGGAACTGTCATAAGTTCATCAAATAAATTATCAATTTACTAGCAGCTTTGATATTTCTCGTGCAATCATTATAACCATTACATACGACAGAAAATCTGAAACATTATAACTTTTTAACTTTTACAACTTTTTGAATCCTTATATCTCAGAAACTGTGGTTCGTAGAAAAAAGGTATTGATACGTTTCTTATCTCTTTCTCTCTCTCTCTCTCTCTCTCTCTCTCTCTCTCCTCTCTCTCTCTAATACATTCTTTTGTGGTTTGGTATTGAGCCGCCTATATTTGAGACTTTGGGGTCATCCATCATACGTTGATATAGAGGAGAAGTATCTCAAGTGACAATGTGTGAAAAGGGACAGGGGGTTGTGATGTTACATCTCACAATTAAAAATACTAGAACGCGAAATTTAGATGTGAATAAAAAAATTAAAATCCACGAACTTGATTTACATTTATTAATAATTTAGCATTCTCGCTATGAAGTAATCTCTCATATATATATCGCCGAGATATTGAGGTCGTTAAAAAGTTTGGCGGCTATGGCATAAACACTATTTTTCGTGCAATCGTTAAAATAATCAAATAATATAATAATCAATTTGACGATTAAAAAATTTATTTTCTGAATAATTATTTCAACATAATTCAATATTAGAATATAACTTCCAAATATCATCTGTAGGTTCATTATTTGGTTTGTTTTTATTGGGAATCAAACCATAATGTCTTCTGTATGTTCCTAGTGATATACTCGCCCTTTATCTTGTTTTTTTTTGAGAATTAAACCACAATCGTTCTTTTGAAGCTTTATTTCCGATTTTCGAATAATCGAACACTGATAAGTTTGGATTAATCGATTATTTTTGATTATTTTCGATTAATCGATTAATCGAAAATAATCGATTATTTTATATAATCGATAATTGATTATATTGTTTGATAATTGTCCAGCCCTAGTGGTGATACTAATGAGACAATCAATCTAAAATTCGCGTGATGTGGGACAAATTAGACAGAGAAGCCTGAAAGCAATTTCCTACTTTTACTTCAAATGTTTGGAATAACCTCAAAAACTATTGGAACCAAATATATAACGATTATTTTTCGAAATTGTTACTATAACCTAATTTTATGTTCTTCAGAATATAAATTTCAAAATCGATCGTATTGATTTTATTTGTTGTATAGATATCACGCAAACTATAGGGTGGGCAAAAATTTTGACCGGTAGTTTAGATTGAACGTAGGGACATCATTATATTAGGATCGATTTTTATCAGCTGGATTCGTAATATGGACCACTGTGCTCCGACCAATAATGCTCTTTTTCCTTTTACGGTAAAATTTGCGGACAAGTTCGTTTCCAAACGCACCATCGAAAGGAGAGGTTAAGTACTTATCTTTGAGTTAAAAGTGATGCTTCCCTCAAATCGCCCTTATATAATAGTACATGATACTGAAATTCCTACAGGGTGTTTCAAAATAGGCGATCCCTTCTCTAGGATAGATAGAAAACTGAAAACTATTTGGCTTTGTCGTAACGCCATTCGTTTTCAAAATAAAGGGCGTTGAAGAAAAAAATTATACATATTACTTACTGGCAACATTGTATTGAAATTTTATACGAATATGTTTTGGAAGCTGATCCATCCAATGAATTTGTTTTTATGTCTGAGTCTCATAGAGAGCGCTAGTTACACGGTTTGTACCAAGTAGTATTGGACATAACTTTTCATTATTAGATTTATTAAGGAAAATTTCAAGTGAACTTAACATCATTTAATTTCATTCCAAAAAGGTACTCTTTATAAAACTCGATACTGAGACCGTTATCGGAATATTTTGGTTTGAAAATTATGGAGTAATAACCGATGCTGGTATGAAGTATTGATAAATGTATTAATTAAACAAAAAATCACGCGTGAAAATTTAAAAAACGGCTAATAACATAAAATAGAATTGAATTAGAGTAGGTGTTCAAAATTTCTTCCGTTTTTTCGATGGTGTCATTAACGCGATAAAAAATTTTCAATTCGCATAATGCTTACCAATTAATAATAATAATAATTAATAACTTAATCAATACTTTATACCAGCATCGGTTATTATTTTTTAAATTTTTTTTAATACCGTAATGCTAATTAATATAAAAAATGTTTTTATATGATTTAAAAATATTCTAGAGGTACGCCTATGTTGTCGGCGCCATCGCCACTAATGTGTATTTAATTTTTTTGGTAATATCCACATGGAATTACAGTTTTCTTATATATTATACAAGAACAATTACTCACTGAAGGTACGTAGAATCAAAACAAAATTAATGATCGTTTTCTTTATATAAATATAGGTAAGGTCGTGTGGGAACACAGTAATTTGTGGATATTGCATAAGATTGAAACGATAGGATCTGTTTTTATGTATTGCACGTGTTTGCACTGGCCGTGTAATGTATATTCTTCTCTCTTTATATATGTATATGTTAACAGGTAGTTTTGAATGCCTTGAATAAATAAATTTTGACGTTTTAGTTAAAACCTGCACCTTCATCTTAAATATAATTGCATTAAGAACTAATGTAAACTTTTTTTACTAAATATATTTTGAATATTGAACCGTACACATTGAAAGTTCGACAAACAAATCTAACAAATCTATCCAATCTGTTACGTTTATCACCATATTTATTTATCTAGATCCTGCGTGTTCCTTTAACCCGTCTACCCATCCCATTTCCTTTTTTTTTATTCCCAGGGTCTTCAATTTATAATTATTTCATTCTATCTTTATTTTTTTTGTCTGATGTGAAGCGGATTTCCATTTATGATTGGCTACCTCTTTTCTAACGTCGTTTTTATTTTCTTTCTCATCTACAAGTTTCTTTTCTTATCTAATAGTTTTAATATAAACATTTACGTTTCCATTAATTTTTGTCCTTCGTTTGACTTCGTAGGTGTCTGTTTCAGATCTACAAGCAAGGAAGAACCCAATGGCTACATAACCTTGTTTTGAGATATTGAGGGTACTTTTTTCATTTTTAAGATGTAAACTAACTTGCCAAATGCTAACCATGTCAATCTAACTAACTAAAATAATGATTTTTGTTTAGTTTAATTATAGGATGAAAAATATGGAATAGAAAAGAAAGAATGTTTAGAAAACTTTGACTCAGAATGAAATACTGATTGTCAAATTTCACTTGGAACCTGATCTTTTTTATTCCCAAAGTTTAAACTAGCGGCCGCAGGAATCAGTCTTACGCGAAAAATTCAGTGCTGAAACAGGGTCCTGGTCAAATAGTTGATAAATACCATTAGCATTCAATTTATTTTATATTAAATCTTATTTCCAAGTTTTAGTGATAAATCATTGTAATTTTAATATAAGATCTAATCAGAAACAACATTGCCTGACAAGATTTTTAATTACGGATTTCGTCTCAATTTTTGTGATAGTTTTAGCACTTATATACACTTTATTCAATAACAAAATAGAAAGCATGCTCTAAACTCATTGATTCTTTCCTCAAACTACCCTTACACATTTATTTATCGAAAAAAAAATTAGATCTCTCAGAAAAATTCAATAGTACCTCATTGGATAAGCTTATTGATTCTTCTGCTGATTCGTCCTCAAATACTTATTTATCGAAAAAATCATCAGACTGCTCATGATCAACCTGTACAGAATGCATTATGCAGGTAATACATATGTCGGTTTTCTGATTACTTTTTCTATCAGTGACCTTTTTTCCCCTCTTCTAACTGAAGGAACAACTAATTCTAAACGTGAAACGAAGACGATAAAAATATAGGTGCTATAACAAATATACTAACAACAACAATTGTTAAGATAGGAGAGGAAATCGAACAAAAGGTCAATTTTGTCTAGGAAAAAACAAAGAAATACGTAAAAATAAATTAGTGGGATAACAATAGAATGAAATATTATACACACCCAAGAAATGAAAATGGAGGAGAAAAAACCAGGAACAAGTGTCAAAACAAGACTAGGAAGATTTGAAATTAATAAAAAATGAATATGAACGGCATAAAAAGCACCGAGAGGTATGGAAAACAATGAATCTCTCGAAAAGGACAAAATAACAGCAAGAATTTTGAAATTTCATCGATAATCGGTCATTATACTCTGTTTAACAGAACACTGGAAGAAAAAATAATCTCACAACAATTGGAATTAATCCAATCAAGTATCATCTTGTTCAAAAACACTATCGATCATTAACACTCCTTATCGTAATCTATAAGCTCTTCACAAAAATATTAATTAATAGACCAACATTTTAAAGATGCTAATTCATACAAATGGCTGGCTTCAGAAAGGATTTCAGTACAAGTGATCGCATTCTGACCATGACATCTTGATAGTTAGCCAACGAATATAACATACTATATATTGCGTTCTTTGATGTTGAAAAAGCTTTTGGTAGTATTGAACACTGGGCTGTAAAATTTCTTCAATAGTGGAATCCACTACACTATATAACTATATAGGAGGATGGTCCTAGAAATATCTGTCCCAATAAAGAAAACACAATCATTTTGGAACAAAACATATTTATATTTCCCAGCAATAAGTTAATACCCTTTTTATAATATGAATCGTCAAGGTCCTCAAAATAGCATTAACTGCCGCATCACCTCTTCATTATTGAAAAATCTTTGACCACTGAGCTATTTTTTCAAATCTGGGAACAGAAAATAATCCCAGGGGGCTAAATCTGGCGAATAGGGTATATTAGGTAGCAATTTAAACTATAATTAATTAAATTTGGTCATTTCAATGATAGATATCAAACAACACTTTCTTCTTAGCCAAATGCGGCCGTTTTTGATTAATTTTTTAGCCCAGAGTTGCAATAAGCTTGTTAATGAAATAGATAGTCAATGAAAATTAACCCACGCGCATCCCTAAAAACCGACGCCTGTAGATGGAACGGTCTTTGCCTTCTTTGGAGCCGGTTCTCCCATTTCAGACCCTTCGTTTGAATATTCTTTTGTTTCGAGTATGAAGTGATAGACCCACGTTTTATCCATGGTTATGAAACACTCGATGGAAACATCATCATGACGTGGTTTTTGTTCCATGTAAGCAAACGCGGCAACCATATTGCGCACAGCTTTCTTATGTCCAAATTTTCAGTTAATATGCGATGTACCGCACTTTTTGAAATGTTTACTATGTGTGTTAGCTCGCGCATTTTCAGTCGAAGATTTACCCAGTACCACTTTGTCGATTATCTTCAACATTTCTGGTGTCGTCACCTCATGTGGTTGACCACTTCGATGCTGGTCTTAGCAGGTCGTTTAAACTCTGCTACCCAATATTTTACTGTTGATAATAAAGGAACTGTCTCACTCAGAGTAGAATCTAGTTAAGCTTTTCCATTGGTTGGGCTAACGCCTTTCAAATAAAAGTTTTGTATCACAAAACGATGATAAATTTTTTCCATGTTTACAAATTCACCGAAAACGTTCACTATTGATGACTGCCAAACAAATACTTAAAAATGTGACGTCTTCAAACTTCAAACATATGCTGTATGGACTTTGGACTCTGTGTACTTTCTAATACAGATTTATTTTTTTAAGCAACTACAGCCATCTCTAGGTCAAGCTAGATACTTATAGGCCCATTCTCCAAAATTAATTTATGAGGGAACAAAGCAGGTATGCAAAAGAAGGGGTGTGAGACAAGGAGGCATAATATCATCTAAACAATTATTCAAACAAGCCTAAAGGATATCTTGCTTTTAACAAAATTAGTTGAGCAATACTTAAACAACTTAAGGTTTGTGGATGACATCGCATTAAGAACCAATAAAAAAGAAGAACTGCAATAAATGTGACACTATAGCCATAGCTGATAGTATAGATCTCAATATGAACTATGCGAAAACTGAAATTATAATATAAACAGAGGATCACATTATTATAAGTATGAGACAACAACAAATAGATCAAGTTACTAAATATATATCTAGGACAAATGATTTTATTTTCGTGGAGCAGTATCATTTAATGACAACTTCTAATTTGATTGTAGCCATATCGTGATTTTCAAATAAATGCATGTGTAGAAGTGTAAGCTTGGATTTCAGTATGTAAATTCAAGTTCAAAACGTAGAAGTTTACTGCGAACAAGTAATGAGCAAGTATATATTTTTTATCAGGTGAATAAATTGTCGAAACCCATAACATAGAAGAAAGCGACCGACTTCTTCAATAACAGAAATCAACACAGAAGTTGAAGAAACAATTCAAAAAGATCGACTAATTTTGAGTCAGATTCAAGATTGAGAAATGATAGCTTGTATCATTTCTAATGTATTATTATTATATTTTTTCACAATAGTTACTGATAGTGTCACATTTCTTCATCGTCACCGATCTGACGACTTTTATCAATCAAATTGTTACAGGGGACAAAACTTTGCTACATCATTTTGTAACAACAAGCAATGAAGCAGATGTGAAGTGGATGACCCATAAGAAAAAAAGTTACATTCTCTGCCTATAAATTGATGGCAACCATCTTCTGCGATATAAGTGGGGTTACTTTGATTATTGTACTAATTTGGCAAGAGGTTTCGCTATGTAATGTAAAGATTAAGGTATCTTAAGTGACAAGACCAGATCTCATACTGATAAAGTATAGAGTCATATCAGTCAGTAACTATGATGGAGTATCACACATCCAACCCACAGTACTTTTTACATAATGATGTGGAAACATCTGGTGAGATCTGGATCCATCAATACCTAAATAGACTTGGTGATTAGGTCACTCAAATTATTTTTGTTCCTTTCGTTTACTGTCAATAAATATCTCTTTAATCGAGTTGTAACCTTCATTTGATGGCCCAAGTATTCCAATATTCATAATTATGATAATAGTATTCTAAATGAAACGATGACTTGCTGAATATTGTGAATCAAATAGGTCAAAATAATTGAACAATGATTAGAAGAAAATTATATAAACGCTACACAAATTGTAAGTACAAACTAAACAAATTAAGAAATGTTTTGGTTCAGAGACAAAAATTTTATAATGAATTATTATACAAAATTAGTCGTTAAGATATTACGTATGTACTCTTATAATTCGATGATAAGCGTTTGCGCAATTTGTTTACTAATTTATCTAATACATAAAATTTATAGAGACAATGATTAATGATAACGATAAAAATAATAAATTATTTCATTTACTTATTTTCTTAGTTCAAGGAAATGAATATATACACTACTGGTCAAAATATTTGTCCACCTTGTCTTTTTCGTGATACACAAAAAATATAAATGCGATCTAATTTAATATTTATATTTTCAAGGAAATTTATAGATGAGATTTTAGTAATGTTTTTGCTTTTATTATTGAAATTGATGAAATTATAAAAATCCTTTGTTCTTGTAGCCCCATCTATTAGTGAAATTCTGAAGTTTTATATATTAGTTTTATAACATCTCTTTCCAAATAAAATAAATTTCATCTAGTCACGAGATATTATTAAATAATTCTCCAATTTTCAAATTATGTATTGTCATCAAGAACGGGAAAGTAAGACAATTTCAATTAAATACACTCGTGAGCAAAAAATACACTCAGACGACACCCCTGCAATCGCAAGTTACTAGCAAATAAACTGAACACGAAAGCTAATTATATTAACTTCAAAATGATATCAAATATTTTATTGTTTTTTGCATAAAAGAAAACGTGGCTTTTTTGAGGAGGTTTCTGGATAGTTTTGGCAATTTGAATAGAAGCAAAAACGAGTTAGTTTTTATTGAAATCACGCCAATTTCATTAGCTTAATCCTAATGCAGGACCATGCTGCAGGTTCCGTACGGCAGTATATACAGGATACCGAGATTGCCGCTATGGATTGGCCAATGCATAACCCGAACCTAAATCCTATAGATGATTTATAGGATAAAGAGTTCGGTCTAGGAATCGTGCACCAGTCACAAAAGCGGCCCTCAAAACGGCGTTTACTGAAAAATGGGACAGCATGAAGTGAAGAAACTTATTCGATGGAAATACAATTTGAAGCAGTTATTATGGCCAGGAGAGGGATCATTAAATATTGATAGGTTAATTTCAATGAAATTATTATTTTTACGAATTTAAGCTTCTATTTTCTTTACTATTAATTATAATCCTTTTTCATTGTTTAATATTTTTTCTTTCTTTAGTTTTTTCTTTATCTCTAAAAAAAATAACTCAATAACAACATAGACCATTTATTATAAAGGTAATGGCCAGTGGTGGACTAAGCCCGTCAGAGACTCGGGGCGGTAAAGCTGAATAAGGCCGCCAGCTTAAAAAAATGTAGCTTTTCATTCAGTTCACATTCGTATGTATAAATAAGTGTTTATTTCGTTAAAATCTGACAAGTGAAATTTAAATTCAACTTAAATTATTTAGGCTAAATAAACATATATATCTACAATATGGAATGGAAATGGGCGAAGAAAATAAAATACGAATCGATCGACAAAAAAAATTAGATAAAATAGATCGATTTCATTTTAAAGTTTTCTTTCTATTGAAAGCACTGATAGATTAGACAGTCGTTCTTGACCCATTGTAGATCGAAGATAATTTTTAATGGGTGTAAGTTTCGAAAAACTCCTCTCGCATGATGCAACCGAGATGCAAATGTTCCAAAAGTATTGAAATATAAGCGATATACAAGGTAACGTTTCACTGAAGTCCCATTTTATTATAAATTAAAGGATTTCTTGGGCTCTCCATTTGGTAACAACGTCCATACTCGTATCGGTGGCTTTTACATGCCCGCGGTACATTTTTATTTCTTAGAAAACTTGTTCCTTGTCAAATTCACCATAAATTTGTATCAGATTGTCAACTGCTACAGCCATAGCGTCATCTGAAGCTTCTAACATGAACTTTGTTTCAATAATTTGGAAAATATTATTGATTTGTTTCATGGCCCCGTATCGTGACGACAATTCTTGTATAAATCGGTTTATGCATTCATACATTGACCGACGTATTGATAATCCAGTATCATGAGCTGATTCATCCGGAATCGTCCTTTTTATCTTCCTCGTTCAAGGCGTTTAGTTTGGTGATTCTTGTATCCAGAGTCATTTTTGGAGACTGCAAATATTGTTGAACTAAATTCACTTCCTCCGGTATAGTAAGCCAAAATTATATATAGGTTAGAAAGGTAAAATCACAAACAGCCGGCAGGAGCAGGCTTGCTCCTGATCTTGCATCTTTTGTTGGATCTTGAAAATGTTCCAAACTACTCATAATTGTCTCTATGTTCTTTTACAACTTTTACTGGCTCGTAATCAGCATTCCAGCGAGTATACGATAAACGTTTTAATTTTTTTCCAGTTTTCTCTTTCAGTAATTGCCATCTCTGTGTAGATAACGAAAAGAACAAATATAATTTCTCTAGAGAATTAACAACTAATATATCAGGGTGATGAGCACATTGCATTGCCGCGCAGAATTTTTATATTCTGCGCGGCAATGAATTGTTATGGACAAGCGTGACGCTTACCATCAGGCGAGCGATTTGTTGATCTCGTCATCTATTCTCATAAAAAAAAGACTCCTAAACTTTTTTGTTGTGTTTTTACCCAAGGGGAAACCACACGAAGGCATTATGTTGGTTATTTGTTATTGCACTACCACTAAAGACGTGTAGTTCATCTTACGTCCTGAGAAGGAGTGAGTGATGATGAGACATTACAGCTTATTTGATCGTCTTCAAAAGTGCGCTTCTTATGTGCCCTTCCATTTATTTTAAAACTTCGATGGTACTAAGCACATTTTTGAAGTCTTGTTTAGAATTTGATTAGGGGAACGCGGAGACATTTGGTGCCCCCCAAGATCGGAGGACCGGGACGGGCAACCCCTTCCGCCCCCCCTGTTAGTCCGCCACTGGTAATGGCTTTCAGATCCTATAATCAGAAACAGAATGGAAGATACAAATTAATTGCTAGAGACTTGAGTCGATTTTTTAGCTCACGAGTTTAGTTTAAAGTAATTAAAAATTCACACAAGTTAAATCAAGTGGTTTTACTTTTTTCTCATTGGATTTCAAATACTTATACGGACGAGCTATTTCAGTTAATTTTTGGAACTGTTAGAAATTACTAATTGACATCTATAACCTTGTTTTCATCGTTACTCTCTCAGTTATCTTTTCTTATCTGCGGTGAAACGACAGGATTATTGTAAATCAATCTCAAATCATGGTTGTGTATTTCGATACTTTTTTGGAACTTAACGTTAGGAGATAACGTAAATATAAATATAGATCAATTTATCAACATGTGTTTATACTCAGAGGAACCATAATTTAGAAGTTTAGAGACTGGTTTGGTGCGTTTGTATTTATTTTCTAAAAATACCAATAACCGAACAGGTGGTTGGTATATGGACGTCTATTTGGCGGCATTTCTGCTATCGGATACATTGTTTTGTACATTTTCAACGTAATTTTTCCAAATAATATGATACAATATTTTGGTATTACTTGTATGTATAGTATACATTTATGAGACAGTAATAAAATCCAATTTATAATCAAACACTTCATTTTAAATATTAATACAGAATAATCTAAATATCTCCTAAAATTTACAAATGTACCTGAGTCAATACAAATTTTCCGTCTTTTATAACCAAAAGCTGTACAGATCAATAAAAATAGTTGAGGAAAAAAGCCTTTTGTATTAAAGATAACATAGCTACATTCTGTATGCCGTTCATCAAAGGAGAAAACAACTACTTTCCTGGCTAATGCCTGGACGAATATTGAATTATAGTTCTTCCAATATAAATTGCAGATTATAAAAACTTATATAAAAACCCTTGCCGACAATTTTGTTTGATCTACCATAGGCGCAGATACCTCATTTATAAATTAATTATTTATATAAATACTTTTAAAAATATGTATATCTTATGCGACATTGTGATATGGAGAAGAAATTGTCTACGCATTATAAAAGAAATGAGAAACCAGATATTTTATTTAGATGAAATACGTATCAATGTAGAACATCCACCAAATAAATTTTGGCAAGAAGGAACTTTCATAAGTAGAAGACAGGCTTTTTAAATGAAGTTCTGTCCGATTGAAGTAGAGTTCTAATATTCGGCGGAACGCTGCGCCTTTGATGTACGTTGGAAACACACGGATTCCATTTGCTGTTTGTTTTATATAAGCTTTTATTATAGCAGGCGGTTTATTTATATGGTTTCTGTTGAATCATTTAGAGGAAGGTCTATTTATTTGTTTTGTTTCTTTATTTTATGGAACTTTCAAGAATTCTTTTGGTATATATATATATATATATATATATATATATATATATATATATATATATATATGAGTTTCTGTAGCACAGTTAGTTCATTTTATAATAAATAGTCGTAGTGAACAGACTGGAATAGATAGTAATAGAAGAATTTGAATAAATTATTTAAGTTGGTTAATAAAAAGTGATAAGTGATCTGGGGATAGTTTAACATGAAATCGAGGATCCAAACATAACTTTTTGAAATAAATATCGGAAAAATGTTTGTTATATTTGTGCCAATGTCTCTTTAAATGTGACCTAAATCTTGTTTATTCTTGGTTTAAACCGTAGTTTAAGCTTCAGTTTTATCCTAGGTTGTAAAATTGGCCCTAAATATGATATATTTTTTATAATTTGACGCGAATTTCAATAAAAATTTGAAATTACAAAAACCTCATCATTGAATATTTCCGGAAATATTGATTTTAGCGACTAAGTGTTGCGGACCTTTATTGTAGAAAATTGAATTTTCTACAAGTCTGTTCGAATTTTTTTGTAGCTCACGATATAAATACGAAAAAACGCGAATTTCATGGAAAAATCAAATTCAAAGCTCTGTACTATCACACTGGTTCGAGTTACGGCTTGGCCGCAATGGACACTTTTCTCAGCAATCAATTCTGAAAAAACTCCGTCCATGGTCGAAGTGATCCTATGAAATGCCACTGAGCCCAAACTTTCAGGGAATTTTCTATGGGGTAGCTGCAACAAAACTTCACAATGGGACTGGAAATAAATGGTTGAAAAAAAGGCACCCTAATACCCGCATGACACAATGTTCTTGATATATATTTGGCAAAATGTTACTTTAAAAAAAAATGCAATTTTTTACCTTCAGCTGTTTGGAAGAAGTTTGGAAGCAGGTTAATTAGGTGAAAGTATAAGTGTACACCCGATATATTCATTATGTTATTTCATTCATTTATGTTATGAGTTATAACTTGAAAACATAATTTGAATGTCTACTAAAAGAAGTGATATGCCTATGGATTACGAATGCCTCATTCGTAAAAATACACTATAATAAGGAAAAACCGAAAAATCGACATCAAAAATAATGAGGACAAATTGAATGAAAACGAGAGTGAGATGGGTTAGAGACCACCAAAAAGATGTTATGAGAGCTGGAGCTTAGCGCCTCAAGAAGACGTCAGGAGGCTGAATCTTCAAAATTTATCAAGACAGGGTCCTACTAAGAATAGCGAGAAGATGAAGATAAATATCAAATATGTAAGTAAATTATTTATAATGGAATGAACCACAACGAAGTACTTTTCAAAGTAATGATTACATTAACAAAATAGTTTACTACAGAGAAAATGACTGCTAGAATTTTTTCTGTTTGAATAAGATATATTCAAAGTTGAATTTAATTTTTATTGAGGATGGCTCTGATGTGGGAATATATTTCTCTGCAGGATCACACCTTATCACAGATAACCATCATACTTTAGATCTGTTAGTGAAAGTCATCAAAAATTAAGGTTTAAGAAGAATCATTAGAAAAATTATGTGGCTAATGGGTTTGCTTTCAAACTATTATCTTTTTCACACACAATTTTTAATTCTATTAAATCCACATTATCGGAGATAGAAACTTAAAATATGTCATACACCTACACAGATAGACTGAGGATATTTCAAACAGTTCAATATTCACTGAAAATTGAAACGGATGTCTAATTTTATCAAAAATGAAATGTTGATTAACAATCGCATACTTCAATGTGTACCTACCCATAATATCAAGAGAAGAACATGCTGAATGAAATGACAACTAAATGTAGTCCAGTGAACAACGGTTTTACCTCAGATTTCCATTAAGACGCAAAGTCTAATCTATGTAGATATGTGCTTTTACTCTGGGGATGAATACCACCCCAACTAGGAAGTGGTAATTTTTTTGTTGAAACTAACCGTAGAAATAAATAGAAAAAAGCATTCTAAGCACAAATTACTCCAAGGAGTTTTTTCGAATAGTTTATACTTTTTGACATTGTGATTGAAATTCAAAATTTTGGTTACAAAAACGCAAATTTTCAATTTGTCACAAATAACTCAAAATCTTTAGATTTTATCGAAAAAAATTCGAGGAGATTAAATGTAGCTTTCCAAAAAAATTATTTTTTTGGTTATAGACAGAATACAAAGCGAGTTATGATTCATTAAGATGGAACTTATTTAGTGAACCGAAGATTTTTTCTCTTATTAATAACAATATGAAAGATACGTTAAAACTGTTATAGAACAAAAAGTTAGATTTTCTTCAATAAAATTTTGTTTTTTCTTATTTTTTCCTTAACCTCAGAATTAACCGAGATATAATCTTCCAGAGTTCACATTAGAGAGTGACTAGTATCATTTTGGAGCCCTTTTAACGATTCCCTTTTAAAAATTAAGGGTTCAATGTATTCCACACCTTTTTATCCCAATAGATTATAAATTTTCTTACAAAATGGTTTTTTAATCAGCTACCTAGCTCAAATAAAACACAACAATTTAATATGAGTAATATTTTTAACTCTTTAAATAAAATCATAAATGTTTTTTAACTTATTTGCAATAACGGATGATTATAAGGGTGAAAATTTGTGATAAAAACACATTAGAGTTGAATACAATAAAAAACACTTTTAATATAAATCAAGTAGGATAAAGTACTATAATTATTTTTTTTTTCAATTTTGTCATAAGAGGGGTTTGGTTTTTAAGGGCTGAAATACATTGTTTGAGGGTAAAAAAACACAAATGTATTTCTAAAACATCATGCGATCTTTATTCCAATCCTACAAATGTTTTTCAACTTTCTAAATACTTTAACTTTTATTTTTTGAATTTTGACAATAAAGGGTAGTTTTCACCTCTTAAAATACTAATTCCAAAATTTCATGCAAATCCATGCGTCTTAATGCAATTGTGAGGTTATACCATATTTTTACCATTGTCCACTGGACTAATGATACATTTTTTAATGAAGTAAGAATTAAAATGGATTATGGAGAAAAGAAATTCTTCTAACGTAATTTGTATTTATAATTAATCATTACACTTGAAATTTATTGAATTTAGTCTATAAATTTCATAAAATTTTGTAAGTTTCCTTAATTAACTAATGTCAAAAATGTAGCTTGTATTTATGAAAAAAAAAAAACAATGAGATAGGATGTTTGAAATAACTGCTCGAGGCAGATAATAATTTTGTTCTGTGAAACTATTTGTGAATATAGTTGAAAATGTTGAGTAAACCACATTTTATTTAGGGAAAAGTACCTTCTAATTATATAACAGAAAACTTTCATCTAATTATTTTTTGATTCAGAAATAATCATACACTAAAAAAATTAGAATTATGCTATAATCATTTCCATAACAACTATCTATCTAATCATACTTTTAATTCAAATTTTAATGAGGACCAAAGTCTAGTTTTTGTATAATTTACCTTGAAAAGGATCGAAATATCTATTGTTTCCACATAAATAACAAGCCTCACTTATTTTTTCATCCACAATTTTATATAGCAGAAATAATTAAGATTCCTATCAAAGAAATTATAATCATCACCAATGCATTACTGAAGAACACTTTAAACGCATAAATTCACAAATATAAACAATATAGCTATAAAAAATATTTTACCGCACTTTTGAATATACCAACGGTATTGGGTGTTAAATTCATTTACCAACAAAATCGATGTCGTATGAATAATAACAATAATCGATTGTTAAAAATTAGAAAAAATAAGCGCTTTAATATTATTATGTCGACGAGATAACCCAACGTGTTTCAACGATAAAAACCGAACGTTGATTCTCCCGTTTACAACAAGCGCACAACTGAGACTGATTGTCTACTGTTTGAGCATTTGAACTACTATCCTCGGTATTCAGGCGGATGGATAGTTTAATACAGGCTATTTGTCACGCAGTATGAAAAGAATCTTTTGTATATTTACTGAAAAGTCGATCGATTGTTGCGTTTGTAGGGAAAAGGAAAAGATGTGATTTTAGACCGACACCATTTATAAACGGAATGTTTATTTTGTTACGATATTTTGAGACTTTGGAACAGTTAACGACATGATGCATACCTACTTGTAAAACTAAAAAGTGTGTATATAACATGTGCTTTCTATTTTTTGGCGGTATTTATTATTGAGATCTTGACAATTCAAAACTAGACTAGAAATATAAAACTGAATTCTTCTTATTTATATAATCTTGAAAGTACTCGTGTTTGTTATGCACGCAAACTTATTTGTTGACACAATTTATGAATGTTTATTTTAAAAATGACTTTTATATGTAACAATAGGTAACTATTCTCGTTTGAAATAATTTCGAAATTTAATATTTTGATAATGTATTCGGTCGTTCATCAAAGGAGAAAACAACTACTTTCCTGGCTAATGCCTGGACGAATATTGAATTATAGTTCTTCCAACATCAATTGCAGATTATAAAAACTTAAGTAAAAACCCTTGCCGGCAATTTTGTTGGATCTAGCCTATACGTAGATTTTTATAGATTTTATAAATTTATTATTTTTATAAATATTTTTAAAAATATGTATATCTTATGTGAGATGGTATTCGTTAAAAGGCAATCGAATTATTATAAATTGGACGGAAATATACACCGTTATTTAGACAGATGCACTTAATTGTAGTCCTAGTTGGAAAAAAATCATAATTATTATCATTATTACACCATATAACTTGCTAGAACTGAATATCAAATTATAAAACGTAAATAGACGAGTAAAATGTACCTGTCTGTAAGGGAGTTTGGTTTAAACAGGGTACCAGATGTGAACTGAGCCCTTTTAGTACCCCATTCGTTTTTTTTTCTGGGAAAAGGAATTTCAAAGCAAAAACCATAAAGGAAAATAAATTCTTTGCAAATAAAACACCGAAAAAAAAAACATTTCAATTCCGAAGTATCTTTATAAAAAATCATGGTAGTCCGGATCGTCTGAACTGGAGTCATCATTTGATTGAATTATTATGGATTGCAAAGAAGGTGATATATACAAAGACACATACTTACATACATACCACATTTTCTTCTTTGATATCATGTTTAACACAGTTTTTCCAAAGCTCTTGGCAGACTGTCTCTGGCAGGAATATTACGAAATTATGTCAGAAATAAAATCATAAAAATATTTCTGTGTAATTCTATAGAAAGAGCAATTTCATCACATCTAGTTAAGCACCGATGCGGAAAAACTTGATTAAGATAAACTCGTACTACCGCTGTTGTAAATGTTCCATCATGTCTGCGAAGTCAACAGTCAAGTCAAAAAAATTTTAATATTAATACAGTTTGGAAACTTTCAGTTGTTTATTAAGACACTTAATTGTATGAGGAAAATATAACGACGTTGGATAAGTGACTCCCTATGCCTATATAGTATGTAATAATACAATATTGTTTTCAAGAGTATTTTGAAAGAAGAAAGGAAACTGACAGATAGATTTTAGAAAGATTTTTGTTGATAAAAAATTATACCCATATATTTACAATTTCTATGTACCCCTATTCACACTTGTCCCACCCCTATAAAGTCCAATTTCTTGATCCATTCAATTATTTATTCAATTTTTTTCCGAGGTCGCGATTTATAATCATTTATTTCAATTTAATGAGTAACTATTGGAAGCTGCTGGTTGAATATATAAGTAATTCAAGTGAAATTATAGGAATTACCATATTTAGATATGATTTTTTTATTTGATCAATTCATTATTACTTCATATTGGGCTCAACCCATACGAGAAAAAGGAACAAAGACGGTTCCCAATAACTACCGTCCGATTGCTTTAGTCTCAGCAATTCCCAAGGTTATAGAGGAAGTCGTTAACCAGCAAATCTTGATATATTTTGAGTCTGCTAACATCATCAGCGACCATCAATACGGCTTCTGTAAACATAGCTCTACAGGTGACCTCCTGGCCTATGTTACTAACGTATAGCTATAGAGAAATATGAAGAATCCAGAGCAATCGCACTTGATATATCGAAGACTTTCGACAGAGTTTAGCATGACAACCTACTAAATAAATTGAGATCGTACAGTTTGTTGTCCTCACTTATCGACTGGCTTAATAGCTTTCTAGAAAACCATTTCATCCAGGTCGTTATCGATAGACACACCTCAGAAAGGTTTGATGTCAACGCTGGTGTTTCCCAGGGATGTATCTTGTTACGTATTTTCTGCAATCTGATTCGAGTTTAATGCAGGAACTAACCGGGCTGCTATTTTTACAAAAAAACTGGCATTGTAGTTCAGGATTTGGTCCTGTCTGGACATAAAATATCACCATTGACGAACATTCGCTTGGTGTGTGTTTAGGTTGGAAACAATATGTTCTGGCATAGTCTCGAGGCCGATTTAGTCAAGGCACCTTCACAAAAACTTGGAGGTTTTAAGACCAAAAAGCCGTAATAGCTTTTTATTCATCTACAAGGCCCAGATTCGTCCATCTTTTGAATATTGCTCGCACATTTGGATCTAGACTTCCAAGCATATCCAGAAGGTGCGGGATTTAATACAGAAGAGAACAATTCGACTTATAGGCAATACAAAGTTGACCAGAAACGTGGACAAATAAAGCACAGAAGAAAGGTCGCCGATCTGTCTCTGTTTTACCGATTCTACCACGGCAAATGCTCTAGGATAATCCCGCCTTGACCAGACCTACTTGACAAGCTGACGTGGCTCATGAACTCAGAGTTCGCTTGCAAACGCCCCGAACTTCAATTTATCGGGACTCATTTCTTTGGAGAAGTGCAAGTCTGTAGAATCAGCTACCAAGGCACATGTTTCCCGAGCACTATACCCTACAGAAGTTCAAGATCAATATTCATAGGCATCTCCAAAGGCAAGCACCATTCAAATTACTTGCTTTATACATAAATAAAAACTTCGAACAACAACATTTATCTCTGTAGTTAAAGTTATAAACAATGGAAAATATCTTTTTTTGATTGAAGTAATAGCAACCTCACCATTCTAGGTCGTAGTTGGGACTTATGCTTTTGACAGATTGCATTTGAAGTATTTGAACTATTTATTCAACTTATGTTTTTCTCCATTCTTTTCTGTTTATCTATTTCATGTAATCTACCCAACTCTGGCATCTTCCACGACTTATGTCATATGTAAATTTTGACATTTTCGGTTAGTCACCAATTTTACTTATTTAAAGTACAGTGTGTGTAGGTTAAGCTTTCAAAAACGCATGTGAAGTCAACACCAACATCCGAGAAACATGGAATATATCCTAAATGTTAATTCTCCAATAATACTAGAATACAGTTGGTATTATAGGAAACATTCATGATAAAAACAGTTCAAATTTTCTTTAACGTAACCAGATGCTGTAGTATCCGATTTCGATTCTAGTTGTCGTTGGATTGATCTATTGCCACAGTCACTCTTCGCCAAAAAATATTTCACAGAGCCTACCAATTTCAGATAACAAGCAATCTGTAAGAGGTGGGCCCCAAATATATTAATACAAACCATTTGATTGAGCACTTCGTTTTATTATACCGTATGAACACACGGTTTGTATTTTCATTTTGAGAGCACAATGATGAACAGGTACTCCTTCACCAAAAGCAGATAACTAATTCCATTAATATTGGCAACAGTGAAACTCGTTAAGGATGCCGGATCATTTCTATTTGTCGTACAAGCATAAATAGCAGTCTTTACATGGTTATCATTGATGAAGATTTTTGTTCTTCTCATCTAGAAGTTAGAAATGTCCATAAAATAGTTTTAAATCGAATTATAGATTTTCAACTGTTGCCATAAAGATAATTCCTCAATCTACATCATAAAAAATAAAAATTCCTTCATAAGTCCGTCATTATTTCCAGCTAATCAAGTTGACTTAATATTCAAGTATTATTATTGTGTCCACATTTGGAATGAATCCAAGAGACGGGCCTATAATTTATCAGTTGAAATAGTAGAAAAAAGTTCACAAGCTTTCGATGTTTGGCCTTTGTAACCGTTAAAGGTCGTTTTGTGCTCTGCATTTCTCACCGGATGAATGAGGTGTGTTCCCCCAAATTAAGTGATTTTATCGACGATTTTTGGTAGTTTGGGAGATGTTAATATCGGATAGGTAATTTTAGCTTCCCTTATAATTAATGTTTGTTGAGTAACTGCGAGGGAGACCTTTCAATAGTTTTATTGCATAATGGCGTGACTAAGCGGCTATATCTTTGCAAAATGGGAATTGGAGAAAGTTTTTTATATCATATTTTATATTTTGTTGGTTGTCTTCACTATTGTATTTAAATGTAATTTTGTATAAAAAACCATCAAAATTTTGTATTTTATATACATTTCTGTTTACAACTTTCTCAAATTTTGTTTCCACTTATAATCTTTCTAGAGCTTGAATTATTTATGAAAATTTTTTCGATTATTATTTATTATAATATAATTATTACTTAATAATTTTGCAGGTCTCGGGACTGAAAAATTATTTGAGGCATCTGATTGGCTTAAAATGTCAGATATAACAGATTTTCTCTCATATTATCCGTTTTTATTGGACATGTAGATGTTTTTATATTTTTTTCATATGTTCTTTATATTCTTGTTAGAGATTGACAAGTCTTCATAGGCATATTCGCTATTGAATTGAAACATGGCTAATTTAACCGAAAGTTAAATAAATATTTCATATTAGAAAATTATCAAAATAATGGCTAGTTCATTAAAGCCAACTTTACTTTCTTTTAATTTTAATGAAGAGAGTATCGCAACATTGTCGCATTCGACATATAGCTGCTATTTCTAACGTGAATTTTTATCTTTTTTATAAAGTGGTGATAATTTATTTTTTTACTTGATATATCAAAATGACATTATAAGAGTTAAATCTTAGTTCTTCCAATATTATTTGCAGAAGACAGTTATGCGAGGAATAATCAATATTTCATAAATACGCATGGCACTCATACCAAATTAAGCAATGAAAAATAATATTTACTTCACGTATAAAACTCGGTAAACATCTAACAAACCGTCAGTCCACGTGGACTCATCATCTCCACTGTTTACCAATGAAAACATCGATTCGTAAACATAAATGTATTTCTATTGGCCGGAAGGCGTACACAATTTCTTCGAAATATTCCTGGCAGAGACAGTCTGCGAAAGCAGTGGCTTCGTTTGGTGAGATTTATTAGGTTTATAAACTTCTTTAAATAAATAGAAATATGGCGTAATAAAATTGTACAGTGTAGTGATGGTAAAGACAGGTATGAATTTAATGATATACAAACACAGCAAGTTATCTTAAATATATTCGAACGCTTGAAAAAGGAAAATAATAAAAAAAAAGGAAATAAGAATTGCTGAATTAACTAGAGTAAATGAATTTTGCATTGCACCATCCTAAAAAACATTCGCAATTTGTGTTGTAGGTAGTGATTTATTCATATTGTTGTGGTAGATTTGTATTAGAACAAAATGTTGTGTTAGCCTTGTTACAGCAAGCGTTTTTTTTTGGTCATCATTTAATTTGTTCTTCATTTAGTCTGATCTAACCCTTTTTGGCTTTAGCATCAGCCCCCATTACTAATACTGAGGTGGCAGCACTGCTCGGATCGAACATATTGAATACTACGTTCCATTCAAGTGTTGCCAACATAAAATAGACCTCGGACTATGAGCGATGGGTTACAAAGGGGCGCCGTAGACGCCCCTTTTAACCGGTGCCCTGGGCGATCGCCCAATCGCGCCCTACCCTAACGCCGCTTTAGAAGTGCCATCCAAATACGTCTAAGTGGAACTCTTCACCACGACTCTTATTAAGAGACCTTGACCAAAGACCTTGACTAAAGGACACGTGCCTCAAGCTGCTCACATTATTTTATATGAAATGAATTTGAAAAATAAATGGATCATACTTCTTCTTCTTTTAAGCATTAAAAAAATGTAGTTTCGAGTCATTAATAATTCTCCCAAAAGCGACAGTAATAAAATATTGTAAACAAATCAATCGAGCGCGAATTGTGTAGGTATCAAATTTTAATCAAGAATTACAACTCATGACCAATTATATCCGCAATAGTTAATAAAACCGATTGTACAAATATTTCAATTAAGATGATTGAAGCTATTGAGGTACGTAACGTTCGACTGTATTAAAATTGATAATAATTATAGTTATTAAGAAAGTAATTGTGAATCTCGTGTTATGACAAGCGGCCATCTTAGTAAGAGAAACGAAATTAAACATGATCTCACTGAATCACTTAAAATCATTTATTCCATTAACATTTTTGTATTGGATCGACCGCATAATTTCTAGAATATGCTGTGATTGAATAATTAAAACATTTATAAGTAAAAACACATTTACTACAGGATGGTATTTGGAAAAATATATTTATGTTACTTGAAAAAAAGTATGATAGAACGCAATGGAATTAGCGGGTCACTGTGCACGTACAGATTATAAGAAGGAAAGAGTATATACTTGCTTTATGGACCTTAACAAGGTCTCCGACTAATTACGTTTCTAAGTAATCCTAAACATAACAAACAGATATCATAATGTTATAATGTAAAACAAATGTGATACACGACAACTCCAATAAAAATTGCTATGGTTATAGGCCAGTATTGATGGAGACATTATTGAAGATGATTGTGTGATAATAATTGTTGAGTTTAAATTTGCGAAACATCAATTTCTCGACTAGAACTTATCCCTAATTTGAATTTAAATCAGCATAAACGCCTTATCAGGTTATAACAAGGTTAACCTTATTAGGGCAATTATGACGAGGCCATGCTAGGATCCCATCAGGACAACCTTGTTTAAAATTAATTAATTTTCCATCAGGTTCTCCTGATCATGTACATACAAGGAATTTCTCAGGATCCCCTTACTGGAAAGAAGAATATTTCTTATTAAGTTATCCTGACGAAGTATACACTAGGATCACATCAGATTATCCCTATTCAAAATACATTAATTTTTTTTCATGTTTTCCTGATTGACACTGTGATCACATTAGAATGACCCCATTGAAAATAAATCATACTCATGATTCTCTTAGGATCATCTGATAAGTTTCAATGATAAATTGAGTAGCCAAAGGATGCATTCTTCCTTTGTAGGTTTGACGTGAGCTATAAACTGATCGATGAAATTCGAAAATAGCTGCTCGTTCGACCACCCACTAGGTGTTGCTCCACCTATAGAACCTGGAGGAACTCCAGCCATTATTCTTTCTTTGAAAAATACTCTCGACAAAATTAACATAGATGGAATGTAATTTCCGACAGCATTTGCCGCCCCAATAAAGGTTGCCAAGTTGGCTGTTTCGGCGGAGGTACAACCCCCAATTCTTTTTGGTTACAACATGAGATGGTGTCTGGACAGTAGACAAACCCTTTTCGTCTATATTCCATCTTCTATGGGGAGGAAATGGGCCAAACCTGTTTTGAATATTTTCCACGTTGTCAAAAAAAGCATTCACATGTGCTTTGTTGAAACTGGTCTGGATCGGGATCGGGAAAGATCTGTAGATTAGGACTTTCTAATTGACAAAAAGTTTTTACCCTGACTATGCCTTTTCATAGAAAGACGCATCCATTGCTCAGCGTCAATTTTCTCCTCTTTCTGAGGGTCTGGGATTTAAATGCTAATTCCCTAACGTCTTACTTAGTTAGACCATAGTTCATTTTAGAGACTTTTAAAATATAATCTACAAACAAAGTCTCCTCAAGTTCAGAAAATACCTTCTTGGTGTCAAAATTTGCTTTATAGGTATGGTTACATGGAGCGCTGTGATCGATTCAGTTGTCCCCACTATATACTCCGCTCCCTGCCAATAGCGA
Source organism: Diorhabda sublineata (assembly GCF_026230105.1). NCBI lineage: Eukaryota > Metazoa > Arthropoda > Insecta > Coleoptera > Chrysomelidae > Diorhabda > Diorhabda sublineata. The sequence continues at coordinate 2,737,773 of NC_079483.1, forward strand.
ACCCATCACATGGTAATCTTGACATATGATGGGATATTCGCGAAGTTATTACAACTAACTAATTATGAATTGGTTTCGAAAACTGTTTGAAGTTAAAATATATCCAAGAAGCAATTTGTACGATTTTGGATAAACTTTCTTTAAAATAAGGTACTACTCAATTCCAATTTCCATTTGACATTTTTGAAGGTCATTTGAAAACCAGCTAACAAATTCACTCACTTAGAAATGAGTTTGTACATGGATTGGAATATTTTTAAATTTTCAGGTTGATGTATAGAGGATGAAATGATTTCAAATTGACATCCTGTATGCGTATGTCATGTTTTAGCAACAGGATTTGTTTGCAACTTTCAGATGTAACTCTGCCATATTCTCATTGAAATTCCAAACGGCCGTATTTGGAAATAATTAGGTACATCAACCATTGATCTGTGATTGCTTCCTAACGATTATAAAGAACTTATGTCAATCAGTGAGTACGAAGTTTTCCGCATGCATTAGAATGTTAACGACTAAACTATGAAATTATATTGACATAATTTAACAACTGGAGTCTTGGAATACTTATTTACGATTTCTTTGAAAAGTTGTAATTTTCACGTGTAATTTTTTGTACATCATCAATTGGTACCATCATCAATCTTTTTAATTATACAAAAACATTTAAACAACGAAAAAGATGTATTCACTGTATAGAAATATGGATATTATAGAATGAAAAATACCGTTAAAATATGGAAATATTTCAAATTTCAAAATATATACACACAGAAACTTAAACATTCTTTCTAGCTCTACGAAGCCCTTTTTCAGATAAGTCCACGAAATTTCACAAATTCAGCTTGATGGTTCAGCAGTCCTCTCCATTTTTTTCCTATCCATAGCAATCTATATCCAGTTTATGACCCTAATTCCTCCTAAATTCATTTACTTCACATCTAACAGTCTCAACTTCGGTCTTCCTCTTCCTGTTACACTCTGTATGAACTCTTATCTAACCTTCCACTTTAACTTTTCCTATATGTTCCGGTCATCACATTTTTGCTTTTTTATTATCTTCACCACATTCTCTGCTACCAGAATTTTCTTTAGTTGTTCTTTTGTATACTCAGCATCATTTATAGTCTAAGATCCCACCGTTTGATCTTGCAGGTATCTGCTTTTTGATGAAATTAATTTTAAAGGAATCTTGAGGATGTATGGATAAGAATAGGTTGCCTTGTAAAAATAAACCGCAATTACCTGTAATTAATTTTAATGTCATTAATATACTAATATGACTTGCAGCTATATGTTTTTTCAGTCAATATTACAGAATTTGAAAGAAAATGGTGTCACAAATCAAAATAAAAATGGTTGCCAGCTCTCAGTCGGCCGCAGCATTAGGGTTACCCGGTGTAAACAGGTATATTATTGTTAATAAACTACATTCACCGTTTTTTAAAACTTTTTATGCAAAATTAAAGTTTTATATACATTGAACATGAAAATCCATGGTTGCCAGTTGCACAACTTTATACTATTGTTAACAGCACGGAACAATGCGTTTGCGCTTCCACTTACATGGAGAATTCACAAAAATCATGGCAACCTCTATTTGCGGCCATTGTGCAACTGGCAATCATGGATTTTCATCTTCAATATATATAAAACTTTAATTTTGCATAAATTTGTTTAAAAAAAACCGTGAATGCAGTTAATAACCATTTTTATTTTGATTTGTGACACCATTTTCTTTCAAATGCTGTAAGATTGACTGAAAAAACATATAGCTGCAAGTCATATTAGTATATTAATAACAGGTAATTGTGGCTAATTTTTACAAGGCAACCTATCCTTAATCCATTCCATACATCCTCAAGATTCTTTTAAAATTAATTTCATTAAAAAACAGATACCTGCAAGATCGAGCGGTGGGATCTTAGACTAGGCCTCTTTCTTTGATGTAATCAATGCAGCATAAGTCATGATGGTTTTGATTATTATTTTATATATTTTTAGTTTTGTTCAACACTTTTCTATTTTGTACTAAATTCTCTGTTATCTGCTTGTATCTTATCTTTCACTTTCAGATCCGTTTTTCTCCTAATTTTCCTAATTATTATAACATTTCTCTACTACCATAATATTAACGTAAATAAATAATTGAATACCTATAACATGTGTTAACTGCTTTCCCAGTTGCTACTTCTTCTACAGCAAGATCTAGACCGACTGTTGGAGCTTAGAGCATATTACCTAAACCATCAACTTTACTATAAAAAAAAATAATGAAATCCTAATGATTATTCTTATTTTTCTGTAAATAAAGTTCAAACTAGTATTTCATAAATTTGAAAAAATAGTCTGATTACTGAATTTGATTAAATATATATTTTACGAATTTAATTTATGTCCTAATAAGAATGGCTCTCGGCCATATCTAGGGAACCGTTTATAGTACAGCTTCGGGAAAAAAAATTTATAACAAAAGTGGCCTCGAGTTACAGAGTTGTAAGTCCACCGCTAGAGGGCGTAATTAAATACCTAAAAGAGTTATAATTTCGAAACAACCTAATGAGTAACGTATACGCTAGAGGACGCTATTTATTTATTTTTTTAAATCTAGCTATCCTTGAAAAATGTTGAATGGAAACATGCAGTTTTAATTAAGAAATATAAAAGTAGACCAAATTAGCAACAGAATAGCGAAAACCACATGTCGATATCTTTTTTGTTTTACGAGATATCCTAAGAAATGTGTAAATTTTAAGCATTCTTCTTTTCCACATAAATCACTCCGGTTTGACTAAACGGAATTTAACATTTTTTGACTTCTCCCAATTGTCTTTCCTTGTTCTATTAATAATAGTTCCAATTATTGTCAATATTACTTATGCTGTCACCGGGAAACTGCGTTATGGAAGTTAAAATGGAAATATATAATAACAAGTAGTGGGGCATGAAAAAAAAAAAAAAAAACAAAAAGATATGTCTTGTATCAAATTAATAAACCTAGTAATTTGTTCATTTACGTGTCATTGTGATTTTTGTGCATTAAATTCGATATAAAATTTTCTTAAACGTTATATCTAAGATGATTCTTACAAACGAAGAAGTATTTGATATGATAGGCATTTACTTTGAATGTATAAGAAATGCAACTGATGCGACTAGGGAATATGCTATACAATATCCCCAAAGACGTCATCCCGGTAGCAGAGTTTTTCGTCGACTCATACACCGTTTAAGAACGACAGGAAATGTAAATTTTCCTATATTTAGAAGACGCGGCAGAGGTCGTTCAGAGGAAAACACAATAAATGTTTTGGCATATGTGCAATTTAACCCGCATTTAAGTATTAGAGCAATAAGTAACTTGGAAATAAGCAGAACCACCATTCAACGTATTTTGACATGACACAGGTGAATTATGATGTAAAAAGATATGTTTCTTAAACAAAATATACCCGAATAATATTATTTGTGGGCATGGTTATATGTTAACATAATAATTTATTTATCATTCCGGAAAAATATTTAATAGGACATTATATTTCTTTTAGATTTCATCCATATCATATAGTTCTGCATCAACAATTGGTTGATCGTGATTATGACAGAAGGTTGGATTATTGCAACTGGTTACTACATATGGTATATGACGACTCTCAATTACTGTCACGTATTTTGTGGTCAGACGAAGCTACATTTAGTATGGTACGGTTAACCGGCATAATATGCACTATTGATCACAGAATAATCAACGCTGGTTAAAAGAAATTCAGTATCAGGGGCGATGGTCGGTGAATGTATGGTGTGGTATTGTAGATGGTCAGTTAATTGGACCTTTTATTTATGACAACGCAATTAACGGGGAACGCTACCTGAATTTTATGAGGAATGAATTACCACTTCTAGAAGATATATCACTAGCAACTCGTAGGTCTATGTTGTTTAAGCACGATGGGTGTCCAGCGCATTTCTCTAGACAAGTTAGAGAATTTTTAGATAATGCTTACCCTGATAGGTGGATAGGACGTGGAGACCTATTTTTTTGGCCAGCCAGGTCACTGTCTTAGATTTCTATCTCTTGGGCCGGATTAAAGACCTTGTTTGTGCAATTAGACCCACTACTAGAGATAACATGATCGAGATAATACGAAACGCCATTCAGAGTATTTCGAAAGCAGAAATTGAGACTGCTGTTCAATATACTCTTTAAATAAAAACGCTTGTATCGAAAATGATGGGCGACAATTTGAACATTTATGTTTTCACTAACGAGGTACCTTAAGTTATATTTCCATTTTAACTTCCATAACGCAGTTTCCCGGTGACAGCATAAGTAATATTGACATAATAATTGGAACTATTATTAATAGAACAAGGAAATTCAATTTTGAGGAGTCAAAAAATGTTAAAATACGTTCAGTCAAACCGGAGTACTATATGTTTAAAGGAAAATGCTTAAAATTTACACATTTCTTAGGATATCTCGTAAAACGAAAAAAATATCGACATGCGGTTTTCGCTATTCTGTTGCTAATTTGGTCTACTTTTATATTGCTCAATTAAAACTACATGTTTCCATTCAACATTTTTCAAGAATAGCTAGATTTAAAAAAATAAATAAAAAGCGCCCTATATTGTGTACTTTACTCATTAGGTTGTTTCGAAATTACAACTTACATATAAAGGAGCTCTCTTCAAAAAGACTAATATGTGCATAGATAGGTTAAGTAGAACTGGACTTACAGGCGTTTTTTCATAATAAAGTTCCCACTTCACAAATTTGTAAATTATTCATTTTATAATTTTTGGTATTTAAATACGCCCTCTGGAGGTGAACCTATGATTCTGTAAATAATTTCCAGGTTTTTCTCGAGATCACTTTTTTTATAAATTTTTTTCCCGAAGCTGTACTATAAACGGTTCCCGAGATATAGCCAAGAGCCATTCTTATTGGGACACCCGGTACATATACAGCATGAAATAAATCGTTAAATAATGTCCATAGCAAGATGTGACTCCATGACCCCAATCGCATGTATTTGCATTATTTAACAAACGCCCTCATTTGTACAAACCTTAAAAAGGATAATACACTCGGATAATCCTCCCACATTCCAATAATACGATCAACATCAATACCAACTATACCCATTTCCTATCAACTGTTATCCTAATTATCTTGCTTTTACAAAATCATTTGTTATGTGAAACTGAATGTGAAAATAAGAGATCTCCATGAATATTATATAGAGAAAGTTATTAACATTATGTGTAATTACTACTACTCTAAGAAAAGGAATTAAAAGTCTCTACTTGTTAATTAAATAATCAATTATTCCAACATACGAGGGCGGTTCAAACATAATCAAGACAAACGCTGTACATGCGCGCCTGTATGTTTTGAGGGTCGCGGCTTGATTATGTATTAGCTGGGTCTATTAATAATAGTATGACATAATTTTCTTCGCGAAAACACTTTTTAAGCTCGTCCTACAACCATCAGTGAACGTCAAGTACCGACCGTCGTTGCGCAACGTATTGTCATTCGTTTTTTACTGTGAGAAGGCATTAAAAACATGGCGTTTACGAAATCAATGCGGTAGTGAGTGCCTGAGAAGGTCTGCTGTATTTAAAAGGACCAAAGCGTTCGATCATGATGGTGAAATCGTCGTGACTGAGCCGCATTATCGTCGACGGTGAACCAGAATCATACCAGACAACATTCCCTGTGTAGAACAGCTCTTTTTGGAGGATCCTAGAATGAATATTCGAAAAATTTCCACTGAACTCGGCAAAAGTATTGGTAGTGTAGATTCAACCATCCACAAACACCCTCAATACCGCAAAATAACGGCGCGATGGGTTCCCAAACTGGTGAGCTTCTTTCAAAGATTCATACGGTGAAATGTTTGACGCCACTTGCTGACACAATACGAGGCAAAGTGAATTTTCACTGAAGATGAAACTAATACCGAAAGCAATATGTCGTCTAAAAGTTTATGTGTACTGCATTCTGGGACTGATGATGAGTACTGTAGGTTGACTTCCTGCGCACACAATGTTCCAAAACGATGCTTACTACTCTAACCTTCTGAACGCACAAGTAAAATCTGCCTATCGCTAGAAACTCAGCAGCATTCCAGGTCGAAATATGATTCTCCAGGATAACGCGCGCCCTCATACCTAGTCTTACGTTCGATACAATATCAGAACTGGGGTAGAAGATCCTAGAATATCCCTCCTATAGTCTGGACTTATAACCCTGCCACTACCGCATGATGGCATTACTCAAAGAAGCTATCGGAGATCAACAATTCAAGACCAACGACGGTATCAAGAAGCAAAAATATATAACTAGTGAGGGGAAAACTGTGAATTTTTGTAAATATTTTCGATAATAAATAAATGTTTCTGAGCGTTTGTCTCGAGCATATTTGAACCGCCGTCGTACTTTAATCAATAGCTGCGTTCTCAAACGGGCTGGTGTGAACCTTAAGAATGAAAGATTGCGGATAATGAGTTATTTCTTCTAACTAAAATAATTAGTCCTCATTTGAGCCGAGAGGAGTACATTGGTTCAAACGGCCCAGAATCCAGATATTTGTGAACAATTAATATTTCAATCCCCGACCACCTTTTAACCTCTCAGGAATAAAGAAATAAAGGAACGTTTGTGAAGAATAGGACTGAAAATTGACCTTATAGTGATATATGTGGTTATTATTGAGATATAATTTGAAACAATCAGTTGACGTCTAATTAGTACAAATGAATTCATACTGAGAAAAAAATGGTAGTGACGGTTTTATTATAATAAACAATTAGAACTTCATATTAAACAAAGGTGTTTAGAGTAACTTTTATAAGAGATTTGCAATATATCATTGCGCGTCAAAATCCTCGAAATTTCTCAAAGAAATGAGACATTAGAGAAATACGTTACTTTAAATTGATATCCCATTCACGTCCTACAAAACACACCATAATTTGTTTACATTTTCCTCATTTGTTTTATTCTTCTAGTTGGGTAATTTTCGGAAGAGGATGAAGAAGTTCTTGATAAAGTTATCCGTTATTTTTGAGAGTTCTAAGCCAAAACAATTGGCCCAAAAGCGACTAATGAGGATATTCTAAATGGCCTTGTGGTCAGTTCTGGTTTAAGGATTTCCACACTGAGACTATTTTTAGAAAAATCTATAAGAAAAGTATTTTCTGAAACACATTTGTCGTTTTTTGAAGATAAACTGGCCCAAAAATGTGATTGTGATGACGACAAAGACGATTTTTTGACGGAGTGTGAACCACCCTAATGTTTACCGTTAATGCTATAAATGTTACTGAGGTTACTGTTTCACTGATTGTAACCTAAAGGATCTCATAATTTGATTCAACTCATAAAGGTACAAAAAATATTATGAACATTCCAATTCTACAAATGAGAACAATTATAATGTAATATCTAGAAAATTACAGATTTCGAACTACTATGAGGCGATTTGCTTAACACCTAGAGCAGCGATTTCCAAAGATCAATCCATTGGGGTCAAAATCTATTTCCTTTGAAACGATATAAACCAAAACTGATTTGGAACTTTCAAGATTCTGTATAAGTACCGGGAGAGACTAATATTCAAATAGGGATTATCATGTATAAGTACCAGGAGAGACTAATATTCAAATAGGGAATATCATGTATAAGTACCTAGAGAGACTAATATTAAAATAGGGAATATCATTGTGGGATTTTCAGAAAACTTAATAATGCTATAAGCATGAAGAAGTTTGTGCAAGATAATGATTTTCAGGTAAATTTTTACTACTTTGGATTACATATTTTAATACTGATACCACAGTAGAAGCAATTTTTCAGGTCGTTGAACGATGTTTTAGTGACAAATCTGTTCCGTAGACAAAATTTTTTCCTATTAAAAATGATGTTACACCAAATATGGTCGGTGGTCATCTGCGTTTCATAGCTTACTAGGAGCGGCAATTGTATGAAATACTGGTCATTAACTGCGTGAATAAGAGCCCTATACATTATGAATGCTGTCAACAAGATTTGAATTAATTCTTTGATAGCGGGGGTCCTACTAATTTTTTCCATGTATACAAATTCAGTGAAAACGTTCAATATTGATGGCTACCAAACAAATACAAAACAACGTGGCGTCTTCAAACTTGAAATATATGCTGTATAGATTGTGTAATTTCTTATACAGTGGTATTTTTCAAGCAGCTACCGCCATCTCTAGGTCAGGCCTGGTACTTCTGGGACTATTCTCGTATCAACGCTTTTATTAAGATTGAACAGATTCAAGCATTACTCAGAATCATCAATTCTTTGTTGTTCACATAGCCAAATATTCATTGACGAGGTTCAACACATTCTGTAATATCTTCAAGATATCAGAGCTACATCAAGCAGCTTTGAACTTTTAGGTTTGGGACGTGACCTGGAGCACTGGTAATAATGCGTGGTATTTGGTTCTAGAACCGTTGTAATATTTCAAGGGACACATATCTGCATAATAAAAAAAACCAATAAAGTCATTTCTCCATGAAATGTTGTAGCCATTACGAAATAAAACTGGGAATAATATTCTCTAAAATCCAATAAATAACTTCACAATACAACGCAAAATATTACGGATCAAGTAGTTGTTTACTATACAGCGGCCATTTGTAAATTGACATCATCTGATTTTGGAAATTCCTTAGATTGCTCAATTCATATTTTGCAGGTCCTTTTTCGTTTTACATTTCTTTCGAGTATTGATAAAATCAAATAAAATTTCCCAACAGACACCCTCATAAATTCGAAAAAACCTTCTAGGGCGGTTTTTGATATCTCGATGATGATATTCGTCATATTCATGACTTACTTTGTTAATACGATGGACATTATACTTTGTTTTTCTTCTACTTTTCTTTCTCCTTCCCAATTTAATATTAAATTACACAACGCGTTCTAAACGACATCTTCATAAACACTAGTCTTAATTAATAAATATTTGTGCAGGCAGTGGCTATCGTCTATAGCCGTGATTCCCAAAGTGGTCAAGGTCGACCACCAGGGGTTCACGGGATACTCGACGGGGGTCTACGTTGGGCGTGACTAAGAATGGGGATCCAAAATCGTAAGCGGGTGCCAATGAAAATTTATTTTGTTTCGACAGTGAAGAATTAAAATGTTGGTTTGATTTCTTCGATCAATATCAATTGGTTGATTTTATTATCAAATAATTAACCCTAGCAAGAAATCAATTCTGACTTTCTTCGAAAACTGAAAATTCGTCATTGAAACCCAGCCATAACGCAAATTTTTATAGATAGATCTAATCTTCAGTTTTGTTCGAGATTTGGAAATTGTTGTTAATATAGAGGGTCCAGCAAAATGTTAAAGTGGTCTATGAAACAAAAAAGTTTGGGGACCAATAGCTATAGCATCTCGCCTGCTGTCCGTCACCCGTTGTCCAATGCCTAAAAGTGTAAAGGCGGCATAAGCCATTCTCAAAAAACGCAGACGAGACAAGTGTCGCGCTCACGTGAAGCCCTAACACCAATATCAATTACATTTAGCTAAATCGGTAGAAATTTCCAGGTCCATTCATCATACTGATTTTGTTATAAAGTTCGTATCCTACTTACTATCTGTTGGACGTAAACCGAAGCCTGCTTTTTAAACCACTTCCGACTTAAGCATACTGTATAAACAAACGTTTTTTCATAGTATCTTTTTGTTGTTCTACTAGTCAAACATAACTAATAGTTTTCTTGAATGAATGCTACAAGTTATTAGTTCTCTTTAAGGCAAGAACCAGTAGCGGAAAACGACGGATGCGCGGGTACCACTACCACAATTGTATCTTTTGAAAAATTCCAATCAGCTAGTAAAAACTCGTCGCGAATAACTGCTCGTCAGGCGGCTTGCTTATTCTTTTTCCCCGTCTCTTTCTGTCACATGTATTTGAAAATTATACAGGAAGAGATGTTGAGGTAATAAACCGTACTTAGAGGTATTGGTTGATTTAAGAGTTTTATAGTTGGTGGCTTAATTGATTCTTGTTACTGGGAAACAGAAGGACCATCCATAGTTGTTAAAAAGGAATTGTTAACAATGAATATTTGAGATTTTATTTACGTACTTGTCAACATTCCGAAGGATATACATGAGAGAATTATTCAAAGATGTGGAAAAATGATGTGACGATGCCTTGTTGATAAGTTAATTTATAAAATAACAATCATGAAAGAATGAGAATTTTATTCTTGTTACAGTTATATTTATGTAAATGAAAACTTAATAGAGAACATGATTTATTATTACCTAACCATATAGACCGCTAAGTCTTCTTCCTATAATGAATAAGTTGTTAAAAAAATGACTTGTACGAGTAGAAAAATGCAACCGATTTATCGCAACCGGTCAATATAAGCTTAACCTCAAGTTTGTGGGGTTACCGCCCTTGCCCCCGGCCGCCAACTTGAAAAAAGAGGTGAAAACACGTTTTTCGCGATATCTCTGAAACTATCAATCTTACAAAAAATTTGTAAATACAAATTTTGTAGCAAATCGCATCACCTACAATTATGTCTGTGTGACTTTCTTCCATTAATTTTGTTATTTCCATAATGTTGGTACAGGTTTCTCCAGAATAATGGAGGCACACTGCGGTGAATTTGAGGCCTGATTTTCTTCAACCACATATGCTTCTACAATTTCCTTTACATCTGCAGAAAATTAATTTCATAAGATCGGCGGGTGCTGGATGGCTTCAAATTTTGGATTGGGGGACAAATGTTTCCATGCTTTTTCCAGCCCCAATCTTCAGGATTACAGAATTTTCCAAGCCATGATTGGACCTGGTGATAAACTCGGAGACTGTGAAAATGAGCTGTGTTGGTGGAAATGATGATAAACTGAATGAATTTTTTAATACTTTTAGAATCATTTGTATCTCATAGTGTCTAGAGAATTGTCCTAAGTGCCACCGTATAAAGCAAAACGTTCTCCAACGAGACTGAAAAAAGGTAGATCTTCTTTCTCGTTTCCGGAATAGCCCTTTACTACCAGATGTTTTTCCAGAATTTTTCATTTAAAACGTTGTTACAGCGCTCCAAAGTTGACTGGCTTCGCCAATGCTCATGACAACCCGGTCAAAACAATATGTTTACCTTACTTTTATTTTTTTTATTGTAAATCTATTTTCGTAAATTTGTTTTCAATCTCTACAATTTCACTCATTTACTACTGACTAATTTCCTTACTACAGAATTAAAAAAATATTATTTTGGGTTGACCAGGCTGAATCAGATGCAGATACAATTATCGTTTTTACTGCACCTGCTGCATCCCAATCCTATGATTCCGTGACTATCGTTGGAGAGGATATAGACAACCTTGCGTTGCTCACGACATTAGGAAGGAAAAAGTCAAATATTTTCTTTTTAAAACCTTCAAAAGGGCGTACATCTGTCCAGTCCAGCTCCTCAGCGTTTATGCACGGAGATTTCATAGCGGAAAATTTACTGTTTTTTGAGGATGTAACACAACATCCATCGCGTATAATATGAGTAGACTAAAATTCATAAAAATTCTGGAAGAACATCTGGTGGTAAAAGACTATTCCGGAATGAGAAAGAAGATCCACCTTTTTCCAGTTTCGTTAGTGAAGTAATTTCGTTGCTTTATACCGTGGCACCAAGAACGATTCTCTAGACACTATAGGATACCATCAATTATCCAAGAAAATACTAAAAAATTCATTCAGTTTATCATCGCTTCTTCCAACACATTCTATGCCCATTTTCGTAGTCTCCGAGTGTATCAACAGGTCTAATCAAAGCTTGGAAAATACTATAATCCTGAAGATTTGAAGATTGGGATAGGAAAAGCATGGAAACATTTGTATGCCAATCGAAACTTCGTAGCCTCCAGCTCTCCCTGATCTTACAAAATGAATTTTCTGCAGATGTAAATAAAATTGAGGAAGCATGTGCGGTTGTAGGAAATCAGTCCTCATATGCTCTGCAGTGTGCCTCCATTGTTCTGGAGAAATCTGTACCAACATTATGAAAATAACAAACATTCGACGTTTTATTAGATTATGAGCAACAGTCAGGACCATCGAAGATGAGTAGAATAGCTTGCTAATAATTTATTGATAATATAATGATGTCAAGGTCTAATAGGTCCTCGAAGGGACCTTCTTATGGTTTACCAAGTGCCTTATTAAAATTTATCAAGTGATCTTTACGACTTCTAATGGCAAGTATATTGATCATTCTTCGGGACGCTTCCAACAGATTGAGAATCTTATTTACCAGAGATTTAAAAAAAAATGATTTTCACTTATTTCCTTTTTGAAACCGATCAGTCCCAGAGTTTCATAGTGAAAGTTGAAAATAATAAGTATTTTAGGGGTTAAGAAAGTAATTGGAATACAGATAGGATTTCTAAAAACTTAACATATCCAACAATATATCTTTGTTGCGCAAATCAAAAGTTTTCTATTCCGAAGGTACATGAATTTATATTTCTATTCCATGTAGAGATTATCTCACAAGAATAACGGGACACAAGATGTACGCAATTCTTGGACCGTCCCTTGCACTCTTTTTTCAGTCTCCTACCTTCCTCCTCCTTCCACGACATGGGCCGTGAAGCCGGTCTTGTTCGATTATAATGGAATTCTAATAATCGGCGAATACGCCCAATCGTTTGTCGTTTGTCTTTAATATTAACTATGATGTATGTTTTTTATAAAGAGCGGCGGGTTGTTTGTTATTTTTTTTTAAATATAGTATCTAGAAAGTCCACTTTATTTATTTGTTTTTTAGTTTACTTTCTAGAGTTCTAGAAATGTCCACTCTGATATATATTCGAGCTTAATTAACAGCGAGAGTTAGTTTATATTAAGTCGTAGTGTACGAAACAAAGTGGAATAGTAAACAGTGAATTTGAGGTGAATCACTCAGAAAAGTAGTATTGTGTATTTACGTAATTATACAAATAGTGATGAGTTAATTATTATATAAGTTAGTTAAGTCGAGTGTTTTAATAAATTAAGTAAATAAAAGACAGTGTATAAATTCACCCCACAGTTGAACAACAGTTTAAATAAATTAAGAAATTAGAGAAACATTACAATAAGAAGACAATCTTTCAATCGCGTTTTGTGAAAAAACTACTACTTGTACACAAAATGTGAAAAGATCATTTTTGTAGGAAATTTAATCATCTTTCATTCTACAAGATTAATATCTTTCAAGTATTTATTTTTATATAAATAACTTATAATAAAAAATACATTTTCTTATTTTAAACTTATTTTTTTTTTGTTTTCCGCCACTTCTACACACTTTTTCGGTAAACAATTTAAAGAAAGTGTGTTTCAATTTTTATACTTTGCTTCTTGTACTAAACGATATACTTTATTGAGGTGATGAGACGGTGAATTCTCCGCCTTAAAAAATACTTTTAGTAACACCACAGTTACCATCATTTCAGTTTATTTCGAAAGTACATCGTCAAAAGTTAAAAATAATTATGTACGAAGTTGCTGATAGAAACCCTACATATCTTGTAATCAAATCAATAATCTTTGCTGTGCATACTTCTTCAGTGCAATATAAAGCGTGGTCTAAAAGCAAACAGGATATTGTAAGAGGCTGTTAGCACATTATATCTATCACGGTCAATAGAATTTCAATTTCAGTCAGACACGACAAAGAATAGAAAGAAGGATTTATTATAATTCAAACAGTTTCTTTATATTTCCTAATCGGTTTATGCTTTTGAAGAAAATTTCCTTTTCTGGTTAAATAAATCTGTTAAATAAACGACCTCTTTATGTATTTGATAGAAGGATTTGTTAAGAATTGCCCAGTTTCACTAAAAGCTATAAATACCCAGTAATATTTAAAAATATTTTTCTTGATTAGTAGTGCTCCCGCGCGAAATGTGGCGAAGCAAGCTATAGAAATGCAATTAACTTATATTTATTTGATCCGTATTATCCCCCCTCTAGCACCCCTTCTGAATTATAAGCACCAACTCGAAAATTTTAAATAAGAAAGGGGGTCGTGTGATACATTGTTGGAAAGGAATTTTAGTCCTCTGTTTAGTAATATGAAAATTTTTAAATTTGGTGCAATCATAACCATGTAAATTGATTGTTAAGATGTAAAATTTTGATAATGTCTCTATGAAAAAACTTTACGTAGAATGAAGATAATAATCAAAATGATCCACCATTCACTTCTTGACAATAACCAAGAAGATTTTGGAATTCTAGTACAACATTTTGTATGACATCAATTTATTTTGTTAATTTCTTCTGTTATTCTAACTTTTGAATCATCAATATTCCTATCTATTCTGCTAAACATCAGGAAAAAATCTTTGAAGATACTAAATTATTAGTCATGTAGGTATTTAAAGTTACTAAAAGAAGTCAGTCTAATATTTGTGCGAGTATTAAATTCAATTATGACGCATTTGTCCGAGACTCAAATAATTGACGTTATAACTAAGATTAGTTGTGGTAATAAAATAAGAACTCAATAGGAGGTTTGTCAAAGTTTTAATAATAAATACCCTGGTCAACACGTTTCGCAGTCTACAGCAAAATTAAAAAAAGGTTTCGTGAAATTGGACATGTGAAAAATATTGAAAAACCTGGTAGAAACGTTCAATTTACTCATTAAAAAAATTAGAGGTACTTTTTGAGGAGAATGATGAATGTAAATCATCTGTTTTGAGAGTTTTGCATAAAGATTAAAGTTCAGTTGGTTTAGAAGTTAAATGAAGATGATCCTGACAGAATACAAGAATTTTGTGTATTGATGATGGACAGATTAAACGCAGATTTGAAGTTCATAAACAAAATAGTTTTTTCTGATTAAGCGACGTTTCATTTAAACAGAACAGTTAACAAACAGAAATGTAGATATTGCAACAGATAAAATCCTCACTGGATGTGTGAGACTCTCACTCAATATCCTAAAAACGTGAATGTTTGGGCTTAACAATGAAATTATTGGTCCTTATTTTTTTGAGGAATCCAATTGAGACAGATAGATCTATTTACTACCAACAAGATGGAGCTTCCCAGCATTTTGCACGTACAGTTAGATATTATTTAAACGAGGTTTTTTCCAATAGGTGAATTGGAAGACGTGGAATAATAGAATGGCAGCTTAGATCCCCGATTTGACTCCTCTCAATTACTTCTCATGAGTTCATACAAAATGTTGTACAAGAACTCCAGAATCGCCTCCGGTATTGTCAAGAAGTGAATGGTGGTTATTTTAAACTTTTAATTTGACTGTTAAGTGTATTTAAAATACATTCTAAATATAATGCGACATTATCATTTTCATTCAAGTTTTGTGATGGAGGCATTATCAAAATTTCACATCTTAAAAATTAATTTTCTCAGTTATGATTGCACCAAATTTTGAAAAACTGGGCAGACGACTAAAATGTGTTTTTCACATCGTACTTAATAACCCTAAAATTGAATTTCTTCAAAAATCTAAAGAAATTTGAGTTTAAAATTCGTTTCTTTAAAACGAGCTCTCATGGGAGCCATAGTTAAATTCTTTGATTCCAAATTAAACCAGAATTGCCTCGATATATGAATATATGGATTTGATTGGTAAGAATCAATCAATCTTTTTAATGGTGTCAGTCGTTATAGCGGTTATCGAAAAAAAATAAGAGTTATCAGCTTTAAATTGTTGTATACATATTCAGTAACTGAGCGGAAATTAGGAAAGCATGCGAAATTTAACCACATTTTTTTACAGTTTCTTTTTGATTTCGGCTCATTTCTACACTCACGAACTAAATATATTTCAATGTAACAAACAATTATAATAACCGATGCAGTTATAGACTGGCCAGTATATAAATACACTGCATATACTATATAAGTGTATGTGTAGCAATACCAGACGCTTATTAGCTGTTGTGAAAAAATCAAACCATTATTTTAGTTCATAATTAATCAACTTAATATTTTTAAGCATAAATACATGTGGAATTGAAATTGGTAGACGCGGAAGCCTCGTAAAGACCGTGTTTCTCATTGTTTCGATTACTAATAAAATAAATGTACTTACATTGGTGCTGAGTTGCGAAGTCAACGTGTGCACTTTTTCTTGGGCCTCCGTTAATTCCCTTCTCAGTTTCCTAATTTCGTGAGCTTGTTTTTCCTCAGCCGATGAATACAAACTAGACGCCGTTGAAACCAAGCTGATTGAAGATCCGTGCACTGAAAATAATTAATTCGTAGTAGTATAATAAGTAATAAATATGATTGTAGCGATAATGAAGATCAGAATAAAAAGGAGTACACCAGACTAGGAAAAGAACTACCAGAGAAACACCACAGGAGTTATATATGTATATAGTGATTAAAAAGATGTGAAAAGCGTAGAAGGAAAAACAAACTATGGCGGATGCTGTCAATGTAGCTGCATTGACTTCAGTTAAAGACCCACAAACATCATGAAAAAGAAATTAGATATCACCTTGTTGGCGGATAATAACAAACTGATTGTCAATCCTAAAAACAAAGAACTAATTCTGTTCGTGAGACAATAGAAGATATCTAAGTAACGGGGACCAAAAATAGATGAATGGACAAGAACATTACCTACTAGACGAAGCAAAGTACTTAGGATTGATACTAGATTTCAAAGTTTCAAAACGGAATTCACGCTTTCTACAACTTCATTCTCTGAAAACTATAACTTGTTGTGTTGGTGTAGTGGTAGTGTATACGGTGTACTGAAGGAAGTTGTTGAAATTGTTGAGGACTACAATCAAAGGTAATATATTGGTTGTATACAAAAATCATAAGGTCTATCAAACAAAAAGAATCTCATGAAACTACGAGTACAACAGTAGTGGAAATCACCGGAGCCATGAAAAGTACTGCAAAAGCTTCAATAGAAGCAATCCTAAACCTGGAGCCTATAGAATTGTCCATAGAAAGAGACAGTTATAGTGCTACTAGTGATGGAATTGTTAAAATATGATAATAACACAAGAAGTAAACGTGGTCAAACAGAAGTGAACGCACGATAGTATTAAGCGCAACCATCCAAAAAACAATTTCAAAAATTATAGAAAGAACATCTTTAACTTTGTACTAGATACAAGATATATGAACATATATGAACATATATGTATATGTATATCTTCAGTTATATGTTCATATATCTTGTATCTAGTACAAAGTTAAAGATGTTCTTTCTATAATTTTTGAAATTGTTATATTTTTTTGGATGGTTGCGCTTAATACTATCGTGCGTTCACTACTGTTTGACCACGTTTATATATATATATATATATATATATATATATATATATATATATATGAAACTGGAGGTAGACACATATTAAATTTAAAGCCAACAGATCAACGCAAGATTTGATATTCAGTTTGAGACAAAAACAGACACAGACAATGGAATTAACGTTGGAGCAGTTCATTCAGAGAAAGACTTTGATAGTATAAACAAAAAAAATGTGGGAAATAGAACAGTATTTTACAACAAAAAGTACAAAAACGAAAATCTATGAGTTAGCACAAACCAATGGTAATCTGTAATTGTAAAGCCTAGGTGATAATCAACAGAATGAAGCAGAAAATAATAATATGTAAAATGAAGATACTGAAAAATATACGAGGTGCTTCAAAGCATGTGATTTGAACGCATCAACCGCTTCTTCAGGGGTAGAAAAATGTTTATTTTTGATCTGCGGGAATGAGAAGAAATCGTTGGGTGCCAAAAAAGACTGTTTAGCGGATGCTCCATCAATTCTATTGTATGGTGTACTATTCAAAATTTACGTTGCTCTAATGGAACGGTGGCGACATATCTAGTTATTCCGAGAAAACAGGCGACCATTTGCGACGAAACGTACGTTTACCTAGCGGGCTAATTTTTTCAAAAATAAAAACCTATGGTCCGCTCCCTTAACACATAAGTTAGCGAGCCACCCCCTGAAAAACCGCTTCCCTACGTACGGCAATTATATTTTAACACAACAATAATTGCCGCTTATTTTGCCGTTCAAGAAATCATGGTTGATTTATCCGGACTACATCGGGATCGAGCAAAGTCGGAAAATAGCAGTTTCCCATATAAACTTAGCAAGTCACACCCTGAAAAACCGCTTAATTTATTATTTTAATGGTTAAAATAATTTAAAAAACCGCTTCCCTAGGTACGGCAGTTATATTTGAACCTATTCATAAATTATGTTAATTACCGAAAAAGTCGCGGTATTTGTAACTAAAATACATATTGTTCGCTATCTTAACGCATTAATCAGCGGGATACCCCGTTGAAAAAAGTGCTTCCCAACGTGCGGCTGTGGCATTTCAATGAATCAATAATTATCGCTCAATTTGCAGTACAAAAAAATACCGTTGCATCGCTGTAAATGTTTCGGCGTCAACTTTAAAACGGTAAAACGTAAATTTCCCTTATGAGGGTAGTAAAACATTTGTAATGTTGAACTTTCTCTAGGATGAACACGTGATTACATCAATGTTTTTCAATTCGTGTATAAGTACTGTTCAAGAATTCATCGGTATTATAGATTGAATTTAAAATCGACATTGTCTCATCGTTCATCAAAAATATATGTGAGCAGTTCCACCGAAGTAAATAAGGAGACCCAAAACTGCAAATAAATAAAGTTAGATGATGTAAACGATTCAAATACCTAGGAAGCATAATTTAGGAAGATAAAACAACAAAAGACGATATAAGAAATAAGCAATAAGGAAAAAAAGCTGTACAAATTCATAACTCATTGCTACGGTCAGAAAAAGTTAACCTAAACACAAAAACGACAATATACAAAGTCATAGTGGAACCAATCTTGGCATCTAGCAAAATGCATTCATCTTCAAAGTTATAATGTGGTAAATACACCGTACCACAATAAATACTCAACTTACCATCATCGTTCTTGGGCAAACTGTGCCTCGGAGTACTCGAGTGTGTTGGAGAAAGCGGGAAGGTTCTAGCGCTACCAGGAGCTGGACTGGTAGGTTGAGACCAATGGCTCAAACTACCTATTGGTAGACAATAATACGGTTCAGCTTCGGGTTCAGTATTTCGGTGCATCATGGAGGGATACAGTTTTTCCGATTTTGTAGATCTGAAAGTAACAATTTATAATCAATACCACAACAGCGTTGATCAAAGTACAAGTTAAAATGCGCCTTGCAAACTGTATAGAGTGTACGTTAGCTTAAAAAAATCTAGTTAAAGTTATATACACAGGCTGAACCATATTTTTCTCTATTGTTTTTTCATATCTTTCTACCCTTGTAGCAAGTATGCGTCGATATATATCACAGAAGACATGTTTTCTGAAAACTGGCAAAAATGTACTGCTCCTCAAATAATATATTGAAAGGGAATCTAATTTTCTCCACAACAGATAAGTTGTTGGGTCGAAAACCACTAGTCCAATTCAACCAACCAACCTGATGAACGCATCAGTGGCTTTGAGGTTAAAGTTCACCTGTGACAATATCTTGAGAGGAAGTATCGAAATCATCGGTGTCGTCCACTTGAGAAAGCTTTCACTGTTGAAGTGGGATTCGACAATAGTCATAAGACATGGATGTTCGAGCTGAGAGTCTATCTAGTTTGTGCGTTGAGTATTTTAGGCGCTAGTTGTGTGATTCTTTGAAACATTAATTAAAAATATTGCTCAAGACATCGTATGTGACAATTGTATTATTAGATTATTAGACTTATTTCGATGTTTTTTATTAGTACTCATTTCTATGAAAATAACTAATATAAACATTATAAACATGATATTGGAAGGATCTTCTACCATGAACTGGAGACTGGAGCCTTCTGAGATGTATATGGAGAGTTGTCAGAGACATATTTGTTCACCAATTAAATCTCATGACGATTCAAGAGACTGTTGTGTTTCATGTGGATACTTAATGTTACATTTCTGTGAAGAGATTGTTTGTGTCAAAGTTATAACATAAATCACAAAACATGCCCAATAAGAACGTCAACTTGCTTTGAAAATTTGTAATAAAAATCTGTCGTTACTGTCAATGTCAATTGTCAAGGTAAATAAACATTTGTTTCAATTTCCCAAATGCTTTTTTGATGTGTGTTCTAAATAGTAAGAATTTTGTAAAATTCAATGCTCATTTTCGAATTATTGCTTTTGTGAGAATCACAGTTATGCTATAGAATACGGTAGATATTATGTATTATAAATTTAAATGAACCGCGAAAATAGATTAGTTCTGCAACGTACCATCAAAGGCAATGGCATCGATAATTCGCCATGTTGTTTCCACTGAATCCAACTAAGTTTGCATTTCTTCTTAGGGTATGTTCTGTGAAGTAAACTATAAAGGCATCGTGAAATATGTACAAAGTGGGTTAGAGTGTTCAAAGATAGCTGCACAAATATTTGCATTAAGTAATGCAATAACAGCTTTCCTGTCATAACTGACAAAAATTTTAAGCAAGAGAGCAGACGATTTACGATTTCCTCGTTATCTGGACAGTTTGCTGAAGTTCCTAAAAGTTTTAAGTACGAAATTAGGACGAACCATTTGAGCTATCAGTTTGGTAACAAAAATGCAGATAAAAGTGGACAAAACCAAGCATTTGGATAGCGTTTTTACTTTTCTTTTTTGCCACGACGAAGAAGGCCAAAAAACCAGATAGTAACAGATGATGCAGCATGAGAGATCTACATCTACAACATTTCCGTAAAAGTTTATATAACATGTCAATGAGCCTATGAAATATTTTGCCTATTTCATTAATTAATTATTGTGGCTCAGTAATTAATTTGTCGATATCATTCTTCAGTCGATTAGTTTGAAATAACATTAACTAATTCTCAAAATATTATTTGACAAAAAGGTACTCGAACGATGTAGTACCCACCTATAGTTCCGAAATTACCCCTTGTGACTTTTTTACTTCCTAAATTGAAGTCACATCTCAAAGGAACATATCATGGTGGTATAAACGAGATCAAAGAAGCTGTAACTGGGATTTCAAATGGGTTCACTTCATATAATTACCAAAGATGGTTTTAATAGTGAGTGCAACGCTGGAATCGTTGTGTGAAGATTCTTATTTTTATTGATAAGTTCAGAAAACTTCATTGTCACACCTCATATCTAAACGATTGAGGTCAATAGTAATAATTGCAGAAGCTTCTCTGACTAGATGCATTCTAACTTACAAGAAATATTATTTTATGAATCACAGAAATGTCATATACTTATATGCTTTAGGCGATTTATTCTGGACAACCTGTGTATATATAGTTAAATTATAATGAAATAAATGTCATTTATGGTGTATAGTGTAAAAATAAGCTCGAATACTGTCAGTTACTGTGGTTGTGTGTCTAATGAATCCATAAATTCACTAGTATCTTCATTCGTGTATGGCTGTAAGAAACAATCAAAGCGGACAATACAAACAAGTGCGAAGCTGTTAAATCTGTTTTATGATTTAATATTATGTTCTGACTTCTTGAGATAAATATATTAATTTGTAACGTTTACACTCATCATATTCTCAGTAGAATTAGTTGAGAAACTGTATTTTCCAAATTCTCATTTGAGCTAATTCATAGTTAGTAGAAATAAAAGAATAAGAAATGGTCCTGAACATATTTTAGGATGGTAAAAAAAGTACAGGATGCACTTCATAAAAATGAAGGAGCTAGTATTAGACCAGGAGAAATTGGACATCTGCTCCATTGTTGGATAAAATAATAATGTTAGAAAATCCCTGAAGCTACAAAATATTCCTGAATAGTAGAAGACATTTGAACGACTCAAATATCTAGCCAAATATATTACAAAAAACGGCTTGCACGATTTTTATGAATTTTTGTGCGCAAGGGTTTATGGTAATATTTACATTGTTGTCAGATTTTTCCTTTTTCCGGAAAAATATATATTTTGTGTTTTTAAAAATCCTTAAGAAATACTGATTTTTTATGTAATATTCTCTACACCTAAATGCAATTTAGATGGCTACGATTGAATAAACTCGTTTAATTTGAATATTCTTCAATAATTTATGTGCTAATACAAGTCTTGTAACAAGGTCTAGTGTCAGTAAGTTAGTAAAAAGTTTAACGAAACTGGTGCAGTAAAATATTTATCCAAATCATGAAACAGAAAAACTACAGCAACTGAAAACAAATCGTTAAATGTTTCTGTCATGGATTATTTTAACTTCGGCGGAGATAATGCAAATGTAGCTATAACTTCGAAATTATGACATTTAAGTATAGGAAACATCATATGAAAAGTATTTCTTAAGGATTCCAAAAAGCGAAAAATATACAGGATCATCCTTTTGAAATAATAAAGTTCATTCATCATTTTTACGGGTAAAGGAAAGATCTGACAACAATGTAAATATCACCATAATACAGCCCTTATCACAAGATCCTTGTACATAAAAATATATAAGAATCGTACATCCTTTTCGGAGATAATTGAGGCATTCTGTACATAAAACTCACTCTGTATAAGGTATCCCTGTAGCGCAAGATTTAAATTTGCCGCCAGTAAAGTGTTGACAACCCCCCCCCCCCAAAAGGAATCGAGAACTTACAGTTTAGGGTGGGTGTCCATTATTGAACAATATTAGAAAAATATTAGCGGTCGCAGTTCGAAAATTTCATATAAAATATGGTCGGAATAGTGTGTCAAGTTCGTCAACTGTGAAGAGATTAATTTAAAAAATCCGAAAGATGCCAAACTCACTATTAGTGCAAAAAAGTGTCAGTCTGTATTGGTGGTATTCTTTTGTTTACCTAACCTAACCTAACCTTACAGCATCCTTGTTCTTTGGTTATAGAAATATTTTCGCGTATTGCGCCGATTTACGCCGTGATGTTTTATTTTTAAACTGATATAAAAAAATTGGAGAAAACAATGTCTGAAAGTCAGCAATGTCCTTTGGACGATTGAGCACTGGTAGACAGTGTCAGGAGTTTTCCAAATTTGTGTGACAACAAGGACCCATACAGTAAATTTCTATTGGTTTACCAGTAATTTATAATTATCCTTAATTTACTGCATAAATAAAAAACTACCACCAAGAACGTGTAGTATAATATTAATTTTAATTTAGTTTTAATTTTGCCTTTCATAAACCAAGCTTGAGCCTGATATATAATATTGTTTATTTTATTTTTTGAAGATAGGATGAAATTGCTTAAGGAGCTCAATTTTTTCATACACATTTTAGATCATATACCAAACGACAAGTCAATGATTATAGACAACACTGGCCATCTTTCTTTCCTTTAAAGGATTTACATGATACGGCAGATCAGTTTTGGATAAATTAGTCCACCTAAAATAATTAATTACACTCAGAACAGATTGTTGTGTATTTGTACAGTATGTACAGTATAAAATCTTTAATCAATAGGTATAGTGTTTCAGTGAAATGAGAATCTAATATTAGGGAAAGCGCAGGATATTGCAATTTAGAAAATTGACTTACAAAAAAATTCTATCAACTTCTTCTCCCACGTATACAAGTAACTTGAGAAGTTACTCATTTAATCCATATTTTTATTCAGTTTATAGAAACATAATTGCATGTATAAAAATTCGAACTTTATTGTTTTTGTTTCTTCTAAAGTACACCTATGATAATTAGTACCTACTACCAGTCTCTTATCATAAAATTCAGTAGTAGAATAAATTAAAATTAAGTTAGTTGGCTCAAACTTTAATTTATACCCATTATTATATACTTGTGTGCACAGAAATCGGCCAAATGTAAACTTTTGATTTCAACTATATCTTTTTTCAAATTATTCATCAGATCCAAAATATATATATTATTTGAGAGACAATTTAATATGCTTTGATGTATGAATTCATGAAAACATATCCTATATTCAACACAGTGGAATTAATCCAACATAAGTATTCTTCTTTTTAGCTCATCCAAAAAATGCTATACGGGATTTAGGCCAGGACTATATGCTGGCCACTCCATAACCTGAAAACTCATTCTGAGATGTAATCTTGGCACGATTCTGAAAGTGTGCGGCATTGCATTATCATGCACAAATGTAAATTCGTCTCAAATGAGGTCGACGTAAGGTTCAACATGAATTTCAATATATCTATCCACCATTTAGCCTTTTCTTTCGTGAACATAAACACCTCTACGAATGAACAGGACGATTCGTGCTCCTATAGAAATTGCAACTCAGATCATGCAGGAACCACCTCAATAAGCACTGCGCTTTTTAAGGCAGAAATCTGCCAATTGCTCTTTTGGTTTTAGTTACAGTTTTCTTCTTCGGTCGAGATCAGGTTATTTTCTTGCAGTCTTCGACTTACTGTCCACTGATCACGGAGTTGTGGTTGCACTTGAATAACATTAAGGTAGCAACAGTTCGCTGACCAAGTCCATTTTCGATTTAAACAATAACTTGGGCGGTTTTTTGTGGTGTAGAATGTCACATTGAAGCATATTATATTGTCATACAAACAGCATATTTCTTTTTTTGATCTGATTAATAATTTAAAAAAAATATAGGTCAAGTGTATAGTTTACTGTGGGCCGAGTTCTATGCACACAAGTTTAATAATTTCATTCATATTGAGCTAAACATCAAACTTTTTTGTAACTAATATTTCAAATGTTAACTCTACTCAGAATATAATTAGTTATGCAAGCAACAATATTTACTCAAGCGTCATTTTCACAAAAAGGCCTTTATCCACACTAATACCTTGGAAAAGTCCTTTCTCGGAGATAGCTGTATGTGAGAAACAGTTGTGGTTATAGTATCTAGTTAGTAACATACAAAAAAAATGAATAAAAATAAAAACTTGATGCCAAATAGTGAAGTAAAATAGTAAATTTGTTTAATTTACAACCATCACAACTAATTCAATTATAAACAACCATATTATTGTAATATAAGAACATAATAATAAATATTTAGCTATCATGTTCGTGCAATAAGAGTTTATTAACTTGTCGGTGAGATCAAAACAATTTTATTTTATTTCTAATCACAAAACAGTTTAAAGTTTGACATATTAAGATAATTTCTCATTACAAAATTTGTCTCATACCATTTTTTGTGGCATCAAGTTCTTGTTTGGAATATATATGGTATTTTATTATACAACTAGCGTTTTCCGTCGCGGTTTTGCTCGTGATATGTGCCCGTTCAGTTTTTCATCCAAATCCGATAAGCAGTTTATATATAACACGAAACGTTCAAATAAAGAATAGGTATCTTTGGAGACATAATTGTACAGTAACAACGTGAAAAATGGGTTTGAATTTATTAGATGTCAATCAGCAATCCGAATCTCACAATATATCCAATCCTATTGAATTGGCTATTAACAATTGCGCCATCTATCGAAAATTGGCGTACTCACACATCATTCAGGAATCATCGTGGGCTCATGTACAATAACTTTGCTAAAAATTATCACATGATCAAATACATAGATTACAATTCTATGAAGGACATACAGACAAACATTTATTTTTATATATATAGAAGAAGATAAACAAACTTTTACCAATATTTTTATATAAATTTGTTCAATTTCTTAGACTATTTGATATGTTCTTGATTTCAGGTCTCTTCTGTTTTAAAATTACTTTTTTTAATAATTTTTGATAGACAGATAAGAATTGCCGTTCCGACTTATTTCAGACTTTATCAAAATATTTTTATATATTTTCCTTAATTTCCATACTGTTTTTTTTAAATTCTGGCAACGTCGTTTGAACATGACATCTATGAGGATTACTTTTTTTCTGCCAACCTTATGATAATTGACTTTTTGGCGGTTAATAATTATCGATTATTTCTATGGTTTCTTTGTATATAAATATATATCTGTAATCGCGATATTTGTGTTTTGTAGAACGTAGGTGTTAATGTCGATGGTAGTGAAGCGTTATTTTAAGAAATGGATATGGTCGAATAGCAGTACATCGATATTGGAAATCTTCTAATTCGAGATGAAAGTGCAGAAAGGGATAATGATCATTTGAAAGACGAATTGTCTGTACTGAAACAATGAATTCAGGTAATAATCAATGGGTTATTGTCGAAATTATTTGAAAATAATTGAAATGGATTGAAAATCATTAAACGTAGTATAAAAATAAGAGAAATTTATTGTAAAATAGCCATTGTCATTCCAATTAATTTCATATATTGCCGTGACAGTTGTTGTTACCTCAATAACATTTTTTTGATTGAGATACTGATTCCGTTGCAAGGTCGTGGTGTATTTATGTTTAGAAGAAGAATGGTATTGATACGCCAATTTTCGAGAGATGGCGTAGCTATCATTCTTCTTCGAAACATAAATGCACTTATCAGATACCTTTAATAGCACATGCTCAACAATTTTGCTAAATATCATCACACTGTCACATGCATAGCTCACGATTCTCCTCATTTCGTAGGGACAAACATTCTTTAATAAATTTACTAGCTTTTACCCGCGGCTTTACTCGCATTGAAGCCATTAAATAAGTATCAGTTATCATTACAGTAGAAATGAATCAATGTGTTAATTATATTTTATTACTTGGCAGCGATTATCAATACAATATAAGTTTCAAAAACATAAAACCTACTTTAATGAAATATCAAAAATTTCAAACAGCTGAAACTACAGTTAATAGGATTGGATATTGAGGTGATCATCCGTAATACAGTACTCTGGGTTGGAGTATGCTGGATGGCGTTGAAGAAGCGAAATTGTGAGATTTTTGACAAATAATTTTTTTATCACATGTTTTTCCATTCAACTTTTTACGTTCATTTCTCTTTTTTATCAACGAAAACCACTTAAATTAAATAGTTCTCCTAGAAAATCTGTCACCCAGAAATTTTTTCTTCCTCGGAAATTTTAAATGTATTGGCGAGCATTTAGAGAGTAAACAAATTATGTCCAGTGGTCTCAGAGGGTACTTATTTCTAGGTAGCTTGACGGATGTACTTCTGACTGGTTATATTTTGAACGTTTGACTGTAAATTAAACGAGTGTACCACATAATATTCTTTTACTTAAATTCGCTATTGTGAAATTTACTTGATTTTGATTGGATGTGAGAGTGTATAATTTTGAAAATTTTCAGTTGCACTATGAAAATACTGCATTTTGATTTATCGAGAAAATGTATCATTATGAAACTAATTGTATTGAAAAACATCGTTATAATATGGTATGTATGTAGATATAAAAAACAATAAGACGTCCATATCGGCTTGACACTATTGTATTGATAAATACCATATAATTCGAAAATTAAAAGTGAATTGTGAGGACATCTGTTAGTAAAGGAATACCTTATACTATTGCTTCGACTTAACCTTGATGGTGAATCCCTTAATAATCTTGTATGTGTTAAACTACTTCTGTGACCTGGCAAACTCGTCAAAGATTCCATACTATCCGTCTCTGATAACCTGGGAGCAACTGAATAAGTATTGCTGAAAAAAAAGAGCATAACATGAGTATAAAATATAAAGTTTCGAAGTAATATTATTCTTATGATAAGTTACATGCTTCAACAGCAATTACTCAAACAGATATTATTCCAAGAGACAAAGACGTTCATTTTGACCAGGAGTGATTATTTTCGATGCATATTTCATATTTACTGTTTTCTACTCACAATGTGTAGTTTTATTATCATTGAAGAATAATTGTTCGTTGTTATACGAGAGAAAGACATCATCAGATTTTATCTCCAGGTTATGTGGTTAGTTTTGAAAAAACCTACTATTTTACTTATAGGTAGATCATATCTGCGTTACTAATAAAACATTCAAATAAATAACATACGTCGCATTATATATGACTAACAGATTCTTAAAATTACTTCTTTTTAAAGGCACATTTAAGTTAGTTGTGAAAACAGTAATCGTCAAAAATTGCACTGTCGACACAATTATGCCAACTTATGGAATTTTTCTCCAGTCCTAGGTTTCAACATCTTCAAATAAAAACCTGTTAAACTTGTAGCAAGGGATTAATTAATTATTTAAAAAATCAGATTTGAGGAAAATTATTTATTACTTGAAGTTTTTGATAATTATGAATAAATAATTTTTAAAAATTATAGTCGTGAACGAAATTATTATTTATTGTTCAAAACTTAAAATTTGTTTAATGTTATTATTTTTAATGTTTTATTTATTTAAAAATATTTAATCATTTCTTTTATAAATAATAAAATTTTTTTAGGAGGAATCGAAATTGAAAGTTCATGTGCATGCGTAGACGTATTTTTTTTCTAGGTGCGGATTAGTCGGATAGGTTCGCAGTTGAGTAATGTTGTGTACAGGGTTTCCAATTTAAGGGTTTTCCACCAAGTTTACGGGGAAAATGTGAGAGAGGATGTTTTTAGGGTTGTTATATTTTTAGGGATTTTTAGAACTTCAAGTATATATTTTTTTAATTTCAAATTAAGTAAAATAAAGGTGTAATCGTATAGACACTGGGAAGTTATTTAATGTCAATATGTACGATTAATTTTTTTTTATTGGGGACTTAGGGAGATAACTTTCTGAGAGACGGGAACACCGGTTTTAAAAGTTGAGTGCTTTTGGATGTTTTCTCATAGATAGCATCCGGTCATTAATCAAAAAGGTGGTTTAGAAGACACGAACTCAACTTGATTGCTCAAAAAAGCTGGTAAGTAATGAAAAAAAATAACTAAGATAGGGTTAAGATCTTCAGTAAATACAAAAAAACCACAAGAACTATTACCAAATTTAAGAAGAACTAATTAAAACTAACTTAAATAGTACAAATGGGATAGTAGATGATAAAAAAATATCTCCCAATGCGGAATTATCCCTATCTATTCAGCACTTCTGGTTAATCCATTCTCATTGGTTTCTATGGTGGAACATGTTATGATATTAATGTATTGCCAATGGTCTAATGGTACTGACATAATTCCAGTTTTGGTAATAGATTCGTTCAAGTCAAAATGGTTTTGAGCGCTTTATTAAGAATTTCGACAACTATATTTATAAACCAACTACCCTATTATTGGCAGATAGTAACTACACCTCCGGATCTTAAAAAACCAATAAATGGAGTGAATATGTGGAGCGTTAGTTTTAACTTACCTATGTCTTAACCAAGGAGCATATGGACTGGTGTTTTCTATTGCTTGTGTGTCGGAAAGAGACCCATCACTGGCTTTTGGTCTGACTTGCCGCATAACCAGACCGTAATCTTGGTGCGCTCCACCAGCACCTTTTGGAAGACTTTGTGAACCCATCATAAGACGTTCTCTGACTGACTGACTGAGTTGATTAGCGGTATTACCAGTTAATGAGTAACTCTTGAATTGTGGTGGACTTGCTTCTAAAAGATATACATATAACATATATTATATGTTAAGTAGATACTGAACAAATTTGAAATTTTACGATAAGAAGAGATAACCAAACAAATGCGAAACGAATGCGAAAATTACAATAGCAATAAAAAATAATTTTTTGATCATTTAATTATTTTCTATATCTTTTTACCTATTTGTCATTATAATTTCAACAAAAAGATTGATCGTTCTAGAAATTTTATGAAGAGTTTTGTTAGTGAGTTCTCGAAAGTAGACGGTAGGGTTTTATTCAATTTTATATAGTTGTGATCGTCAAATTTCGATTGTTTTATTGAGCTGTTATTTATTATTCCTATTATCCAAACCAGTCTTCTTTGTAAGACCATCCTTGTTGATCAGTGCTTATGTAGTCTTCTGTTGGAATCTACCTATTCTTTATTATTGATTATTTATAATATAATAACGTCGGAACTAGTCTGTGGTTACAAACCCCTTCTTGCAAATGTGAGCCATCGGGGATGTTAATATCGTTAAAAAGGTCGATTGACATCACGCTCTTCAGAGGAGATGTAATTTTATATTTGTTGAGGCATTAACCAGGAAAGTAGTTGTTTTCTCCTTTGAATACCGGCCGAATATATTTTCGAAATATTAAATTTCGAAATTATTTCAGAGGCGAATAGTAGGAATCGTTTATTTTGATTTATTTTACACATACTTCATTTACCATTGGAATATATATCATCGGCGACTACGCTAGATTTCTACTTGACCAATGGTTCGCAGTTGGAAGTTAGAATGGCGCCGTTAGCGTTCGCTGGGAATTGTTTTCTACATGAACCAAGTAGCGACGCACTTTGACGTTGTTTTCAGTTCGGGTCTCAAGCCCAAACTAGGATTGTTAAGCTACTTTTATGAGACGTAATAACGTCGAAACTAGTCAGTGATTACAAACCCTTCTTTACAACTGCGAGCCATTGGGGATGTTAAGTTCGATTGACATCACGCTCTTCAGAAGAGATGTAATTCAATATTCATCGAGGCATTAGCCAGGAAAGTAGTTGTTTTTTCTTCTGAAGTAAAGTAATTTATTGCCTTTTTATATGGTACAAATCATACTTAAATCCATTATTGCCACATTTTTTTCAGTCACTCAGTGTCCAACTGGCTGCCAAGACTGAAATTGGGTTTCGGCCTGCCTATTTTTCTAAAACTTGGCACAATGAACATTCAAAACAAGTTGATCAAAAGTCTCAAGGGGCACGAAGCGCCAAAATCTACCAACCCTTCGCTGAACTAGCCCTGAAGAGTATATCGGTGCTATAAGAGGAGGGCTTTCGTTCAGTTTTTCCTAAACTTAGCGCAATGATAATTCAAAGAAATCTGTTTAAAAGTGTTAAAAGGCACGAAGCTCCAAAACCACATCCTACTATCGAAAATAACCTGTGAAGTAAATCATATAAGGCAATGCTTAAGTTACTCTGTAATCTACATACATGATACTTCAAGTTAATGAGTGACCACATTAATGAGTACTTTTGATGGGGTTGGGGGTTTGGGGTTTCGTGCCAATTGACACTTTTCATCAGCTTGCTTCAAACTATGAAGTTTCAGGAAAATTTCAGGAAAATTAGACAAAATCCAATGATCACGAGGATTGAGCGAGGTCTTTTGTTTTAAATAAAATACGATTGCTATTTAGAGAATCTTTCCACAAGGTGGAGACTATATTTTGGTGTTTGCGTGCATCGCATCTCAGTCGGCGTCCAGTCATCATTACGTGATATAATTTTTGTTCACAAAAAACTTAAAATCCACGAAAATTTATTAGTAAGTGTGTTAAGTATAGAAAAACAATATAATAATTGAAGTTTTTTATCTGAAAATTGTGTATTTAATTTAAAAACGGACGAAGAGAAAAGGGAACGAATGACTATTTCTGTTGTTTGAAATTCTTCAACCAAAGCTATTTTTATTCAGGATAGGTGCCAAATTTTTTTACAGTTTAAATATGAGTGAAAGGGGATAGGTTTGATATTTCTGAATACCTGAAACAGACATGAAGATGATGATCCATTACTGAATAAAATCGTAACTAGTGACAAAACGTAAGTGAAATACGTCAATTACAAGACAAAATAACAATGCACATAATGGGGCTCCCCCAAACAACTAATTAAATCTTTTCAAACCTTGTCACTAAGGAATTACCAGTTGGAAAAAGTACCATGTATTTTTCATCGATTTCTTGTGGTATCTCAATAAATTGTGCCTTTTCATCATACGATTTAAAATATAATATTCCCAAGTATGAAACAACACGAAAACAAGAAGCTGCCGGCGAGCGTTACCTAATGGCCGAGATTGCTGAGATAGAATTCCAGACAAAAGAGTTTGGTGACTACGTATAAAAGTAAACTTTTAGTTGACCCTTTAGATGTAGATATTTCGTTACTTTCTGAATAGATCTTGTATGAATTTATAAACTAAAGGCAATCTCATTACTGTTCAATACAAACCAATAAGGATTTTCGTTTTGCTACTACTACTTACTGTGAGATTGTTGGAGATCACTCGAACAAGTTTGAGTTCCCCCAGAAACTTTAACTTTCGTTCTGGGAACGGCGGACACAGATGCTGTTTTTCCCGCAGACTGATTTTGGATTACTGGAAAGAGAATGAAAGTTTTTAACCGTAGAATTATTTTAAGATTGGTTTAGTAAGAATTTCGAATTCCCCATTGAATAATAAAAGGATTTGAAGAAGACAAGTTTTCTTAGGAAACGTTTTTTATGTTACAAACAATGAAAGAAGTTATATATATATATATATATATATATATATATTTATATATTGTCAAAAAAACCTAAAATACCAAGAGTGAGTATTAACCTTTTTGCCTAGACCGTTCTAGTGAACACAGCAGTTAACTGATGACTCTTTCATGTTTTATTACCTTGCGAGTGTAATAATGAATGTTTTCCTTTGTTTGTATTATAATATCTTACCTTATCTTATCGTACCTTCGTACCTTACCGATTGGCATTACAGCTCGGTGTAGCCTTAACTTCCTCGACAATTCACCTCAAAACTGGTTAGTTCTTCGTCAACGTTCATACGCAGATTATATTGCAATAAATCAGAAATATAATCATAAATAAAGATTGATAGAACTTTTGAAAGATATAGAAAGAAAATGTGTATAGTTCGTTCCAGTCATTAATGAATCTAATTGAAACTGTATTCGTGAAGGAGTCGGTATCAGAAAATTATTGGAGAGAAAATTCTATAATAGATGGTAAAATTTTCAAAGGTGTCATTATAAACAACCGAGCCCAAACAAGCACTAGCAAAAACAAAGAATACAAAGTGAGCTTATTTTGGAAGCCCGAAGCTCATGAAAAACAGACTAATAACTAGAAAAAGTTAAAAATATACAGGACTCTATCAAGACCAAACTTATGGAAGTGAATGTTGGGTGATGGCTCAAAAAAAACCAAGAAATATTAAGAATATATGAGAGAAAAATTATCAGAAGAGTATAGGGAGGAATTGGAATGAACTAAACCGACTGGAGAACCGAAATAATAGAGAAATCAATGAAATACTGGACAATAAAAACTATGTCCGGTTCATTGAAGCCCAGAGGTTGAGATGGTTCAAAGAATAAAGATCAAATGAATGCCTAAGAGAATTATGAATTCCAATATATGTAGCAGCAGAAAAAGAGATAGACCCCGTATCAAACGGATAAATCAAGTTCACGAAGACTTACAAATAATGAGTGTGAGACGATGGGTAACGTTGGTGAAAACATAGTTATTAGTGTTTTTTATACACTTCGCTAAAAAAGTTTCGCACCACTCTTATAAATGGAAACATTGCTCACAAAATCTTGATTGATTTGTTCCTTATCAGTTTTTGTCTGGTACAGATTGAGAGTACACAGTTTGTGTTTCATTGAGCATTTCTAAATAGATATTGACTCTTGATGAACGTGTATGTAAATTACCTCAAACAGATATTTTCTAATTAACATAAAAAAACTGTAGCATTTAACATTTATATGAATCTTTTTTTAACATGAATGGACAATTCTTTTTGACGAACATATAAAAATGTATCCCTATACCTTGCACAGGTTGTCCATTGGTACTTCCATTAGCAGTACCGTTCACTCCAGTACCATTACGTTTAAAATATCCGAAGCTTTGCGGCACTCCTCTAGCACCCTTTCCAGTTTTTTCCTTTCCGCTACTGCTTCCATGCGGACTTGCTCTTCTTTCTCTTCTGCTTTGCGTAGGACTTCCCGGCGCAGGTGCAGGTGGAGGTGGTGGTGAGCCCACACCTAAAGAATAAACAATATGAGTGTAATTTGAAAAAAAAGAATTTCTAATACAATTTTTTTTATTGGAAAATACTCGGTGTCTTCATCTACGTATATTTTGAGAAAGTAGTGTTACATATAAATTTTTTTACTTCTTAACAATCACAAATAAATTAAATTAGAAAATGTTACATCTTCATGGTTCATAGTCAGGTCAAGTAACTTCTAAAAGTTCCGTCGTGCTCTTACTCCACTTGAAACTCAACAAACCCAACAAAGAAAACACAAAAATTCTGGAAAACTCCAGCACCATACATTTTTCCCAACGATGTTCACTAAGTTTGATACCCTTTTCATAATTCAAGCTCTTCAAAATAGCCATTAACTGCCGACATCACCTCTTTATTGTTTGAAAATCTTTGACCACTGAGCCATTTTTTCAAATCTGGGAACAGAAAATAATCTGAAGGGGCTAAATCTAGCAAATAGGGTGTATGAGGTAGAAATTCAAAGTTTAATTTAAATAATTGATGTTGGCCATTGCCATAACGGATGTGTCAGCTGGTGCATATGAAACTATACTTTCTTCTTAGTTACACTTTATCTTCTTTGAAGTTTATTCTTCCTTTTCAGTCCATTGTTTTGATAGTTCTTTTGTTTCGGCTGTGAAGTAATGGACCCACTCGATAGAAACGAGAACGCCGTTTTTGTTCCATTGTGAGTAAACGCGGCTCCCATCTTGCGCACAGCTTTCTCATGCCCAAATTTTCAGTTAATATGCGATGTAGCGCACTTTTTGAAATGCCTACTATGTCTTCTAGCTCACGCACTTTCAGTCGACGATCATCCAGTACAGCTTTGTGGAATTCCTTAACATTTCTGGAGTCGTCACCTCATTTGGTCGACCACTACGATACTGGTGTTCGCAGGTCGTACGGCCTCGTTTAAACTCTGCTACTCAATATTTTACTGTTGATAACGAAGGAGCAGTCTCGCCCAGAGTAGAATCTAATTAAGCTTTTATATTGGTGGGCTAAGGCCTTTCAAACAAATATTAAACAACGTGGCGTCTTCAAACTTTAAAAATTGTGTAATTGTGTAATTGTGTAATTTCTTATACAGTGGTATTTTCCAAGCAACTACTGCCATCTCTCGGTCAGGCCAGGTACTTCTGGGACCATTCTCATATCATACCATTGAACAGATTCAAGCATTGCTCAGAATCATCAATTCTTTGTTGTTCGCGTAGCCAAATATTCATTGACGATGTTCAACACATTCTGTAATATTTTCAAGTTATCATAGCTACATCAGGCAGCTTTCGACTTGTAGGTGTGGGACGTTACCTGGAGCACTGGTAATAATGCGTGGTATATTGTTCTACAACCGTTGTAATATTTCAAAGTATGAATTTTATTTTTCATATTCAGTTTCAGATTGTTTTTCCATTAACCAATAGTATTGTCTTAGTTTCATGCCTGTTTCCTTTTCAAAAATATGTTGGTTATCCATATAATCTTTGATCTGAATGATTTCTTAGGTATTTAACTTCATTTATCTGTACGAGGGAAAGTTACATGCACACTTTTCATTTCATTTATTTTCATTTTTTATTTGCATTTTTCTTGTCTAGAACCATTTATTTACATGCAATTGAATTTTATGTGATGTTCAGGTTTGTATCGTGTGTTTATTTCAACATTTTCATAATGTTAGATTGACAGAAAAATTAAAAGGAGAACCAGATCCTTTCTTTTAAAATAATTTGCAGACTTTTTCAGTAAACGGTAAATATATTTTTGGAATATATAAATATAATATTAACATATAGGTTTTTATCATTAAGACCAGGATCGATGGAGCAGTTTAATCTGATTCAACAATTAAATTAGATATTTAAACGATATCTTCGACCATAAAAGTTTTTACTCAAATTCAAAGTTTGATGAACTCACCTGGAGAATCAGTATAGCGTTTCCACTGTTGATGATGCGAGTGTTTGGATTCGTGTTTTGAATCTAGGTGGGTATGTTTACCATCGGAAAATGTGTGTTTTGATTCTTGTAGAGAAAGACCATTGCGAGAAGATTTGGAAGTCACTCTGGGAGCTGGTGGTGGAGGGGGAGACTCATTAGAGCCTCCCCTTCTACTGGACTGTTCTGTCAACACGGTGAGGCCGGAGGCGAGACGGGGATTACTGAAAAAAATAATATGAATGTTGAATAATTTATTACAAACTTAATGCGAGTGAATAATGTCAAAATAGTATCATATCGACTGATCAATAGTTTTACATTTTTTCGAGGAAAACTTTTATAATAGATTTTAATTTTTGAAAGAAATTTTTCATTCCTCTTACTAGTAAATCGTATTTTTGCGTTAACAGTTTATGGGGCCGTGGTCCATTAAGAGAATACATGCAATAAGGGTCATTCTAGATGAATTATATCAATAATAGTGACCTTTTCCTACATACTAGCTAGCTACGAATGCACAAATATAGCAAAATTTGGACCATATTAGTTCTGGTGTCTCGAATAAGTGTATTTTTCGACCAATGTTATGGGCAAGTGTTCTGGTTGAGTTTTTTAGTGTGTTATTGTTATAATAGTGTAGTAATTTGGAATTCTTTTATATAAAAATTACTGACTAATATTATACTAGATGTTTATTCTGAAAATTCGGAACTAACCTAAAATAATTACAGTTCATATCAATCGCATTTGTGAATTACTACAGAAATATCTAATTTTATTTCAGACTAGCTAGCAATTCACAAAAAGCTGTAGAAGAATCAGTGTTGTTTTATTGGCTTATTTGAACGGAATTGATGACATAGCATATGATGAAGCAATAAATTTAGACGGAAGAGAAAATACGAATATTCCATGAAAAGGAAGATTACAAATTGGAACTTATTTCAAGAAACAATTGATAAACACATAAATCTCAAGATTTTGACTAAATGGAAAAGAATTGAGGTATAGAATCTAATCTAAATTATTCTGAATGCATCTTGGAAATCAACGTCATCAGCACGAAAGAGATGGAAAGATAAAGAGTAGTAGAGAAAGATAAAATAATTGACCAAAAAGATCTGAAGGCAGACAACAAACATAAACTCAACAAAGCTAGCAGGGATTTAAACATTTAAGTTACAAAGAACATAACATAACAACGCATAACTGGCAGAATTTTTCAGAACCTAACAAGAATAAAAGCTCCCAAAGCCAGACAAAAAAACGAAGAATTAAGTTTATATATACTCATAAGGTATACCAATACTATTCAAGTTTTCTTTGCGGAAAAAGTTCATAAGGTTGTCAGCAGGTAAGCGATGACCTATAAAAACAGCTATTGCTCTGTAGCCTCTATAAATATCAGTCAAGCCAGGTCTGCTCTATAAACTAAAAAGTATCACCATATCGCTTTTATGAAATATTATAGTCCTATTTGCATAACAGGAAAACTTCACTCAAAATATACTGATATATAACAAATTGAATCCGCAGTACCACATGAAAGCGTATTGGAATCAGTACTGTATCTCTCGTTCACCTCAAACTTGCCAATCACTGAACAAACAGCAGTTTCCACCTTCGGACATGGTAAAGCAATTCTATCGGCTTACCACAACTCAGAAGCAGCAACCAGAAATCTCCAATTTAATATAAACAAAATAGAAACATGGCTGAAGAAATGGAAAATAAAAGCCAACGAGTTGAAATTTTAACATATTACATTTACATTGAGAAGAGACCAACGCCATTCAGTCATACTGAGTAACTACCAGCTATCACAAGTAAAGAGCGTAAAATACCAGAGCATACATCTATACAGAAGACCACCGTAGAGAAAACATATATCTAACAAAAGGAAACTTTATGAGCTTTACTGGTACAAAATCACAGTATACAAAACTATTATGAAGTACATTTGGACATATGCCAGTTATGGGAATCTGCGTCCCAATCTAATTTGAAAATCTTACAGTCTGAAGTCTATTAATAGTGAAGCAAACTTTTTAGTGAGAGATATGAAGACACATCCAAATGTGCTCGCAACAAAGTGAATTGCGCCGTTTAAACAATTCAAGCCGATAGACCTTTCGATTATGTTCATGTATCCATCCTTGTAGTTAAAACAAAGGAATAATTGAAAACTTGTATAATCATATCCATAAGGATATTGAAAAAAGATGTCCCTCTTAATCCCGACTATTTCCAAGACATGGTAAATGATTTTTCTCATGATGTAATTAAGTCACATGTGCGTTGAATCGATAGTTCAATAATATTTAATTCGTGGGAAAGTGTGGTAACCTTCATGAGATTAAAATGAGAAGTGGCCAATTTTTCTTATTGTCACTCGGGGAGAAGAAAATAAAACAGCGTATAATCAATCTGTATTTCACTACATTTCAATAGAAACTTATTTTTAATCTAATGGAACATAATAATCTCTATTAACTACTACCTTAGTTGCGATTATTTATACAGTTTGAACATTAATCAACAGCAACAAACGACACACTCGCATTTACATATTTTTTGTTAATTTCATATTCAACCCATTGTGAATTGCTTCATGAAGTAGGTCAATATTAGAAATATTTATAACTTAAATAATAGATATTCAAATAACATTCGATAAAGGATTTTTATTTGTTAGTGTACCAGGTTATTCATTATAAATTATTACCTATCTCTTATCAGTGTCTACAGAAAAAAAATTCAACAAAGTTTTGTGGTTATTTCTAAATTTTGTTGAAATACTATTAAGAGTATAGTAACTTTTACGTTTGATTAGAAATAAGAAAGTTTTTTATCGGAATATTTTGTGTATTTATAAAATATTTTTTTTCCTGATTCCATAAATTGTTTCAACATTTTAGCGCTTGAAACGATTAAGTGTTAATTATTTCCAATCCCATAAAAATATTTGATTGCAGAGTGAAAATCATTTTGGAAACAAAACAATTACAATATTTATTACAATGACAAATTTTATTTCTTGGTAGGGATAAAAAAATCACCGAACATTGGAAGTGTAAGGAATTAGATAAGATTATGTTTATATATATATATATATATATATATATATATATATATATATATATATATATAAATATATAATGAGTAGTTTTTTATTGGGAATGTGGCAAGGAAACACCAAAGTGGACTAACTTCAAAATATTTTCCGAGCTTTCGAATACTTATGTATTCATCGTCTGGGAAATAATTAATTAAGATTGCCGGTGATTTGTGATTTTATTAAAGCTTGTAAAAGATTTTAAACTCATAGAATTCATTATTCAAATTGACATTGATAGAAATATTTCGTCAATGGTCAATGGTTTCAGAATTTCTTCCATATTTTAGTTTAATGTTGATATTGTCCTGTCCCTCCTCTACTTATCTGTTAATACCAAAATTTTTTATATCCGTCATCACCTCTTCTATCAATTTCTTCTTTCGTCTTCCTTTTTACTCTTTCTCCGTTCTACTGATCCTAATAAATTTGGTAAATGTTTGGAAATACGTACTCTCTATTTTTAGTCATAAAAAAAGATAAACCTAATAATTTTTTTATTTTTTTTTATTTCTTGGCGCATTTGATATAAAAATGAGACCTAAGTGAGAGAATAAAAATTTCAAAACACTTTTTTTTACCTAAAAAAATTCAACAATCAGAAATTCCCCGATTTACTGCGAAAACTATACTGCAAAATGAGACCTAGGTCTAAAAACGAAAACTTCAACATTTTTTCTATTTTGCACGTACAGATAGAAACTATTCAAACGAGGTTTTTCCTAATAGGTGGATTGCAAGACGTGGAACGATGGAATGGTCGGCTAGATGCCCAATTTGAATCTTCTCGATTCAATGGGGTTATTTAAAATCAAAAGTATATTTGAATAGACCATATTGTATTGCTAATTAAAAAGTTAGGATAACGGAAGAATTTAACAAAATAACCCCTGACGTCATACGGAATCGCCTCGGTTATTGTCAAGAAGTGAATGGTGGTCATTTTGAACATTTAATTTAATTGTAAAATACATTAAATAATACATTCCAAATATTATGCAACATTGTTATCTTCATTCTACGCAGAGTTTTGTGATAGAGACATTATGAAAATCTTACATCTTAAAAATTAATTTTTTTAGTTATTATTCCATCAAATTTAAAAAAACTTTATATTGCCGAACAGAGGACTAACATCCTTTTCCAACAAGGTATCACACGATCCCCGATATTTTTATACTGTAAGTTCTCAATTGAATAATAAAAAGCGACCTGTTTTAGGTTTTTTTCACATAGTAGATAATAACGCTAGAATTGAATTTATTCCATACATATTATTAATATATAAATATTTATTTGTCAGATTTATGTGAAATTTCTACAGACGACATCAGAAACATGGTAGGAACCAACAATTTACTTTTCGTAGCGAAAGCGTTGTCAACTACTTCCAGATATCGTCCTCGTGTTTTTTCTTATGTCCTTATATATGAAATTTCTCAATCTACCATAGATACAGTTTATTCATATATTTAATTAGAATACTTACAGACGGATTTACAAAACATAGAAGACGTTAAAATAAATAGTTCAGTAATTTAGAAATGAAAATATTTGGCGTATGAAGAAGAGAATCAATGGCAAAATGTTCTAAAAATCATAAAATCATCATCAATTACACTCTTAATCAACTTATCATAAATTCTTAGATATAAAGAAAAAATATGGCATAAAATACGCCGTATATTAAAAAAATGGGAAAAATATATGAAAGAATGTTATGTTATGTTTAGTAGATAGTTGAAAGATTTAATTTAAATTTAACTATATATATATATATATATATATATATATATATATATATATATATGATTAGACATAAAGAATGCTAAATAACACTAACCCCCCATAAAATTGATTATTTTTTATAGTTTACAATGATAAAATATGTACTATATTACTCACCAGAAAGGACAACGTAGCTACGCCTTTTTAAAACTCGTAACTATATTTAACACAGAAAGATAAGAATGTACGTAGACATCGAACAATAGCCGAGAAACAATTGAATTCAGTTAAGAGACCAAAGTTTATCATTTATTTATTTATCCAATATCCAGCTGACATTATTACCGATTCAATTTTTTTACGGAATAATAAAAACAATAATTTATAATGCAAACGCGGTCTGTGGTCTACGACCTAGTTTAATCTTACACGTATACTATAATGTTAAATATTATTCTTAAAAGAATATTAGAAGTTCTATAAAAATATTACAATTTTTTTCTGTTTTTATTTGGTCTAGACCATTCGTCTGCTGATTTCCTATCTTAAGTTGTGTTTTCGAGAGCCTCCTTAATGTCTGCGACCTAATGGAGATTTTGCGAGTCCAAATCTTCACTATATTTCTGTTGGTCATTCTGCTAATATGTATTATCCCATAATCGATTGGATAGTTTCAGATCCAGTGACTTTCTAGTTCATAATTAGCAGTAAAATTACTTCTATTATCGTCTGTTCACATAGGCCGTGAAGGTGGCCCAGTTCAATTATGTTAAACGATATTGAAGTTTGGTGAATGCGCCAATCATAAAGCGGTATTTCTTTGTATAGTCTTTATAAATTATTTACATCTTGTTGTCACGCATTTTATAGAGATAATGCCTTTCTATTTGTTTATAGCATTCTAAATCCTAATTATCTAGAAAACCGTTGGATATAAATAAGCAAATAGTTCAGCAGCAAACTTTAGTAAATAATTTTATGTATTAGGTATCACAATGAATAGTAAAAAGTAAATGGTGTATTTAAATAAATTAGAGTGTTAGGAAATAAATAAGTGTTTAGTAGTAAGTTTTGGTGCATAGTTTAGTGAAGGGCTTCCTGCCTGTGGGTGCCAGTTTTCTCAATAATCCCACGACAAATCAAGATTCTTCGATTTAGTGATGAATAGAAACAATTTTAAACTAAGTACGTTTCCAGTTGTTGAATTCCCACGCTATATTCAGATAATGGGTGTTGAATTTACTCACATCGTTGAACATACTAGACGGATCATATTTGTAAATGAGTGAAGGGGAATATATTTTGAAGAAAAGCTACATTCGGTGGGTAAGATTTCAATGTTTAGAACAAATAGATCAATAGATATCAACAGAACACAATAAATTATTAGTTTTTACAAAATATCAACTAATACCTACAAAAGTTATAATAGGCTCGTTGACAAAACAAAAAGCGTTCTTTTTCACTAAAGAAGAGTCTCTAGGAATAATAATGGAATCTTGAAGGTTGAGGTTACGTCTGATGTCACAATTTTGAAAATTCGGACTCATTACTTGAGAACTGGAGACGGATGTCGTTTTTCAACAAATTGTTAGAATTTTTTGTTTCCCAAACGTATACAAAAGTGTGACTAAACATCACTATTGAAAGTAGATTTCAAGATTGAGTCTATGGAAATTTCTATCAACAACTCACACTCATTCGATTATAGAATGTTCAGCTCTTTGAATACAGAGAATAGGTTGAGCTCCCATTCGTATTCCTGTAGATTCTCATCTTGAGTTATTGGAAAGTAATGCTTCAATGCTTATTTAATAAGTAAGATACACCATACACCTTGTGCAAAAATGTATCACACCGTTTAAAATATATTTAAACAAATAAGTACATTACATTT
Organism: Diorhabda sublineata; assembly: GCF_026230105.1. Lineage (NCBI taxonomy): Eukaryota > Metazoa > Arthropoda > Insecta > Coleoptera > Chrysomelidae > Diorhabda > Diorhabda sublineata. The sequence continues at coordinate 2,780,246 of NC_079483.1, forward strand.
TTAATAAAATATCACTTTTAGTTTTAACCCTTACGCTCCACGCTGTCACAATCGTGGAAGACTAATCGACAGGCTACATAAAGGTCATACATGCTTTTACTCTGTTGGCTCTCATATATGCTACACCCATTTTAAGTGCTTAAAACAGTTTATGTTTGGCAGCGTTTTTGTCTTGTGATTGAAGGTCATAGTAACGAATTTCGTTCTCTTCTCAATGTTTGAGCCTTACAATGGCAAAAAATCGTAAGGATTGGTCCAGATGTTATTAAATGAAGCTTTGCATGCATAATTATTCAGAATAGGCATAGTAGTAAAGATTTTACTACTTACATATTTGTAAGGTCCAGGAGTTAACATTTACAAAAAGGAGAAAAATGAGAGTGCCTAACGCTGGTATCTTTTCATTAGAGGAACTAAGCAAAATATCAACTTGGAAGAGCTTCCTATAGATCCAAAAAAAATCTACGATCTGCTTGACGAAATTGGATCCGATTTTTTCTGTTCAGATTCAATTTTTCTGAAAACTGAATCTGAAGAAAGTAGCAACGATGAAAAGCAAGGTCCGTCGAATGTCAGTAAAAAAACCTCATCGGATTTGAAATGGATTTAAATACAATTTGAAGGAAAAGACCTGCTAAAAAATATCACAAATATATAGCCGAAGTTTTGCGTCCTTGCGGTTACTTCAGCAAATATTTAAATGACGAGTTTTTTGAAGAACTGACAGCAGAACTGACATTTAGATATCATTTACAGTAAACTGACAGAGAGATAAAACCTAAAATTACTCTAGAAGAGATAAAACAATTTTTTGGCATACAAGTGTTTTAAATTTCCTATTATTCATCTTTACTAGAGCATTGAGTATCGGCTACCAATTATTGCCGATGTAATGAATCGGGACAGATTCTATTAACTTCGTACAAATTTTCCTGTAGTAGATAACCTTGCGGTCTCCAAAGATGTCAAAAAACTGAACCACCTGTGGAAAATTTAGTAAAAAATTCAACATGTGTCGTCTCGAAACTTGTCAAAGTCGGTCAAAAATAAAGTGTGATAAGTGTAAGGTTTATTTGTGTTTAAACAAATATCAAAACTGTTTTGTTACTGTCACTGTGTCACTGTAAATAATTATTTTATATAAAATATATCAGTTAAGTACAAAATATGAGTTTAATCACAGTTGTGCTGGTAGTATGACTCCCATATTACACAATTGTGATAGTCCCTAAAATTCCCGATATTGTCATTTTAAAAATAAGAAAAAAATTGCTCATAAACTGCTAGTAATAATAATTTTTAACTGAATATATAGAAAAATTCAGTTTCAGATGCGTAAGGGTTAAGACATGTTCATTTCTTCTTCTCTAGAATTTTTTATGACCTTTATGACTCTCCTTTTATTCATTGGTTCCACTCGTTTCGGTCCTTTGCTACTTCATTCATGTGTCGTTTTATTTTTTATATTTCCTTTCTATTTCTGATGCTTATATATTGTACATAAGTTTTTCTGGGATTTCTTTTCCTTTTTATGTATTTTTGCATCTGTTTCTTATTTCCTGTTGTTCCCGTTTGAGTTTCTTTTTTAACTACATTATTTTTAATACTGCCCATTCTTATTTTTTCTGTATTTCCTGTATTTGCTTCAGTTATTTCATCTCTGATGTTATTAGTCTATATGTTTTTGTCCGAACATTGTTTTATTTAGAGCATAGTTGGTTGGCTTTTCTTATTCTGATCGCTATGTCTTCAAAAGTTGTTCAAAAGTGGCAACTTTGTTTCTCCATTGTCCTTTGATTATGATATTTTATTCACATTTCTTTAATAATTTTATTTCCTCTCTTTTTTTAGGTTTACCGATAGGCAAATACCGTAGCAATTTTAATTTTTTCGTAGTAGTAGTATCTACAACTCTTAACTTTTACGTCTAATACTGTTCTTCAGATGAAAACCCTTAACTATTTTGTCCAGAAGGCGAAAACAGTTGGTGTAAATGGCGTAAGGCAGAAGCTAAGAATGAGCTGGTCCAATTTCATCACGATAAACCACCTCTGTACAAGTAGCTATCAAACCGGTTTTCGAAGATTTATCGAAAGACGAATTATTAATTCGTTGTTTAGGAGCAGAGACACAATCTTCATTCTGGCCCCAAGATTGTTGAAATTGTTAGCTACTTATCAGTTATCATCTTTACTGAAGGTTTTGAAGGTGTTTTAGAAGTAATGTCGGTTATGGGATGCCCCATTAGCTGCGAAGCCCATACGTATGTTGAGAAATGCGATGAAAAGAGAATCTTACGTTCTTACCGGCGCGTAAGTGATGTCGTTAAACAAGCCAGGATTGAATCAAGAGCTGAACAATCTGCTTTGAAAGAGTTTAAAGTGGAAGAGGAAGGAATACTCTATGGACCAGGTATTACCGATTGAGGGTAAGTTGAGATTATCATAGTTTTAAATGAATTGAAATTTATATGGCACACTCAACACATGTAAACGCATAGAATGAACTATTATCAATCGAAAATTTCCAAAATTTCGATTTTTTTATAGCAAAAAACAAAAAAAAAACGCAAAATTCGCAATTTTTATTTCAAATGTCTACCAAAAGTCCAATTTTTTGTATATTCATTTGATAATAGTCCATTCCGAGCATTTAGGCTTACAGATTAGAACGCCGTTTGCCGTTTTTTTTGTTTCAGATAAGCCAATCAGCTGGAACCGTGGAGGAAGTGCGAGCTCTTATTTTCGATGCGGGGGTGTTCAGAACGCTGTAACTCAAGTTCTACACTATATTTTTAGCTTAAAATTTATATTTATACTGACGAAATATATATTAATAAATAATAATAAACTTAAGGCTCTATCTATTTACAGGTCGTAGAAAATCCCAAAAAAGATGCCGTCACATGGGATGACCCCCTTATGTGGGCTTTATTGGAAGAATCAATCGACAAAACAAATAACGATATTAACATTTATCTAGAAACGACGAAAATAATGAATAGATTTCACACAGCAACGATAATGGTAACATTTTATATGGATCCAATGTTCGGAAAAAAGGCGAATCAGTATAAATCCTATCGAAACTCCTCCATTAATCAATCTTTATTCACGCCCCTGTTAAATTGAGTAAATAATAGAAGAAACGGGAAGCTACTTCAGAAAAAAGCCGAATTCATGATTCATCCTTTCACACTGTTCCCTATTCAAAGAGATTAGTTTTCTGATCCGAAATCAAGCAAACAAGTAACTTGAACGCCGTGTTTCATCTTTCAATTTTCTCTTTTACTAATCTTTTGTAAACACTATCAATAATTCACCAAATCTGAAAGTACACATTTTTCATTTCATTCAACAGACATCTTATTTGATTCCGCTGATATCCCTTCTGATTTCGATGGAAGGTTATTTTTCTAACAATAATAACGATAATACTGACTCGATGAATTTTAAGTAGAGAATAATGAAATTTTAACATTTGTCCGACCTGGAAATCAAATCATTGACATACAAATATTATATTTTAAAAATTTCTTTTCACACTATCTTTGTTATTTTCAATAAATTAACTTCTTTTTAACGTTAAAAATAATTTGTTAACATTAAATTTAACAGCCTCACTATAACTAGAATTTTTTAATTACTTCTTATTTCATCTGTGGCACTAGTGGATCTAAGGGTATGCAAAAAATTTTGATTGTTTTTAATATGAAGAAGTTATGAAGAAGCTATGTAGCGTGAGAGGGTGGTCCCGGAAGTATCTATCTTGACCTATAGATGGGGGTAGTTGCTTGAAATGTACCAACACTTTTATTTGAAAGGAATTAGCCCATAAAAGCTTAACTAGATTCTATTCTGGGTGAGACTGCTCCTTCGTTATGATTAGTAAAATATTTGGTGGCAGAGTTTAAACGAGGCCGTACGACCTACGAAGATCAGCATCGTAGTGATCGATGAGGTGACAACTCCAGAAATTTTGAAGAAAACTCACAAAGCGACTGATGTAGAGGAGGATATGTCAATGAGTACCGAACGGATTCTGAGCAAGAGGTGACACAGATAGAACAACCCGACCAAGGTAAATGGAAGTTCCATAAAAGATGGGCACTTATATTACTATTTCAAAGATGGGATCAAATAGCTGAAACGTGCACCTCCTGGAAATGTACGTACTAGACAAGAAAATATTGTTCTATATCTGCCAGGTACTCTTGGTATTGTAAAAAATGCAAGAAGAATTGAATCATGGAAGTTAGTTATATCGTTGTCTCTGTTGTCCACTTTACCAATATTTACATTACAGCTCTGGAAATTTCGAAGATCGAAGAGATGTTACACAAACATCAGTTGTGGAAACGTGAGAATTTATTGGTTTATTATATTCGGCAGGCCTAGATCATGGAAAAAATCGAAAATAATTGTGGGTCAAGATGGACTAGGCGAAATATTTAGTACGACTATGTCAGAAAGGCGATTTAGATTTCTTTTGACTTAAATACAAGTGCTAAAAGGAAGCAAACAGATAAGTTGGTGCTATAAGAAATATTCTCGAAACATTTGTTATTATTCTGTAGCTGTGACTGAAAGTGCGCGAGCTAGCAGACATAGTAGGCATTTCAAAAAGTGCGCTACATGGCATATTAATATAAAATTTAGACATTAGAAATCTGTGCGCAAGATGGGTGCCGCGTTTGCACACAATGGAACAAAAACAGGGTCGTTTCCATCGTTTGGCAATGTTTAACAGAAATAAAGTGGAATTTTCGCGCCATTTCATAACCATGGATGAAAAGTGGGTCTATCACTCCATAGTCGAAATAAAAGAACAATCAAAAGAAGAGATTGAAATAGGAGAACAGGCTCCAAAGAAGGTGAAAACCGTTCCATCTGCAGGTAACGTCATGGCGTCGGAAACGGCGAGTATTATACAAACGTTTGAGCGAAGAAATCAAGAAAAAAAGGCCGCGTTTGGCAAAGAAGAAAAGTCTCGTTTCATCAAGGCAATGCATCAGCTCACACATCTGTTCTTGTTGCAACGCTAGTGGAGGAGGAGTTCCCCCAGCAGTTTTATTTAAAGGTCAAAGAATGAAACAAGAGTGGCGTGACAACTTGCCACAAGAAAGCAAGCATGATCATTGAGACATTCAATCAATGGATAAAGCACTTTGGAAAATTTAAGCTTCCAGGAAAATACCTTTTAATTTTCGATGGTGCATCTTGCCATATAGATTCATCTATAGTGGAAACTGCAGACTCGTATGGCATCACTATTTTGTGCAATACGACACATGAGCTGCAGCAAATGGACAAGGCTGTATTTAAATCATTCAATCATCATTGGAATGAACAGGTATTGGACTCGCCACAAAGACCAAGCTATAACTAAACAAAAGTTTGGGGAACTATTCTCTATCGTTTGGGATAAAGCAGTAACCCCACAAAATATATTATTAGGTTTCTCTTCAACGGGTTTCTATCCATATAATCCAAATGCTATTGCAGAAGTAGCTTTTCCGCCTAGTGTTTTAACAGAAATAAATCTGGAAGATGACAATAAAATCGTAAAAAAGTTTGGAAGGGAGACCACAACTCAACCTCGACCTTCCAGTTGTCAACCGAAGAAAAACATAGCGCAGATTTCTGGTTGCCATAAATTTAAATCGAAACGACACAGTAAGCTAAAATTGTCGTCATCATGTAACTCTTCATCGGCAGATTACGACATTTCTTCATACAGCGAGGTTTTAACAAAAACCTTTTCCTCAGAAAACGAACCAAAACACAAAATCAAAAAGAGAACATCGGATGAAAAGGTTAAGATGACGAGCATCAAAGAAAAAAGGGTAAAAAATTCAAATATTGACGCAGAAAACATTCAGAGAAAGCTGAATAAAGGAAATGAAGATAAATACTAAGAAGTCTAGCTTGGAATAGAAAACAATAACAGGAAGGCAAGTAGTGATAAAGATGAAAGCTTCCTAAACGTTGGTTTTATCGAAATGTTGGAGACACACTATAAGGATAACCCAAAACCAATCAGAAAAAAAAGCTATAAATAGTAAAGACCCTATTGTAAAGAAATCAGGTTTTTTTACGGAAAGAGTTGTAAAAGTTACCAAAGCGCCAGTAAAAGTCATCAAAACAGAAAAAATCGATTCAAAGAACGAATGATAAAATAAATTTTGTCTGTTCAGATTGCTGCTAATTTTGTCACTGTAAGGTATATTATTTGTTTTGTTGTGATAATTTACTTATTTTTGCAGAGCGTGTTTATGCAAATTTATATTCAGTTCTTCAAAAATATTATTTAGTTTAGTTTATTAGTTCGTTGTTTGTATTCTGAAATAAATACTATCAAATATTCAATTAACGAAAGATTTATGTTTTGACCAGATAAATCTTTTTATATGGGGCATACGCCCTGAATGATCAGTATTGAAAAAACCGATATAATGAAAAAATAAAGAACAAATAATCGTGATGACGTCCATAGATTATATCTTCAAGAATAAGGGTACGCTTTCTATAAAATTTGTATTAGTGGACGCAAAGACATTTTATACTGTTAATTTGGAGGTATATGTTGGCAAGCAGTACGATGGCCCCTTTTCAGAAAACAACTCTCCAAAAGACGTTGTTATCAGACTTTGTGAAAAAATACGTAGCTCTGGAATAAACGGTTGACAATCGGTTTACTAGTTTGCAGCTGAAAAAAGATTTTAACCTAATCCTTCTAGGTACAATGATAATTTTCTCGTCCATCAAATCGGCCTGCACAGTATAGCATGTTTGCTTTTCAACAAATAGCTACGTTAGAATCATACATACTAAAGAAAGGCAGGAATCTTCTTCTAGTATCAGGTTTTCATTACGATGATAATCTCGCGAAAAGACAAACACACCCAAAATACGAGTAATTATAGCTTACAATGAGACCAAAGGAGGAGTTGACTGTATTGAGAAACTTTGCGCGGCAGATATCCGATGGTAATTTTTTATTTGTTTCTCAACGTGGTGAACAATGGATTTTTTCTAATGTACCTGTGTTAGCTTTTTTTAGTTTTTTCGCTGTAAGAGTTGTTTTCTATTGTTTCATGATGTTAAATGGACTCTATAGATACTTTTAGAGCTGAAATTGAGTATGTTTGCAGTTTTTTAGTCAAGCTGTCAGTAAGAGTAAGCTTTCAATCAATTTGTAAAATTTAAAATGAATAGGTGGCAAAGTGATAACCCAGTGGTAGCTGAAAGGTACAAAGACAAACTTAAAACTTTAGGGCCGGGTTTCTTCACTTCATAATAAAGTCCCTACCAAATACTAAATACCGAATAACCAAAAATTCGGTTTCTTCACCTTCTGATAAATAAAACTTACGAAGAAATTAAGTTATTTGCCAAATAAGTTATTAAGCATTCACAACTTTCAATTAAAAAGTTTTGTAGAACTTAAAATCTTATACATCAAAAGTGATTTGTTTATTTATTAAACCTATATTTGATTAGTTCATTTTTCATACAAATAATTAAATATTTAATATGGATGCTTTCCAAAATTTAGAAGATTTGTTTGATGAGGAATTGATTAAGGAAATACAGTAAATTTCAGAAGAGTGAGCTTATTCCGTTTGTCATAAAATTGATCATTACAATGTTTGTTCCGTTGATGAAATTTTTTTACCGTTTTCTTTTACCTTTCCTATCAATTTTTTTCAGTATAAACTATAATTTTCAGACCAACACATCTTTCTCTAACTAGCGACTACTTCAACATAACCTTAACAAAACACGCACACATATAATAAAGCACAGATCGTTGTCACAAACACAGATAATAGGACACCTTCAATAGAAGAACTTTCTTTGCTTATTTCTTTCCTTATTTCATAGATGGAAAATATGGGCATCTTTCATAGTGTTACCAACAGTAGACTATTTGTTGAGTACTTAAAAAAGTGACAAATACTTATTAGTTAGTACGGAGTTAAACAAACTAGAGTGAAGAAACGGTAAACATTTATTCGACAATTAAAACTTCCTACTAAAGTTATGCGGCTAATAACTATACTTCAGGCTTGCAGCTTGCCGCTTACCTATACTAAGCAAAAAAATGCATGGTGGTAATAAACGACAAAGCCACGTTTCCAGAAGGAAATTTCGCACCAGCAACTCTTTAAGAAACAATTTCTCAATAAAACGGTGAATAATAAAGTCTAAAATCGACAAATAAGTTCACAAAACTAACAAAAACTTACGGCAAAAGCATTTGTTCACCCCACAGGGGTTGTTTTTGAATGGACATCGGTTGATTTTGACAATTCATTAGATTCTAGATTACTAATAATAACTTAACGACGATTCATCGTTCCACTTTTTAAATTAGGTTATTCTCTGCTTGTTCAGAATATGTAACTGTTGATTCTCAGATACTTATTGAAGCAACTCTATTCATCATTGTCTATGTTCTCTGTGCTGTGCGCGAGAAGAACAAACTAATAATACGTGACAGCTAGGAGGGTGAACGAGATGAACGAAGCAAGCAAGAAACAACGTCAGACGTCAGAAGTCATGGCGAGAGCACTTTTTAGACAAATTATAGTGTCTTTGAACATTTTCTTATATAGAAGTTAATAAATATAAAAACTATCCACGTTATGCATTATTTTAACATGATAGCAGAGCGTGGTTTGTTAAAAAAGGTAATTGAATAAGAAGATTAAGTCGATATTTGAAAAAGTAAAAAATTGAAGGTAAAATAGAATAGCTTGAAAGCATGGCCGACAAAAGAGACGATTTTGCTTTGCCGATATTTGATGGTAAAGATTGGACCAAATGGAAATTTAGATTAATGCTAGTATTGGAGAGTAAAAATTGCATAAATGTAATTAATGAAAAAATGCCAGAGGGGATAGATGAAGAGGCACAGAGAACAAATTGGAAAAGAAATGATGCCAAAGCAAGATCTCTAATAGTACAAGGTGTGTCAAATGCTCAACTTGAACTAATTATCAACGAAAAAAAAGCATCTGATATGATCCAAAAATTGAATTCAATATATGAACCATCCTCAACAGCATTGAAGCTAATCGCAGAAAGAAAATTATTAGAATTAAAAATGAAAGAAGACGATGATGCTAAAGAATTCTTAACGAGATTCGAACAACACATAAATGAATTACGAAGTATAGGAGAACAAATATCAGAAGATGACCACCTTAATTATCTATTACTTACTCTCCCAGAAACCTATGACAATTTAATAGATATTGTAGATGCATTGCCTCCTAATCAAAGAACTGTAGAATATGTTAAGTCAAAGTTACTCATAGATTTCAAGAAGAATTAAAGAGAATAATACACAAGTATTTAACTCACGAGCAATAAACAGACGAGATCATGTAAAAAATTATGAACAGAATTGTATGAAAAAATGCTTCAAATGTGGACATATGGGTAATATACAGAGATTTTGTACAAGTTATCGCAATACAAGAGGTCATTACAGAGATCACGGGGATCGTAGAGGATCTTTTAGAGGCAGAGGAAGATACAGAGAAGAAACAAGCAGCTCTAACTCGACAGGAAATTTTGCAGATGCACAAGAATACAACTCTTTTCAGGTAACAGTCATGAATTCAGAGAAAGATGTAACAGAAGCAAAAGAAAAAATAACATGGCTTCTAGACAGCGGATGCAGCGATCATATTGTTAATAAAGAGACTTATTTTAACAAGATAAGAGAATTAAAAAAAACAGTAAACATTAAGGTAGGTGACGGTCATATAATAAAAGCCTTGGCTATAGGGACAATAGTAGTAAATTTTACTGTAGGTGATAAAGAAATCAAAACACATTAAAAATTGCTATTTTGCACCAGAAATGTCAAAAAACTTATTAAGTATGTCAAAAATAACTGATAATGGCAATAAAATTTGGGCTCAGCAGAATTATTTGAAAATTCTAAACAAAAATGATGAAACTATTGCATTAGCTGAAAAGAGAGGAAACCTATATGAACTAAATGGTAATATAGTTTTAGAAACTGAATCCAATGTTTGTAATGTTGTAAAAGAAAAGGAAAAATGGCACGTAAATTTTAAAAATCTCTCAATTATGTGTAAAAATAATGTTTGTGAAGGTTTACCCAGTTCATTAGAAAATACACTTATTCAATGTGAAACATGTTTATTGTCAAAAATGACAAACTTGAAATTTAACAACAATAGAAAGAAAGCTAAGGATACTTGTGAGATAATACATACCGATGTTAATGGCCCAATTACCCAGCAAGGTTTCAAAGGTGAAAGATACTTTGTATCTTTTATTGATGACTTTAGCAAATTTGTTATGACATATTGTATACAGTCTAAGGATGAAATTTTTAGTTGCTTTAAACATTATGTGAATCTAATTCAAAATCAAACTGGCCATAAAATTAAAAAAATTAGATGTGACCGGGGCAAAGAATATTTGAATAAAAATTTTTACGAATTTACAAAAGAAAATGGTATTTGGCTAAGACCAAGTCCTAGCTATACACATGAATTAAATGGGGTAGCTGAAAGATACAACAGAAGTTTAATGAATACTGCAAGATGCTTGTTAACAGATGCTAACCTAGATAAAAAATACTGGCCCGAGTGTATAAAAACTGCCACGTATCTTAGTAACAGAGTAACTAAACACAATGATTTCAATAAAACCCCGTATGAATTGTTTTTAGGTAGAAAACCAAATGTTTCAAACTTGAGAGTTTATGGCAGTACAGCTTTTGTAAGGATTAGTGAAACAAATAGGCATTCAAAATTAGAACCCAAATCAGAAAAAGGTATTTTGATAGGGTACTGTGATATGGGCTATCGAATCTTAGTAAATGATAAAATAGTTGAGAGCAGGCATGTGAAATTTGTAGAACAAGATGAAAAGTGCATAAAAATATCGAATGATCTGAATAACGATAGTGTAATTGAAGTGAGAAAGATTGATGAACAAGAAAGAGAGAATGAAGTGAATGAAAATGATAGAAAATTGAATGATAATTCAGAGAGTGAAGTGTTGAATGAGCAAAATGAGTCCAGTAGCAAAATTCCGGATAATAGACCTAAAATAGAAAAAAAAACCTGCTTGGCATAATGACTACATAGTAGATGCATATTTTTCCAATGTTTCAATCCCAAACACATATAATGAAGCTATAGAGTCGAATGAAAAAATCTTCTGGCAAAAAGCTATGGAAAAAGAAATAAATTGTCTAAATGAAAACCAAACATGGGACTTGATAGATATACATGAAGTACCTGAAGATAAAAAGATTATAAAAGTGAAGTGGATTTACAAAGTGAAGTCAGATAATACATTTAAAGCTAGATTAGTTGCTCTTGGTTATCAGCAACCAAAAAGCTTAAAAGAAGAAATATACTCGCCTGTTGCTAAAATGCCCACACTAAAAACTTTGCTGTCTGTAGCATGTAACAGAGGTTGGTACATTCATCAAATGGACGTACAAACAGCCTTCTTGGATGGAAAAATAAATTCTGAAATATATTTACACCAACCTGAAGGATTTCAGTGCAACGAAAACATGGTTTGTAAATTGAATAAAGCCCTATATGGACTACGAGAAAGCTCAAGAGCATGGTATGACTGCTTTCATGAATATATGATTTCTTTAAATTTTAAAAATTCTAAGTATGACAGTTGTCTATATTTTAATATGAATGAAAACCTTGTGTATATTATTTTGTATGTTGATGACTTAATTCTATGTAGCGAAAATGTTGAAATACTGAATGAGATAAAACTAAATTTGAACAAAAAATTCAAAATGAAAGATTTTGGACAGATCAAAAATTATCTTGGGATGGATATCGACTACAACAGACAGGAAAAGCGTATGAGTATAAGTCAGACTAAATATATTGAAATTACAGCAGAAAAATACAACGCATGTGAAAGCAAAAATTTTAAAACGCCAATCGAATTCAATTTAAAGCTAAGCCCAGCTGATACATGTGCAGAAAATATACAGTATAGAAATTTGATAGGTGCCCTGTTATATATTAGTCAGGGCACTCGTCCTGATATCGCATACGCAGTCAATTACCTGAGTGGTTTTCAGAATAGTTACTCGAGCACTCACTATAAATATGCCATATCAATTGGCAGACATTATAACCAAAGCGCTAAGTGTCATAAGATTTGAAAAATTAAGACAACTGTTAAGTATATGTTAAATAGTATTAAGTATATATGGTATGTTATGAGTGTTGCTTCCATAAGTAAGGAGGTGTGTTGATTCTCAGATACTTATTGAAGCAACTCTATTCATCATTGTCTATGTTCTCTGTGCTGTGCGCGAGAAAAACAAACTAACAATACGTGACAGCTAGGAGGGTGAACGAGATGAACGAAGCAAGCAAGAAACAACGTCAGACGTCAGAAGTCATGGCGAGAGCACTTTTTAGACAAATGATAGTGTCTTTGAACATTTTCTTATATAGAAGTTAATAAATATAAAAACTATCCACGTTATTCATTATTTTAACAGTAACAAACCTATTTACCAAGACTTTAATTTAATAAATGCAGTATTTCGAATAATATAAATTCCTGGACTATCTACTATAGTATCGATTTTCCAATTCTTCATCTCTTGGATGTGGTTCGAATGAATTTACAACACTTCAGACGGTCTTTTGTCATATTGCTCGCATAGGTTTTCAGCCAACCAACTAATATTTGTTACAATGACCCAAAAAGTCAAAGCTCTATTGTCTTTAGATTCAAAATCGTAGTTGCTTCAAAAACTGTACAATAATCTTTTATATTTGTACTATTTGGAGCAAGCAGAAAAACGTATTACAAAAGAAAGTGGAAAAAGAAAAAAATCCCAATAAAGTTGGTAATATAAATTAAGTTTGGGTTGTCAAACAAGTTTTCGATTTAACAGAGAAGAAAATCGGATCGTAGTCATATAATATGTCACACAATGTAAAACTTATTTATTCCCCTTAAATCGCTGTCTACTATTAATTCTCATGAGCAAAATCTATTATACGTCTAAATAAATATCATGGATCATTAATGTACAGAAAAGTGATCAAAATCATGAGTTCTTGCCGATCATGTCTGAGACTTCCATCGTTCTGGACAGGAATCCGCAATCAACTGATCGGTGATCTACCTGAACGCGGTTATAGTTTCCGAAAAGTTCTAGAATATCTGGGGTGATTCATCTAATTGCAAGCGTGATTCGTCTAAATCATATAAGTTGATGTACAAACGCTGTTTTTTTCCAACCTCCGATAGGCTATAAATAAAAGACAAGTTCATATAAAACAATAATTTTATTACCAACATAATCACCTAAGAGATTGAGACATTTGTCATATCTGTGGACAAGCTTTTCAATATCCTCTTCAAAGAAAGTTGCCGCTTATGTAGCCTAACCGTTCAGTAGCAATAGAGTACAAAACAGACCTTGGCCCCCTTAATCAAGCACATCATTATGGTATCTTTAAACTTTTGACACCATTCACGCACAACGCCATAACTCATGAAGTTTTCTCCTTACACACGACTCATTATCCGATGGATTTCTGCAGCACTATGGCCTTCAGCCTGTAGAAAACGAATCACACATTCGCAATACACACTGCGGGAGCATCAATAATGGCGGACATATTTGCGTAGCTGTAGCACAACGCCGACTTACGTCAACAATAGCTTAGTGTGTAGTGCGAGAGCTTCGCAGTCGGCTATAGTGCATGCCCGCAGAGCGTCTGTACGATGCGATCGGAAGTTGAAAAAAAACGGCTCTCGTACATGAATAATAATTTCTAGATTTTCTGAAGAATGTAAAAATTTAATAATATATATTGAGTTGCATTTAATATAATAAAATGGCTACTTTCACATGACACACATTATTTTGAAAAAAAAAGTGTATTTAAAAATACAATACATTACATTTATTGATTACATAATTTATTCCATTTGGCTGTTCCACATCCTATAAACGACCTACCGGGCAAATCATAATATGCACTTACGTATTCCCCTGGATAAGTCATTCGAATTAATTGGTAAATGTGATTGCATGTAATATATATTTCTATGATAATGAACAATAAAAAAAGGTCTTATAAAAATTCATTTGCGAGATCAATACAACAGTTTATTTACCGTTCTATATAAATATATTACGTCTTACTTGGGACATAAAATGAATATTTTTGTAAGACGGTGAAATTTTACAGTGCCGTCATTCTTTAAAGAATAGTAAAAAATAATTGTTTGGAGTCATGTATACAAGGAAGTTTATGTTGATTTTAGCGAAGAATGATGATCATGAAACTGTCAATAATTCCAAACTAAATTTCTTTACACATATAATGAATTGGAATTTTGGAATCGTTGATGATAATCATACAGTACAAAACATCTAGTAGTGAGTAATGTCTTCTTAGTTCTTATTGGACCACTAACTTTTCCTTATTTATAGATTTCTTCCTTATTTATAATTGTTATTGTTATACAGCTCAACCAATTCCGATCAACAACAGTTAATGATATGAATAACGATATTGTGAGAAGAAATTTTGTTGGAATGTTTGCAATTTCAACTCCATAGCTACGTCGGAAATTTATCAGCAATCTGGCATCGGATCAACCCAAACATTTACTACAATGTCTTGATTGACAGTTATACCTCTTGATCCACTTCTTAACTTGAAAATGTTTTGTTCTAGAATATTTGGTATACATAGTAATATTCAGCCTATATAGTCAACAAGATGGAATTATTGTTAATTCCACATATCATTATTAAAATTTCAAAATTTATAAACAATTAAATACCGTCAAAAAATCCTTAAAAATAAGGAAATTTACTAAGTAAATTAAAAAATATTGAAAAATAATGATATAATCTAAACACATCTAAAATTCTTTCAGCTTAGAAATATTTATTTATATCAATTTTTAAGCAAACTATAGTACTTTCGCTTTTTACTGATAGAGAGCGTTGCTTTATTTTTTGAATACCGTTTGTCACGTAATACCGGTCACAGATGTAAATTTGGAAGCAAGTAATGCATGATTTTCATTAAAGCTATTACTTTTTTATTTCCGTAAAGGAAAGAAAGCTGCTGCGGCTCACAAAGAAATATGTGAAGTTTATAGTGCTGATTGATTAACAGAGCGCACGTGTCGGAATTGATATCAAAAATTCCGTTTTAAAGATTTTTCCCTCAAAGATTAGCAACGTTCTGGTCGTCCTACTAAAGTTGATGGTGACCAAATTAAAGCCATAATTGAAGAGGATCGTCATATAACTGTTTGATAGGTTGAGAAGAGGTTACATGCATCGCACACAACAATTGAAAAACACTTAGAATGTCTTAGGTCAGTTAAGAAGCTTGATATTTGGGTACCTCACGAATTGAAATAAATTCATTTAACACAAAGAATCAACATTTGTGATATTCTCCCCAAACGAAATGAAACCGACCCTTTCTTGAAAAGAATCATCAGTGGTGATGAAAAATGGGTCTTATACAGTAACATGGTTCGATAACGATCATGAAGCAACTACGATGAACCAGCACAAACCATATCAAAAACTGGAAAACAACAAACAGCTGATGCTGTCAGTTTTGTGGGATTACTAACGTGTTACGTTTTCTGATCTGCTTCTAAGGAACAAAACGATCAATTCTGATATTTATAGTCAATAATTAATGAAACTGGATGAAGTAATCAAAGACACACAGCCAGAATTGTCAAATCGGAAAGGTTTAGTGTTCCATCTACATCATCATGCTACATCTATACAGCCCTGATCTGGCACCATCTGATTACCATTCATTTCGAAGTTTGCAGAATTCTTTGAATGGTCAAACTTTCACAAATTAGGATGACCTTCAATCGCACCTGGTTCAGTTTTTTACTGATAAGGACCATAAATTTGATGAGCGCGGAATCATGAAGTTGAAAAAAAGATGGCAAAAGGTCATTGAGCAAAATGGAAAACATATAATTGATTGAAAACTATTCTTTGTTAAAAAAAAGTACATAACCGAAATTACTTTCTCGCCAACCCATTAGACGATTGTTAACAAAATTTTCCCAAACTTTCTTCATCGATCTGAACTAAAAATACGTTTAAATTATTGTCCTAATTTTTTTTGCTCCATGGAACTTTTCTTACATACATATGTAATAAGATTGCGCCGTGAATACTTTATAATAATTTTTAAATAGTCAATAGTTCTCTACAAAGTTGTGTCAAAAATTTCTCAAAAATTATTGAAAAAGTATATTTATTCATAATTATATAATTCCCAAAACTTCTTTCGTTTCGGCATATCTGCAAAAACCAAAACTATGCTTGGTAAACTGTGTACTTTCAGTCTTTAAGACGATAACTTGGTTATCGAAATGCGCGTCAGACAGTGTAATTGAGTGTGTTGGTGTAGTGATGGTGTAAACAGTGTGTTCAGTATAAAAGATAATAAAAAAATAAGTGTGGGTAAAGATTATGAAATTGTATTTCAATATGCCCTTGAATTAATGACAATAGTAGAATTTAAAAACAACTGAGTCACGATTATTATTTATTTATACAAATTTTAAGTAACACATGAGGATTGAATTATTACATTGCACCTATTAGAAATGCAATCTCCAGTATAGTTGAAATGCTAAAATCCTTGGCCGCCAAGTATAACTGTTTTGCACATACTCTGATTGTAACGTTCCAGTTGGGTAACGATATCAATTGTAGTAAACGCTTTTTTGCAGACAGTGAAGTGGTTTCTTGCGAAAACTTAATTGAGAATTCCATGCTTAGTGCCTGATATAGGCATTCCTTCTGTCTCCTGAGAAATTATAACAGTCCCAATGTTTCTCTTTGCGTTATATTTAACGAACCTGCAGTATTTTCTTGGTTGTCGGTCTCCTTATCAAGTTTACTGCCAGCTGTGACGAATCACTGGTTAAAATTGCAGTATTGCTTCCTATTTCTTCCCTTTCATTAATCACAGGGTCAGTAATATTGGGTTATGTTTTTTTTTTGTTCTCATTCAACTGGTTTAAGTCTTCGTTTAATATAGATTATAGCTATTCTTCTGTATAAAATTCAATTAGTGTGTCTTCAGGAGGACTATGGAATCCAACTTTAGTTTTATAACCAATAAATTGTTTCGTAAGGGCTACGATTTATCCCTGTCATACGATCTGTTCTTCACAAATCGAATAAAACAGAAGATAAAGACTATAGTGATTGGGAATGTCGTGGCTTACTATATAATTACGGTTTTTAATTTTGGCCACATAGCACAGACTTCTTTGATCACTTTGTTAGCAAATTCTCTTTGCAAATAACTAGGTATTCCCAATATAGCAAAAATGTCTAAAAAATGATACGCTACCACTTCTGATCCCTTGGTTCGCTTGGTAAACGTTGCGGCATGAATTTTGTTAGATAATCTTGATACAAAATCGTGGATTGATAGTCACATCAGCTTGTGACTGCTTATCATTACTGGTAATTGGTTTCACAACAAGGCCTTTTTTAAAACTTTTTTTCGACAAGATTCACACTTTAAATACAGGGTGTCCCAGAAATTGCACGCCAGGCTGACACGGGAGGTAGATCAGCTTTAGATCTATCAAATAAAAGCAACATGACCTCAGTAAAAGTTTTTTAGTTTTCGAGATATTAACACTTTTAGTTTTTTTCAGAAAATCTCTACTTTTTGCCCTATTTTTGGCTGTTATGGGCATAAAAAACCTCTAATTTATAATTCTTTTTTTTTTCTGGGCTACCACTAATAGTTGGTTGAGACAACCCAGTATTCATTTTAATAAAAAGTAGCACGACATTAACAAAAAAAAAAACAACTCAATCTTACCTTTTGTTTCAAAGCGAAAACCTTAACTAAAGTTTGGTTAGCGACTGAGTCAGAAAATGTTCTTAAAAACTAGCCTGCTCCTTCCAAAATGGTACAACATTTATAGTTTTTTTTATTAAAAATTGAATAATACCACGTTTTGTCATTGAAGTCGTAATTCTTCGAAATTAAGAAACTAAAAAATAATAGTTTCAATTGAATGCGCAGCCTTCTTTTGTCTCCATATCACTGAGAAACTGAATGACCTTAAACATTTATTGACTATCTCGCTCACACTCATTGTTCGGTCGGTAACGACGTTACGAAGAGGATCAGAGGTAATACCTGCGCACTGCACCGCAGGGGCGCAGGGTAAATTTAGTACTGCTCCTTGTGTTTAGTGCTACACACGTGTTCTTTATTTCCTTCGTCTTGAAGTTTCGGTTTGCATTTTTACGATAACTTCGCATTAACTTGGATTCCGTTTTGCTAGTGTTTGGAATTAGTTTATTGGATACAGTTTCATAACGACGACTTAGCGCTCTTAGTGGACTCGATTTACTTTGTGATTTGGACTGCTTTTAAGATGGCAAATGAACAACCTGTGCTTTTCACCTCTAGTGAGTACACAGACATGTTGTTAATTTATGGTGAGACAAGAAGCGTTTCTTCACGTGCTAAATGCTAAATATTTATTTGAATGTTGTAATTGTAAAATCTAATGAAAATTAAAAAAATACAACCCTATGTTCTGTACCCAAATTATTTTGATGCCAGCCTACAATAACAATTATAAAAGGATAATGGATCATCTCTATTAGACATTGCTAAACTAAAAAGCGATTACAGTAACTAAAAAGTTGTAAGTTGAAGACAAAAGTCGGCTTAACTTTGTATTACGTATTATTTTTTATTTGAAGTATTGCGAAAGTAGTACGACTTCAATGACTATACTTAATATTATTTAATTTTTAGTAAAAAAAAAGCTATGAATATTATACCATTTTTTAAAGAGCACTAAGTAGGCTAGTTTTTAAGAACATTTTCTGACTCAGTCTGGTACATTTTTTTTTCACAGTCGCTAACCAAACTTTAGTTAAGGTTTTCGCTTTGAAACAAAAGGTAAGATTGAGTTGTTTTTTTTTTGTTAATGTCGTGCTACTTTTTATTAAAATGAATACTGGGTTGTCTCAACCAACTATTAGTGGTAGCCCAGAAAAAAAAGAATTATAAATTAGAGGTTTTTTATGCCCATAACAGACAAAAATAGGGCAAAAAGTAGAGATTTTCTGAAAAAACCTAAAAGTGTTAATATCTCGAAAACTAAAAAACTTTTGCTGAGGTCATGTTGCTTTTATTTGATAGATCTAAAGCTGATCTACCTCCCGTGTCAGCCTGGCGTGCAATTTCTGGGACACCCTGTATACTATGATGAGTTCAGCAGTTACATTTGTATATATTAATTTTAATCCTTGCATCATTCTGATTCCGTGTTTAATAATATGACAGTAGTAGATTATTTGAAAAATTTCGTCTAAATGAGCATAGTATACATATGAGATCATGTTTTTCTCCGGAATTATTAGTTTTTATGTTATTGCTGCTGGTTATCATCAGGTGATATCTTAGTAATTTGGTCTTTGATTCTTTTACTTTTATAAGTACTTGACAAAAATTGATCATATATGAGCAACTGTTGTTTTCTCTTGCAAAAAGTACCTTGATAGTTTCATAAAAACGTTTTTTATTTCATCTGCCATTATCAGACACCCATACAAATCGTATTTATTACTTTGGCTAACTTTGTCCCGCTATTATGAATAAAATCCGGATAATGATCACATTTTCTAAACAATTTTGTTTTTATATGAAATGGTCAGTCATGATGTATAATAGCTATTTAATTAGAATGATTGTAACAGTATATAAAAGGGCTCCACGAAGCGAAAACATTTTAATGAAGAATGAAGAAAGTTTGAGAAATTTTATTCATTAACAATTCTATATATTGACTTAAATGAAGAAGGTACGGTGCCGGGAATCAGAATAAATTTCCTCCTCATTAAGAATCTTAAGGAGTCAGGTAAGTATCCGAAAACAGAAAAGCGATAATCATTTTGGCTAAGTCGGAAAAGTCTAATTTACTTTTTAATATAAAAATGAACTTAACAATAATACCTAAATTAGATTTATTTATATTAGGTTGGGTTGTTGTTGTATTTGTATGAATTTGTACATTTTTAAAAATATAGGTTTACATATACTTATCTGACAATTAGTATACTCCAATTTGCCTTACTCAATTAAAATACATATTTTTATATTATCTAATTTAGTTTTTTCGGTTTTAAAACAACACCCTAAAATCGGGTCTAGTTTACATGCATCCCAAATTTCTCTAGTCGAATTTATCAGATCAAAAAATCACCGAATTCACTACCAACTTATAAACGATATAAACCTAAGATACTCGTGTGTTAATTATTATATGCAATGTTCTTTTTATTTAAACGTTATTTGAGTTGTAAATATTAGCCAAGAAGATGTGATAAATGACATTTTTCTGCGCGCTTCTGTACACAATACTTTCGATGTGTATGTTATTATGTCCGGTGTTCTTTCCATTAAATCTTTATTTATATCGTGAATAATGGCTTCTTTCACTGAAGTAGTAGCTACAGAGTGGCTATCTAAAATAAAAGTATACTCGATTATATAATATTATAGATTGACCACCTCATATTTCAATGAATCTGTGTATTTAGTGAATTTGCAAGAAATAGAGAAAAGTGCGAGCCAAGAATTGCTAGAAGTCATACAAAACATCACAATAGGAAATGTCCGTGGGAATAAGAATTCAGTGGTTGATATAAATGAGGAAAATTTTCAAATAATCATAGAGAAACAGTTGCAACATATGGAGAGACTAATATGAGGACAATTTCTCGAAATACTAGAAAGGAAGATACAAAAGAAGAAAGAGCAAAGGAGTGGAACAAGATGAGAAAAATTTCAAATCATCGGAGAAACAACAGATGGTGGGGGAATAGGAGAATAGTCTTATAAAAGTTCGTAGATACTTAAAGGGGAACCAATGCTAGAAGATAAATTACATCATATTAGTATACAGGGATAAAAAATGAACAAACAAAAAAATATAAATGTCTACAAGCAATAATAGAAAGTAATGGAGGATTAGAACAGAAAATGAAAGGAAAACTACGAAAAATTGGTAAACTATTTCATGCAATGAAAGCATGATTCTTTGAGAAGATGTTATAGAAAAAAATTGGAAATAAATTGTTAAAATTATTGAGCTCTTGTAAATGCATCGAAAATTATATTTTTAAGGAAATTAGGAAACAAAACAAAAAAAGGTAAAATAAAAAATGGAATATATAGAGAAGAACTCAAAATAAAACCAGCTAGAGATAAAATATAAATATTTAGGTGGACAAATATCAAAAAACAAATAATCGAATTCAAAATTTCAGGCCAAAATTATAGGAACATCAAAATATGGATTGAAAATTTGAAAGTAGCAGAGATGCAGGGCATAAAATGGGAAGGAATAATAGATCAAGAGATAGAAGGGCACGGAGAAAACAAGTTTATGTCTTAACCTCTAATTAAACAGCTATATACCTCAAGGTAATCTGGCTTAGGATTAAATAAAACAAATATTGCATGCACTTGTCACATTTCAATCGCAGAACAAGATTCAAAATAAAAAAGGATAATCTGAAACATTTACAAGGTGTGTCGTTTTTTTACGAGTGTTCTCACTTAAGATTTGAGATATTAATTTGACATTTCTATCATGATTCGAATTTAATCGGGGTCCCACTTTGCTACAGGATGAATTTCGTGAGCATCATACTATTTGGCTGTTAAAAAGTTTTGTTCGCGTTGGATACCCCATAATTGCTGAAAATTGGTGCAAAGATATGCTGAAAAAATTCAATCGCGGTGCTTCAAAAGATCGTAAAAAACAACGAATCATGAATCTATGTATATGAATCTGAATGGGTCTTTTGAAACGAATCAAATCCAACAAAAAATTTTGGCGCACGAAGCACTTAGAAACAAATGGTCACTTGTCTTTTCAGAATAACTGGATATGTCGCCACCGTCGCATTAGAGCAACGCAGACCAGTCATTTTGAATGGTACACCATCATTTGTTTGCCAGAGTGTTCGAAAAAATCAGGGAAACCAATCGCAGAAGACGAATCATTTTCCACCACACATTAATTCAAACAAAAACGTTTTTGAATAGTCAAAACATCGAATTGATTGGTTATCCGCCGTACAGTCCTTGGTTGACACCCAATGATTTCTTCTTTTCTTAATCCCGCAGATAAAAAATAAATTGTGAGGTTAACGTTCTTCTACACTTGAAGAAGCGGTTGATGCGTTCAAATCACATGTTTTGGAATACTTAATTCGGATTGGAAAATAGGCCTCGATAAATGGTTTAAACCCATGCAAAATTCTATTGATCGTAATGGGGAATATTTTGAAAGCGAATAAAGCCATAACCAATTAAAAATATTGTTGTTTTTATTTGTCTATCTCAAAACTTGAATAGCAACCCTCGTATATTCGTTACATATCTATAAGAACTAAGACAGAAACAGTTTCTCTTTATTGAATGTTCAACAATGTAAAGTTTATACTAAAAACGTCAGTGTACGCAAATTTATAGTTTATGGTTGTACAGTATATTATCATGAAGCATTGCAAATGATTGCCTATTAATAATTTCGAATAATGTTTTGGCCATTGAATATTTTAGCAAAAAATTGCATTTCTAATAGTCAGGATTTTTTACATACCTAGTTCACTACCTTCAACTATATTTAAAAAAATTTGTTCAACTGAACGATCCACAACTTGGATCTGATAGAAAAACACTCTCTTTCGTTGTTGATTACTAACATTTCAATTTTTTTTCCATAAAAAGTCATCAAGAAACTACAAAACTTATTTACTACTACTTTTATGTATGTATACAGTATACTCCTCGAAAAAGTCGTGAACTTAGAAAGTTATCATCACTGTTACAGCTCAAGCCAAGAATATATTGCATTCAATGAATTCATACACATTTGGTTTTTATCGATCCCAGACTAAAAATAAATAAAATCCAATATGAACTGGATTTAGGAGAATTTCCTTAAGATTTGTGATTATAAACAGTATAACCGGAAATGAGTATAGATGTTATCATAACAAATGATTTGTGTTACAGTTCATTTTATCCAAAAATTTATGTATAATGTAGAAATAATGATTGCCTGCCATGCGTCGGTTTAATGAAATTAACATCAACATAATATCACCAAATATAATTTATAGACTTAGATTCTAGAAACATTTGTTATTTTTTGCTCTACACAAAAATAGAAATTACCAAATTATTCAACAATTTTTTCGAATATGAATTCTGAATCGAATTAATTTATTTTATTAAAATTTATTCCTACAAAACATTGATATAACTTCATTCATTATTACTTTTCTGATACTCTCCTATGTAATAATTAATTAAGACACTATATAACAAGTATCAAACAGACGATAATGTTACGGAATCTTTACAGATATTGCTTTGTTCCATTTCTCATAGATATGTTCAACGATTCTATTAATAGTCCGGTCAAATTAGACCAAATAATAAGAGTGAAGTTACATAAATTCCCACCAAGCTGTAAATCAGTAAATTTGTTCAAAAACGGTGAGTTTTATCATGAAAATACTTCAGTCAAAAACTGTGGATCAAAAATTATCTACAGAAAACGTATGGATACTTTTTTTCCTACAAGCCACCATTTCTGAGATATAACGATTCAAAAATTTATTGATTATTGAAACATCAATAAAGTAATTCACTTTGACAAATAGAACTATTTTTGTTGGTGAAGATGTAGACTTACTCATATTACTCACTGCTCAAATTCTAACTGAAAAAAACTTTTTTTCTATAAAACCAGGAAAAGCTCAACATCAATCGGAAATCATTCATAAAAAAGTTAATCTACTTTTGCAAAATGTCAAAATCATGTACTATTTTTACACGCAATAACTGGCTTTGATACGACATGTGCATTTTACAGGAGGGAAGTAACAGTTTTCAAACTGTTTGAAAAACAAGATCTAGTTCAATATGTTGAAGTTTTTGAAAAGAATAATACAACTCGACAAGAAGTTACTAGCAACGGCATTCGCTTTCTTCTTTCTATGTATGGAGTTCCTAAAAAAACTACCTGCTAAGATAAGTATCGGTATCCGTGTTAAAAATACTAGAAGTAAAAAACAAGTTCAATTGGCTTGTCTTCCTCTAACCTCAGTTGATGCTCATCAACATCTTTTTCGGGTATATTACCAAGCTCAATTGTGGCTTGGTTATCAGCTAGACCAGTCATGTAAAAGATAGGGCCCATGGGCCACTTCCGGCCCCCGGTATCAATAAGGGCCGCGATCGCAATGTGTCACAGAAAGAAGAATTATGTTTTTTAGAGCTTTAGGTAGGTCGAGACAAATCTAGAAGATAACGTACATTGCATCGATGAAAATGTTACATACTCGTATAACATAACACAATTTTTTGCAACTGTAAAAAGGGATGCAGTGCTAAATGTGGTTACAAAAAAGTCCGTTTTGTTCTCTGGCATGTACCTCTTGTCAAGCCCGATCGGGTTTTAATATTTAATCAACAACAGTCGACGATCCGTTTAATTACATTGCAATTTATATCACTCAGAAGAATAATTTGAAAATTACGACGTGGAAGATTAAATTTCACAACTTTATTTTAATTTAAATTGCTTTTGTCTTTTCAATCTTTGCTAATTTCCATTATTTTGCAATACTTTCAAATTAATCATGATCACATAAGACTAGTGGAATAGGCCTACTGGGGAAACCACAATAAAGAAATGCGCTAAGTACCTCATAGGTGGTGTGGAAACGTGTACATATTATGACGATTACAACTTTTACAATTTTTACAAATTTTTTGTATGATTATATCTCAGAAACAGTCACTCGAAGGAAAAAAAGTATTCATAAGTTTTTTGTAGATAATTTTATGATCTACAATTTTTGTTTGTAGTATTTTTATGATAAAAAAATCGCGAAAATCTCATTTTTTGACCTTTCACCTTGAATAAAATTTTTTCCATACACGGGAATAATGGGAAACTTGGAAATTTTATTTTTAATTATATTTTAAACAATTTTACTTATTTACAGCTGGGTGGGAATTTATGTAACGAATGTCTAAATTGACCGGACTATAATGAATGTATCATTATTGTTCGACAACAATCATGTCTGGACTACGGTAGGGATTGTTACTTACATAAGTGTCTACCTGATCCCCAACTGCTCCGCGGCTGATTTCGAAAGGCAACGCTCCTTAGGAACAAAATCAGAGATATATCCGCACACGTCATAGTAGCGGGGGACTTTAACGGAAGGGCAATTGAATAAGGAATGACGGAAACTAACAGAGGTGATTGACTTATACTGGAAATATCCACAAGATTAGATCTAGTTGTAGCAAATACGGGAAATACATCAATGTAGAGAAGACTGGGGTTTGGATACTCAAATTCCTGACTTTGTATAAGATACTACCACAAATCAAAGGATAGCGGGTTGTCGTTGACTATACTGCCAGCGGCCACCAGTACATCACTTTCGTTAATGCGAAATACAATATAACCCCACGATGGAAATTCAAAAATGTGGACCTACAGAAATTCTTTGTTGACATCACCGACTATGATGGCGAAGGGCAGAAAAATTGGCAGATGAGGTGGCCAGAATAACAGAGGGCAATAATACAATACCAAAACCCCGACAGAAAAGTAAATGACGACCACAGTACTGGTGGACCCACATATAGCTCAGAAAACACTAATTAACGCTATACGAAGCAGCAAAACGTGATGTTGGAAGGAGTTTAGTGAAAAAGGTGAGCATGAGCCCCTAGGAAACTCGACATAAGACTGGCAAACTGGAAAATCAAACCTCATCAGATCTTAAAGAAGCTCAAGCGCCATGACGGATCGTTGACGTAATTCACCCGACACACTCGATATAAACAAACGTGACAAGCTATACTGAGACTATACTGATACTAAGACCCGTAATTCGGATTTAGAAAGGGTCGGGCAATAATCATAGCAATACAGA
Organism: Diorhabda sublineata; assembly: GCF_026230105.1. Classification (NCBI taxonomy): domain Eukaryota; kingdom Metazoa; phylum Arthropoda; class Insecta; order Coleoptera; family Chrysomelidae; genus Diorhabda; species Diorhabda sublineata. The sequence goes on from NC_079483.1 coordinate 2,806,340, forward strand.
CGGTACCTTTTTGGAATTGGACAGTATGCCTTCATCTCGACCAGGTGAATAGACATCTTAGAGGCGCTTAAAACAAATCACGCTTACGGTGCGCCGATAATGTAATAGTGGTGATTACTAAACGGTCTGCAGTTAGCAGTTAAAATTGGATTAGACGATGAGACGAGTAGGGCTGTAGATGATAGATCAAGGACTCAGCTCGCTATCTGGGGGTAACCTTAGATACGAAGATGTCTTTCTCGTCACATATACGGAAGACGGCTCGAAGGGCGGTCGATGTTTGAGCTGCAAAATGGCAAACCGTTGCCGAAGAAATGAAGGCTGATGGCGGCGACCATCACTTGATTCTCCTGTATGGGGCGAAGATCTGGTCAAAGGCAAATCTAAATCTAAATCTAAATAAATAAACTTTTTGTTCCATGAAACAACCTCTAAGAATAAGAGAAGAAGAAACCAAGACCAGATTAAACATTAGTTAGTTTCCAAATAGACAAAATATATTTGCGCTTATACCTACATCATTAACAATAGGCAATGCTCAAAGTTACTCAAAATCAAATGTGTTGTGCATTTTATTGGTGGCGCCTCAAAAGTTAACAGAAAATATCAGTTTTTGTTATTCACGTCTAAAATTGTTCAAAATAAACATTAAAATCTGGAAGTAGCTCATCAATTATTTTCGGGAAGTCATCTTTGGAAGTTAGTTGACAGTTGAATCGTGTAAAATGTCACGCAAATGTGTTAATTCTACCGACTTATTTCGTTATATTTGCGGTAAATATATATGTAAAAGCCAAAAAAAGGCTATTACACCTTTAATTAAAAAGTGCTGTCGTATATGTTTCAACCTGGATATTCGCAATCAAGGAAAATATCGGGTACCACACATCTGCTGTGTCTCATGTCACAGAAATTTTATCGGTTGGTTTAATGGACAATATCAAGCAATTGTTCATCTACCAATCACATAAGCAACTGTTATTTATGCTTAATAATATCATAAGCAGTTCGAGAAAATCGAACTATAAGGTAAAATACACGGAGATGTCTTACAGCTCCTGTCAGTCCACAAGTACCGTATTGGAGCTCAATAATCCCATAAGAAATTTGGATTTGTCCAAAGAAAAAGCTGAAGTGTTAAGTTCAAAACTGAAACAGTGGAATCTCCGAAGACGGTAGTTAAAGTTATCGTATACCGTAAACGTCAGAGTTCATTCTTGATTTGTTTTCTAGAGAGAATGACTTGGTGTACTGTAATGACAATGAGGGCTTGATGTTAAAACTGGGTTATGAACATAGGTCAGAGAAATGGAGCCTCTTCATTTATTCCTCGAAGTCTAGTCTAAAAACTATACTGCTTCATAACGGAAATAAATTTCCATCACTACCTTTAGCTTATGTGATTGTTAATTGGGTTTAGGACTATACAAAACACTGTTGCTTTATAAGCGAGTGGAGCAACCGAAATAAAAATATGACGTTGCCAAAAACTGTTCAGGTTCATGGACATAAAAATGTGAAAAATGAACCTTCAGTTCACCCTAAAAGGATAATATCCTTAACTTCACACATCAAATTAGGGTTAATCAATAATTTTATGGAAGCCATGAACAAAATTTTTAAAAAAGGTGTGTATTTATTAGACCCTACGTCAAAAAATTAAATGAAGATCCGGCATTCATTGCCACTTTAATTGAAAATAAAGAGAAGCTTAGATACCATTTCCTAAAGTGACTGAAATCTGTTTGGGTAACTGCAGATCTACTACTACAATACACATTATCAATTGGCATGTAATATATTCTTGGAAATACATATTTTACATTTCCACCTAGTTTTTTCCGGATAATATGGACGCTTTTAGTGACGAGCATGGAGAGTGATTCTATCAAGATATCGCAACAATTGAAAAGCGCTCCCGAGGAAAATAGAACCAGCGATGCTTCCAAACTAATCTGGTCTTTAATTAGGGACACTCCAGACTTCGAATATAGTAGACATATGAAACGGTCTAAGAAAACATGTTTTTTTAAAGCTGATAATAAACTTGGAGTTTCATAAATACTCAAGATTTTTCTTTAACAATTACGAATCACATAATCTTATTCACGAGAGAATGATTAATTTTTTGTTGCCTAATGTAATGAGAGCACGTATAAGTTCAATAATAACAAAATTCGTGAATCGAACAATCCTTAAAATCATCAAGTTTTTCGGGTAAATATATTTTTAAAATTGTAATAATTGAATCACGCCCCATGCTTTGTTATTACGGTTATTTTATTCGTTTTGGCTGCGAATGAGCTGCAATTGAAGGAAACGTTGAAAAGTTGAGCACTGAAGGTTAAAAAAAGACGGTTATATTAAAAAAAAAACTCTTTTTGGTCGATTGGTTTCTGTAATTAATGAACGAACTTCAATATAATTCTCCATACTCTCTATTATGGAAAATGCTTTTAACGTGAAAAAAATTTAGTGAATGGGAACGGGGTGAATGTAGATAGGGTAATGATTATAATGAAAGCCGTATAAAAAATACAGGGTGTCCAGAGGCTGTTAATAAGTTCAAAGGAAAAATATGAATTAATATTAAATGGGTTATTCCAAGATGTATTAAGTATCTATTTGCAATAAATTGATTGTCTATTTTTGAACTGTTCGAAGTGCTCAGGAATGCGAGGAAAATAAAACGTTCGGTCTGTAATATCTCTATTGGTTAATATTCAAATTCACAGACCGACAACCCTATGGTCGTTTCTCGAAAGAAAAAACAATCGATTTCGAATAATGAATTACATCTCCCCCTATACAGGTGACACACACATGCACGCACGAGAAAACCCGTCCCGTCAGGTAACGACTACTGGACAAAGTTCACGGATAGATGCTAAACAAGGCATTTCCCCACCTTCTGTCATTCCAAAAGGTCCCTCGTGCCACAGTCAAAAGAAGATTTTGCTTATGTCGAAAAAAATCACTCCTGTGGATTTTTTTGGTTCAAACCTTGAGTAGTGTATTCTAATAATCTCGATATTTGTTGTTGTGTTGTGACTTCTCCTAAAGCCGAAATATTTTGTCGGTAGTTTAATCATAACTCATATCTGTTCCGACGATTTCACTCATGTCTGGTAGCAAACTTATTGGTCTGTAATTTTGAGAAAAAGTGGGATCTTTCCGGATTATCTCAGTATGATGATATCCGCTTGTTTCTATCTCGATAGAAAGTGTTTTATTCTGAGCATTTTTTTATCATGTTCTTAAGGAATGTTATATCTTTTTTTGGCATGGTTTTCAGCGCTCTGTTTGGAATTACATCCATTAAGAAGCTTTATTTGCCGGTTCGAACCTAAGTAGCTATAGGACTACCATCAGTTTTGCGAATCATAGGGTGTCTTGATCCTTCACGTCTAAATGTTTTTTTATGTTTTCTTCTCTCATGCCTGAGAAGAAGAAGAATTTCCATGGTAATTTCCAGTATATTTTTATTTTCTGTATACTACACCATCCCGTTGGTTCTGTTTACTGGCGCATTGGTTTGCTATCCTTTCTAAGAACTTTTTTATGTTCGTTTATCCTTTTGTCCTACTTTTGTCCTGATACTTTGTTCTATTGTTCCTGATAGTGCTTTTTCGAAGAGACAGACTCATTTTTCTAACGTTCCCCCGGGTTCCTCTAGGTTTTGTGTACTTTGGGATTTTCTAGGTATTCGTTTTTGTTCTCTAATCAAATTTTTCAGATTGCTTATATTTTTAAATGTGTCGTCATGCTACTTCGTTCTATTGCTTCTGATAGTTCTGATAGTGCTTTTTCGAAGAAACGGATCTGCTCTTCTAGCGTTTCCGTATTGTTTATTTCCGTAATCAGTCCTAAGAAGTGTCCCTTTTTAATTTTATCCAGTCGAACATCGCCGCCGATGATATTCCTGATGTATATTGCACCAATATGTCTCTCAACATAACGATAACTATCGGACCGTCCCCTTGCGGTGGGTAATGTGTTTTTCCAGTCCTAACACTGATAGTATGTGTGATCCTCGATGATCTCCTCCAGGTTCTTCACTGTTTCTTCTTGGACTATTCCACGCAGGTGATGTGGCATTAGATCTTCTATGATGATGCCTTGTTTTCTAACTGTAAGCTAACACGTCTTCCTTGTCTTCTTCGTGAATTGTGGTATGCCGATATTATTCTAATCTAATCTAAAATCTAAAAAGGTAGCGATGCCAATGGTAGGCAAGGCAAGGCAATAATGGATCGAAATAATAAAATCTCCTAGGTACTAATATTTTTAAAATTATAATTAATTACAAAAGTATCTAAACTATGAAACGAGGCAAATGAAAAAAGGTTTTATTATCAATTGTTACAAAAAATAAGATTCGAGAACAGGAAACTATACCAGTCTTAGTCATAACTATTTCATTGAAGAACCAATTAAATTTAATTTAATGCGGATAATAAAGTTGCCATATTTATGTCAACGATGTTAACATTATCATTTTTAATAGTTACCATCATCTGGAATTATATAATCCCTAAATTTTTAGTCAAGAGTATCTAAGACACTTTCTGATTACGTATGTAGTGTAATCTTTAAGATAACCAAAATAATTATAAAGTTCAAAAACTCGACGGTCTATGACGTTCAGAGAATCAATAAATCACCTATCTCTTCAAAGAAGGAGAAAAGTTTTGAATAATGAAGACTAATTTATTCCAGAAGAATTATTTTCATTATTTATAAATATTCATATTAATTTTGTAAAAAATGTATTAAAGAAACTCGTGTTTAGTTTAGCTTCAATCTCTGAAGACGATAACTTGGTTATCGAAACGTGCGTCAGACAGTATAAATTGTAAGGTTTGGTGTAAATAATGTATTCAGTATGTGCCAAAAAGATTCTGATAAAAAATTTGCTAAATACATCAAAATTACTTGGAGCACAATTATCACATTCTTGGCATTACTTTATAAAAAAATGTATATCTAATCAAAAGGAAACTTAAGATTCTTGGGATGTGAAATTTCGATTTCCTACGTTTAACATGTGAAATTATTACATTAAGCAAATTAGCCTCTATATTATCAACATGAATACGGTTATTGACAATTCAAAACTTAACAATTAATCTCTTAATAATGGGTATGATCTCCGCTTGTCCCAATAACTTCGATTAGGCATAGATCTTATCAAGTTAGTTATTGTTTGGGGTAGGAAATCTAGCTCGAAGTCTTCTTTTTAGCTCATCCCATAAAGGTAAATTCGTCTCCAATGTAGTCGACAGAAGGTAGAGAAATTGCATCCCAGATCATACAGGAACCACCTTCACAAGCACTCTTCAAGACAGCAATCTGCGAATCGCTCTCTTGGTTTTATACTTCGGAGGCATATTCTGGTCTTATCTGAGAACAGAACAGATCCCCATTGTTCCAATGTCCAATTCAGGCGATTCTGCGCAAAACCCAGACATGCTTGCCGATGAGCTGAAGTAAGTTTTGGACCAATCGAGGGTGTATAGGTATCAGGTTATTCTCCTGCAGTTTTCGTCTTATTGTCCACTAACTAATAGGCACTCCTCGCACCTCAAAGAGCTGTCGTTGCACTAGAACAGTATTCAGTATCGTAGAATCACCTTCAGCCTGTTCCTGGTCGCCTATGAAAGGATCCAGTCACCTCATAACGCTGGCACACTCTTCGAGGTCGTATCCAAATTTCTAGCAACAGCTTGTTGACCAAGTCCATTTTCGATTAAATCAATAACTTGGGCAGCTTTTGTGGTGTAGTATGCATTAAACTAGCCTTCAGTAAAAACCTAAATTAACCTAACCTTGCACAATTATTATTATATAAAAGCTTGTTGCGAAAGTTCGCGTTTATATTTTTGTGAAATTTATATAGTATATGATCAAAAAGTTTCCCTAATTTTGTGTTTTCAATAATTCCACACCAACAGTTTGTATTAATGGGTTATAAAAGTCTACATGTGTGCACACAACACGTTTTAGAATTTTTTTGTTTGTAACGAAAACACTAATTCACAAACACTTATAATTTTTCAAAATATAAGAGCCAATCAAGCCTTATCACCTCTAAATTAGAATTTTTGGAACCATTGGTGCCATTCATGTTGAACACACTGTTTACACTACAGTTTACATTCAGTCTCTGAAGACGATAACTGGGTTGTCGAAGCGCACGTTAAACATTTTAATTGTGATTTTTGGTGTAGTGGTAGTGTAAAAAGTGTGTTCAGTACTTCACACCACGTCAAGTTACATTCATTGTGAATGTGAAAAAATACCACTAAAATGTTTTTTACCAAAATAATACTATATTATAAGTTTTCGGAAAAACTTCAATTTAACTAGATGAAAGAGAACTTCTTAATTACATTGTTTAACATGACTTATACGTTGGGGTTAAATTGTATATGTATATGTAAATGTATACATATCGATTATGATGAAGTGCAGCCTGTTTGCACATTCGTCATCTATGAATATACTCAATCTTCATCATCGAAAATATCATCCTCATCAAGATAAATATTAATTAGATCTATGGCTACATCTAACACTGGTTCTAATTTAAAAGAATCTTTTTTATATTTGAGTGCATGTTGACAGCGATTTTGCCATTCTAAAGGAGAAAAATTCTTTGCACAAATTTTCAACATTTGAAATTCTAAATTTATTTGTTATTTATTAGCAACGCATTGCCATAATCGCCAAAGAGATTGAGACATTTGTCATATATCTGGACAAGCTTTTCAATACCCTCTTCAAAGAAAGTTGCCGCCAATGCTTTGTTAAGCATGTACTCTATGGCTACTGAACTGTTGTTCAGTAGCCATATAGTACAAAACAGACCTTGAAACTTCTGGATATTCCGTAGTAAGCAGTAATGGTGAATGGCGATTTTCTTTAACCATTCTGTCAATTTGTTGAACCAGGTCATCTGAAACAACATATTTACGTCCTTGGCCCCCTTCATTATACACATAATTACGGCCATATTCAAACTTTCGACACTATTCACACACAACACCATCACTCATCAACTTTTCCCCATATACACGACTCATTCTCCGATGGATTTCTGTAGCACTACGGCCTTCAGCCTGTAGACAACGAATCGAACTTGGTGGGAGCATTAATGACGGCAGATAGGTTTGCGCGACTGTAACACAACGCTGACTGACGCCTGAATGTTAACAATGGCGAAAGTGCATGCACCCTTTCTTATGCCCGCATAGCGTCTGCACGGAGCGATGGGAGGTTAAAAAAAAACGGCCCTCGTATGATGACGTTTCAATGTATTGTTACCATGTTACGAAATTTTGTCAACAAGTCTCAAAACTTGACCTCGCATATCATTTTAAATTAAATATTTTTAGGTGTTAGATTTTTCAAATTACGCATTATCTTGCTTCATTAGGGGCTTGCTTGCTTTGTAATATTTTTCACTAAAACTAACTTGTGCACCCTTTTCCTGTATTTTTTGTTAAAGGAATTAATACCTCATCACAATGTGCTTCCAACATCATAAATTTAAATACATTATTCACGAAGTACATTTGATTCTAATATAAATTCTATTATAAATTTTTTTTACAAAATATATGACTGTCTATATAAACGATATTTTGTATTGTATTGTAGCTGCTATATTTGTGAGAACGCGTGACCAACGCGTAACTAATTTGGAATGGTTTTTGGTTCTTATTCGAATATTAAAATTTAAACTGACAATTGAGGCCAGAAGACTTTATTTAGAAAACTCAATTGAATGCTTAACTTATTTTGTTGTTTTATGAACTATATTCAATTTTTGATTCCTTCCGCTATGTATCTTAGTTTAAGATTATTTTTCTACATTTTCATTGCACACAGAAGATCTCCTTTTTTTCTATAATTTTTTCATAAGTACAATACCATGGAATGTAGAAATAGTTTATTTCTTCAATGAAGACAATGAACAAATCCGTATTCTGCCCATGAGTAGCACAAGCAGATGAAGATGAAGACATCAGACTTTATATTTAATCTATGTATAATCAGAGCTCATTTAAACAATCATTAAATATGATAGTTTTTTCACACAAGGAAACCATTTAAATTTCTGTTTCCTTTGACCGGAAAATAAATTTACTCAAAATTAGAAGTAAGTCGTAAGTAAGCTACTTATATGTCTAATTGTTTCTTCATCGAACATTTAACTTTGAGGGTTTCAATTTTTTTAGTCGTAACGGCATATTTTATTCATCATCTTATAGCAAATTATATAGAATAAACAAAACAAAAATAAATCCAATATCTTGATTCATGAATTATTACCAAGACAATATAAGCCCGATTTGCCTTAATTGAAACTATCAAAGGCATTCTAATCAGACACTATAAGTTATTCTAGGACCTTTTTACATTCCAGCACAAGCCTAGAGCACACCTTTTGAGCTATCACTGGCAAATAGAATACTATATTTTTTCTATCACTATTAGTAAGGAAAACAATATATTACGAATTCTGGCTATTAAATAACGAGACAATAAAAAGATTTTATTGTAAAAATTATTCTACATTCGAATGCTTCCCTTCAATATACTCCCCTCCCCTCAACACATACCTTTCCATACGTTTTCTCCATTGAACGAAGCAGTGCAAGCGCTTACACCACTCAAAAAACGCGCACGAGATAGATAATTGTCCCCATTGTCTTGCGACAATTTATAGTACTTAGTTGGAGTTTTTTTCAATTTAACGAGAAATTTGAGATTGATATGTTACTCCTGTTTCTCGTCACACATGGTTTTCGGCACGAGAAAAAAAACACGTTCGATTCAAACCGCTACTGCACAAATTCTATGATAGTGATGGAAATGTGTTTAGGAACGTGCATAGACAAGATATCTGGATACCTAACGCACTACTCGTTTTTTACCTCACTCGTCTAGGGCGCCCTCTAGGCGCGCAGTCTCGTTATTTAATAACCAGACTTCGTATTAATTTTTGTCAACACGATAACAACATAATAAGTTAGAGGTGGATTTTCTTCACCTTTCACATTATATTCACTACATAGTCTGGTAGTTGTACTTGTAATGTTGTTCACACTTTGTATGGTACAGTATTTCTTGTTAATTACCTCTACAATTTTTTTCTTCGTTCTAATTTGTTATTTACATAATCGTCGATGTAACCTGTGACAGATGCGGTTGCTTTCTACCCTCCTAGTTTTTTCATAGATGTGATGCTACTACTACAATATTTTGTTTTTAGTTCTTTATAAAATTAATTCAGTTCCTCTAGAGTAATAGTCTTGATTTTTTTGATCGGACTGGAATTATACTATAATCTATCATATAATTTTCCAGATGGATGTTATGGTGAATATTTTTGGTATAGAGAAGAAAGTCAACAGTGAGGAAGACTTTTACTTCTTTTAATTGATTCAGCAAATACAAAAACACATTTTTAGAAAAAGAAAGTTTTTATTTGCGTTAACTGCCAATCCATAAAATTCTTGCTTCTTATACTTTGATTATGTAAATAGGAAAATTTCTGTTGTGCTTGCGGCTAGCTCCAATATGTTTACGGGATTACTGCTACGTACTCAACTCAACTCAACTCTAGGTATCCCACCTAGACACTCTCAGGAAGTTGGTATATTAAAAAGGAAATCAGTGCCTATTATTTACAGATGACATTCTAATAGTATGAAGAATTCAAGGAGAAGAATTGAAATACAAGTACAGAAAACATGGATCTAGAAATGAAAGACGGTCATCAAATTTGGATTTTGGAATTAAGGACTGAAAAAATAAAGTTTCCAAGAAGGAAAAACGTTTGCGTCCGGCAGGAGACCTAGAGAACCAGAAGAATGGACTAGAGATTAGTGGTCAACGATATTATTTACTGACGAATGCAAGTATAGACCTCATTTTTTTATGTAAAAAGCAAGCACAAGAGGGTAAACCCTATTACAACTTTTACAACTGTAGGTTGTAGTGCTCGGGAAAAGCGTGAATTGGCAGCTGATTCCACAGTCTTACACTTCTCCGATAAGTTGAAGATCTGGGCATCTGCAGGAGAACTCGGTAGTAAGAGTAGGTTTGCAAAAACTGATTTAGGCGGGATTATGTGAGACAGCTCGGAAGAGCATTTGCCGTGGTAGTATCGGTAAAACAGAGTCAGATCGGCGTACGTTTTTCTATTCTCTGCTGTCCAGGTTTCTGGTAAATTTAGGATCACCTATAAGTGTTCTCTTCTGTATTGAGTCGAGTATTTTGAAGATATGCTTGGGAGCCGAGCTCCAAGTGTGCGAGCAATATTCTAAAGTAGACTAGTAAGATTAAGATAATAGCCACACCTACACACAGCTTACGAAGTGTCTGCAGACGCCATCCCATTAAATATATCGGGGTTATAATCCAAAAGAGAGCTAAGTTTATTAACAGTTTTCATGAGAATGAAGAGCTTTTGATCAAATTGAGATTTATCACCGAATTTTTAGTAAGAGAAGAACTAGACTTGTCATTAATGTTAAAGGTAACATATTTAACGGTCTAAATACTTAATTAGTAATTATTATCAATACTACATCTTTGGATTTTTTATGATATCTAATTTTTTTATATTTTTTGACCTATCGCATGGTTATTATGTCACCGAATTAAAATCATTTATTATTTCATCAATATGTGTATTTTTTGGAGTAGAGTATATTACAACGAAACATCGTGGCATGAATATCCTCTATTTGAAATTGAAATTCTTTCGATGACGCTCCAATTTTGTGAATTCTAAAATCTCAAAATTTCATCTATCATTTTGAAAGTAGTTTATATAGAGAAATTCTTACTTGGAAGATGTGAATATTCACGAATTATCTGTATGCTTGAAATGCCTCAAAATCTATTAACAAAATAATTATTATGGTCGATGAAAATCGAAAAGTGTTTACACAGAAAATCCAATTTGAAATAAAAATCAAATAAAAACCAAATATCATTCGACAAGCATAAATTTATATAAAAAATTTTTTTATTCATCGAATTTATAACTTCAATTAATGATAAACTAAAGAAAAAGTTCTTTTATGTTAATAGTAACTCTACTTCTCTGCAGTTATAGCTAGTCCTTTTTATAGCGCGTGATGACCACTAGGTGTTTTTACGTGAATAATTTTGTTATTCATCATTATTCATCAAATTGAATCCAAATTAACAATTTATTAATAAAGATAATTTGAATGGTTATAATCACAATAACATCGAATAAATAATTTTTTGATTAGATGATATAAATTTTCTTCGCCGACTAAAATTATTATAAATTCTATAAGGACAATGATAATTTGACATGAAAACCAAGAAAAACCACAAACAAGACATACCAAAATTATCTGCTATATTAACGTTATCCTTATTCACAATCGCCACTAGCATCACAGCGTACTTGTTAAAATCACTTCTTGATTTGTAGTGAGTTGTTTTTTTTTTCTTCTTCAATAATATTTCTGTTAGGTACTGAAAGTCTGGCGTCTCACTAGAATCGATTTTCGGGGCGCATGTTCGCTGAAGTTCGGCACAACGTGCTTTACTTTTTACTATTCCACCACCGCGCTACAGAACAGTTGAATAACATCTGATCGAGAACCCTCTTTTTAGGAAGGTGGGGGTTATTACGGCCGATATGAGCAACAGGAGGGTGCAAGTGACACTTGGTTGGTAAAGAATTGGGTTATAATTAACAGATTTTTGCTAATTAGACGCATTCGATCAATATCTAAATCTAACCAATATGAAAAATATTTTCTGTTTTATTATCAATAAACAATGAACTTTTGTGAAATGAAAATGGACATTGTTTAAAAAATATTCTACATACTCAACATTTTGGAATCTATATATATATATATATATATATATATATATATATATATATATATATATATATATATATATATATATATATATATATAATTCTTCCAGAATCAATTGCAGATTATAAAAACTCATATATATATATATATATATATATATATATATATATATATATAGATTCCAAAATGTTGAGTATGTAGAATATTTTTTAAACAATGTCCATTTTCATTTCACAAAAGTTGATTGTTTATTGTTTATTGAATATATATATATATATATATATATATATATATATATATATATATATATATATATATATATATATATATATAGTTCTTCCAGAATCAATTGCAGATTATAAAAACTCTTGCCGACAATTTTTTTTGATCTACCATAGGCGTAGATACTTCATTTTATAAATTTATTATTTTTATAAATACTTTTAAAGGAAGTACTCGTTAAAAGGCAATCAAATCATTATAAATTGGACGGCATTATACGCCGTTATGTAGACAGATGCACTTGTGGTCCTACTTGGAATTTGAAGAAAACGTAAATAGTCGAGTAAAATGTACCTGCCTGTAAGGGAGTTTGGTTTAAACAGGGTACCAGACGTGAACTGAGCCCTTTTTGTACCCAATTCGTCTGTTAGAATTTCGGTAGTTTTTTATCTGTCGCAAATAATCTTGTCGCCATTAAACTATCCTTTTCGATTCGGTTATTGTCATTCATTTATTCAATTTTTTTTGTTTAAAACCACATGCTGACAAAACTTGACGTAAAAAAGGGGTCAACAACGGAATTTGAGATAATAAGCTGGAAACTCGTATACAGCTTCATTTTGACGTTCTAAAAGTTGTCTCAAAACTCTCATATTATCTCGTGTCTGCGTCGTGAGATATTCGAGGTCAAAGGTCACGAAAATCGTTTTTTGCAATTATCTCCGTTTCTATGGTTGCAATCACTTTAACACTTATAATGAAAATTAAAGATAAAAACATTTGCCACAACTTTTGTCTCAACTTTTTTTTTATACGCTCAAGCCTTTTTGAGATAGAGAACAGAGAGCACACAGCACTCAGGCAAATATACTGTAATACAAGGGGTCCACCGTATTATTCAGCATTATCAGATTGCTGAATATTTTCCTTTTTTCAGCATTCGAATATATTTAAAATAACTTGCTGTGTTTGTATATCTAAATCTTTACAATTAAATTCACATATATTTTTATTCTCACTACAACGCAATTTCGTTGTCTTCATTAGTCCATGGTTGAAAGGACGCTCATATTTTTATTTATTCAAAGAAATTTATCAATTAAATTAAGCGATGCCAATGTCTGCTAAGAATATCTCGAAGAACTTGTGCACATACAGCTTGGTCAATAGAAATGCATTTATGTTCACGATTTGATATTTTCATCAGTGAACAGTGAAGATGACGAGTCCACGAGGACTGACGATTTGTTAGATGTTTACGAGGAGTAAACATTATTTTTCATTTCTTAATTTGGTATGAGGGCCGTGTGTATTTATGAAATACTGGGTCAAAGATAGATTTAATGTTATATTTGGTCTGTACTGTTGTATGGAACTGAGATTTCGACCCTGGAGGCCACCACAATTAACAATATATAAGCATTTGAGACGTGGTTTCATAGACGAATGCTAAGAACACCACGACTAGGAAACACCACGCAAGGAAATGAAGCAGTTTCAACCAGAGCAAATACAATGGAAATCAGTACTGTGTTTTATAACTTATAATGATGGGAAAAATAGAGCGCCGCAGAGACGCTGGAAGAAAACAAATCTTTTGGTTTAGGAACATCCGGAAATGTTTACTTATAACTATAAATTTAAGGCATGAAGAATTACTTAATTAAAAATATCAATTTTAGATTTCAAGTCATAATTACTTACATAATATTGATTATAAAACTAAATACTGTGTATGGGACCCATCATCTAACCAGTTACTTAATATTTATATATTCATTGTGATAAAGGACATTGACTTTTATATGACATATTCTAGTCGATAAAACATTGTACCAAACCCTATTTATGCATCGATACCTTCAGCTGTCTAATTACAATGAAACTCAATACCACTTCTAACTCCTGTTGTCCAGCTAACGTAAAAACGATAAAGGTAAGGTATAATTTCTATGAATTGCTAACGAAGGAACGGGTCTCATGTTTCTATTTCACGGTAATGGTCAATTCAAGTGAGTATCTAACAATGAAATTATGTCCTTAATAAGAATGGGGCGTAGGTAAGTTTCAAGAAAAGAAGGGAATTACTCCTGGGGGATCTTCCGTAGCAACTGCTGTACTTTTGATTTGATTGATGGTAAAAAAGAGGGCGAAATATATATATAGGAGAATGGAGAGAAAAATTTTAATTAAATCAAGTAGGTAATTTAATAATTTATAATTCTAAAATTTTCTTTGATTCAAAATACGATTGAGAATAAAATAACTTAAATTAAGATAATGTGAACAAGTACCATAAAGTAGAGCTGTCAACATTTATTACAATAAATAATAGTTTGAGAATGGAGTAATCAAAATTCTGAAGTTAAGTTTTTAAAATTTACTAAACAAAAAATGAAAAATGGAGTCAAATTTCTGCAATCAATAGATCGCCTACATCATGAATATCAAAATCAAAAGAGAAATCTGTATGTGAACAACTTCTAGAAATTCTCTCTTCAGTGTATTTGATCCCGTGTCAAGAATTTTTGTTAATTGAATCTATGATTTTTTTATATTTCGTTGATCGTTAAAGCAGTTTTTTTTGTTATTGATGACCTTTTAGTCTATTTTCTAAATACTGAGATGTCTCGGGAGCTTGAAACATATATATCTAAAACAATCCCCATCTTTTTGATGATTCTACAAACTGCTTAGTTAGCTCCAATTTAATATGAAGAGATTTAGATTTTAATTTAGTGAAATATTTGGATAATGTATTACATTCTACCAATTCTAATACTATCTTATATACTAATATTATATCGAAATAATTCGATAGTTATTGGGAAAGTCCTTGTACATATGGTAAAGAAAAATCTGTTTTGTTCCTCAATTGATTATAATATCTATTTATCATTTTCTTGTATACTTGTTTATAATTTTTTCCGGATAATCATTTGATTTCAATACAGTTCTTGCGTTTTGAATAGCTAAGCATTACATCCAGGATCTGATAAATGGATAGATCTATCAGCCAAACTTATTATCACTGATTTTTTTCTGACACAAGATGACACGAATTGAAGTTCAAATATCTTAAAGAAGGTGTTGTATACCATCTTGATCTTATATTACTTTTATATAATATTTTGTTCCATTTCGATTGTGAATTGCAGTTTATTATGATATGAATTGAATTTTTAATTATGTTTTCCATATCATTCTTTGGTACAGCAGTAATGCAATTATCTACATAACGGAAAAAGAATGAGATATTTATATTAAATTTGCTTAAGACAGTTCCCTCAAGATCTTCTATTGCAAATTATGCTATAACCCTTGATATGGAAGATCCCATAGCACAACCATCAATTTGTTGATTTTTTCTTTTCCATATTTGAGTATGTTGTTGTATTTGATAGTTCTATAGCTTTAATGAATTCGTTTTGAGGTGTGTCTGTATATTCTTTAATTTTTTCGCATTTTATATATTTATATATTAAGAAGCTACATCTAACGAAATAAATAAATATTCTTATTCAGTTTTTAAATTTGATTCATGATTAACATGAAAAGGCAGTTCCTTTTGTTACTAAATGCATATCGTATTCAAAAGAAGTTATCATTTAACTAAGATAACAACACTAAAGCAAACCTAACCTAATCGAGGCTAAGGTAAACTTAACCTAACCTAACCTAGCCTTGCCTAATCAGAAAATGGATTCATTTCTTTATTTGTTTAGCAACATCGGTTTTCGATATGTTGAATAAATAAAAACAATTATTTTAGACTTTTTCTACTGTACGTCTTCCCCCATTTCCTAAAATTATACCCCCAAAAGAAAATATTTCGTTGAATTCATTAATCCACTTCATCAAACCGAACCGGAAGGTAACTCCAATTATTGGTAAAAGCAGAAGTACTGATTTTGGACATTTGGAACCTCGATTAAAGGATTCTACGACCTTGAAAACACTAAACTAATGTGATTTCTAGCCAGACTAATATGGAAGTATTGCCCAAACTTCGGTCCCATATTTTTCAACTGCATGAAATATTTTTGCTGAATGCTATGTTTTAAGCTATGCTGATTTCAAAAATAACTTCCATTACTCTCCAACATGTATAGTTTTTTAGCCAAAATAAAAACATAATAATGAGAAACATAAACTATCCGTTACAAGAAACACACAGCACAATATTTATTAAAACCTATCAACAATTATTTTTCGTTATATACAACTTTATGTTTGCACATTTTCCTTGTGAAACCTTTTCTTCTTTTCTTTGATGCTTCCCCGAACTGGTTTTTGGTTTCCTTCTTTGGTTTCTCACTTAAGCATCCACCAGTACTCCACTACTCCACTACTGACATCCCATCATTTTTGGTAATATCTCTTGATAACACGTACATCCTGGTGCAATCTTTCACCTTGTTCTCCACTGAAGACAGCCATGTTTTCAGCAAAATATCCAATATGGGGGTATAAAAAGTGAACTTATAAGCTCATCTTGCACCCTTAAGCTCTATACGCTATCAGCATGCGCTGTACAATATATTCGGGATCCTTGGTTTGGCCCAAAAACTTCTGCACTCCATTTTTGAAAGAATTCCATGTTTCTTTTTCCATTTCTCCCATTGATTCAGGAAATGGGGGATCGGACAAAAAGTTTTCTTATGTTGGAGCCAGTGAAAACTCCTTCTTTTAACTTTGCTTTAGACAATTTCGGGAGCTTGGAACATATATATCTAAAACAATCCCCATCTTTTTGCAATGATTCTACAAACTGCTTAGTTAGCCCCAATTTAATATGAAGAGGTGGCCAGTCAGTTGTTGTCTAGGGTAGCTATCTGGCTTTACTATCCCACAAGTATAGAAAACAAGGGAATCAAAATCTATAAGAAAATGTACGAAAAACATATGCAGTTTTTTATTTGTTGAACTGAGTTATCGAAATGAGAACTTATATTCTAATTCAAAAAATCTAGTATCAAATTTAAATTGGAAAAACATTCTTTAAAGTTCGTTAAGCTAATCAAGCTCTACTACAATTCTTGTTTAATAATGAAGGCTACTTTAAAATCTGGCAACCCCGTACAATACTCACACCAAGTATAATCAACAACTATACTGTTATAAGAATTGGAGAGTAATTTTTTATTGAATCGATAATTATTGTCAATCGGTTATGTCTTGCCAGGAGGTCGTCGTCGCTTATGCAACCCACTGAGCAATTTTACTTCTGTTCCCGTAATGGCTTACCACCGACAACGATGACTCATTCGCCGGCAAAGTGTCAACACTCTCATGTATTCCCTGCTGTCACACTTCGTTTACCACCAGCGTATTTAGGACGGGTTTTGGATGAAAAACAAATATTTATAAAATCTGACAGTGACTTTTTTGGCCAATACAACACTTGGACTTATATTAATATTATACTAATAGGTTTTATGAAAACTTTAGGATTTATAAATATATTAATTTGAAGATACTAGTTGTTATCCAAAAGTACAATGATGGAATTATATATATATATATATATATATATATATATATATATATATATATATAAGTTATAGAAATTCCTTGCGTTGCATTTACGGGGGCTGTCTGATAAGTTTCTGATCGTATAAATGAGCCCTTGTGGAGACTTTTTCTGAAAATGTAAAAATTGAGTATCGAGCTATCATTGAATGTCTAATTGTTTCTGAAAGTCAATACGCCTACGCAAATGAATGAAGAGTTACGACACAGTGGCCAAAGATTCTTCACCATCATTTACAACTAGAAAATTCTGCCAGCTGATGACGAGCATTCAGGACAGCCAAAAACTACGGCAACCAGCGATATCATCGAATGTCGAATTGATATTAGAGAGATAGAATGTATGCATTAGTTATCCGTTCGTTGGTACGGCGATTGCTCACTTTGGATCAAAAGCGCATTTGAATGAACTTTATTCAGGATCCACCACTACACTTCCGAAATGAAAAAACAGTTAAAAATGTGAATTTCAAAATTAGCATTGGTTCTCATCGACATTTTTTCCATAAAAACTGAATGTTGCCACAAATAGTGGATGATTAAACACATTTGAAATAGTTGTGAAATAATTAAAATCAATTAATATCTTTTATAGAGTATCATCTCTCTTCGGATTAGAGTGATATTAACATTATTCTGAAGACACCATTCACTATAACGACATTACCACTCTTAGTTAGACTTTTTGGTCCTTCGAGCCGGATATAAACCTATAGAAGGCTCAAAGGACTAAACAGTGCTATTTTAGTGGTAGTAAGTAATATAATATTTTATAATATAATAATTTTTCAAATTTGTCTGTCTCAAATTATTCAGATCTTCATCCCCAATCATAGATAACTAAACAGTAGATTGAATAAAATATTTGTAATAGCATATTTGGGATCATTTTACTAGATATTTGGTTAGTTTTGACTTTTGAATTCTGAAATTGGTACAAATATTATGTAATACCTTTTTAGAAGGTTGTATACAAAATTTAAGTACGAGCATGTATGCATTATGTTGCAAAATATTATTTATAATTGTTATTTTTTAGTTTAGCTGTAGTATCGTGATAAAATATAAATTGACAATATAAATTAAATATTAACATTGCTTGTGTATATTTCATATCGCTTAAGAGTCTTGCTCTAATGTTGAAAATTGTATTCATACCACATCTTTTCAAAAGCTCTAAATATGTATTGGCCTCCACCAATAAATCATCCCCAATTCTTATTGTTCAATTTTACCTTATTAAGATTAAGCTTCTTGATTTGTATTACTTTTTATTCATTCTGTAGATTCTTCTTAACCCATGAGTGCCTAAATGATTTTTTTTTCGCTTATTGTCAACTTTAACTATTTTTTTTGTTGAGAATTCATCAAATTGACAACTGACCCGACCTATCCCAACCTAGACCCTATCCTTACCTCACACTATTTTGTTTTATATATTGTCAAAGTTGGTAACTATGTTCATGTTAATTTTCAATTTAGTTGAATTGGCAGGCAATAAGTACTTTTTGATATGTGCACACGACAGCGAAGAAGTGAAGGACAGGCAAACGTGCTCTAATTTGTAATCTCAAGAATTGTTAAGTATTGAGCAACAATCCGACGATTGTTAAGCAAGAGTTTTGTTAATCAAAACAAGTATTGTCAAACAATTCAAAAGTTATGATCATTTCGTATCAAATTAAAATTTTGTATTCAAATCTTGTCGCCAAAACTTTGTTCATTAATTTTCTTTCACAGAATTGTGAGAATTGTAAATAAACAAATAAATTGCTTTGTGTTCATTGACAGGTACCTTTTAAAACTCTGTTCAATAAACTGAACAATTTGTCAACTTTGGACTTCATCATTTCTCAACAAAGAACCCAAATCCACTTAAAAATAACAACCAAACCAAACCAAATGGCAGATTTAAGTACAGAATTACAAATATTTTAGTAAAAATAGCAACTTCCTCCGAGGCTTGCAAAGAAGATTTCATAGGCCGGAAAATTGATGGCGACCGTTTTTTAGGAAAGTCATGGGATTGTGTTCATCGACTTTTTCCTGTTTCCTAACCATAAGGTTTTACTTGTAGGCTTAAACGCCTATTTTGAGAAGAAAGACAGTAACTAATAATTTGGAAAAGTTAAGAAGATTAGAACATCGCTGAAAAGCGTATAGAAATGGAGGAAGGTTTCGAAAACTAATTATAATTTTTGAAAAAATGTCTTGCATATGAAAGTACCAGTAAGAGGTAGTACTTCTAAGAGTATTAATTAAAATTTTATGTTACTTTTCTACTTGATCGCATGTCCTAGTAATGACAGATTCTAATCATTGAAACCTTGATGTTTGACAGCACAGTTAGATATAAGGGACTGACAAATATTTTAATTGAATTCAAAGTATTTGTTGAGTAAAAACTTCTTCATGTTTTCGTATGTAATCTTGTGAGTTCATATCAACCACATGCTGTCATGTTAGGTTAGGTTGGTGAATAATGTGTCATAAAAAACCTAACCCAACCTAACCTAAAGACTCATTTTCATGCGATATAATAGTGGTATAACACTTTAAGTCATAACTGTGTTACATTTTTGGTGGTTGTTTTCATGTAATTAAATGTTGCACTTTAAAGTCTAACTTCAGTCTCTGAAGATGATAACTTGTTTAACGAAAGCATTTTCAGTGTTCTGAGATATTGATTATTCATAATAAAACAATTTTAATTATTGTAATAATACTTAATACAAGGGTCGTTACTAAACTTTTAAGATATGGCAACACTAATATGAATATGGCAATTCTGACATTGTCATCATGAAATTTGACATTTTTAATTGTGAACGTACTACGTATTTTCATACGAGTGCTATTTTAGTTGTCTACAGATAACTGAAACATTCATTTTGGTCGTGGAGTAAGCGAACCGATGAACTTTCGACTTTTGGTGATGAAGCACCATCTCGAGCCACCGGATTATGCTAGTTTTTAGAATTCAATATTGGTCGCCTTTCCCTGCAGGATGAATTTCGTGAAGGTCGTCCAACATCGGATGTTGTACCAGAAAACATCGATGCTGTGCGTAAACTGATATTCCATGAACGACATATGAGATACATCTGGATTCAATTTTAAAATTCAGCATTGATTGTTAATTGTTAATTCATACTTAGTTGAAAACTATGAGTTGGAGTCGTTTCAGACTGATGGAAGGATATCAAATGTTCATATCATCACAAACGTATGGCATTGAACATAAATGGAGGATTGATGAGAGCGCTTAGTTGCCAGCATCAGGTTCCTTGATTGATGAACGTAGCTTAACCATAAGAAGTAAGTACAGTTTGATGTACAGTTTTGACGAAGAGGACTCGTATACAAATTTAGGACCTCGCGCATGAGGATAGCAGACAATCGTCAGAAACATATGGATGAGTCTAAATTGGCAGACGCAAGTTCCGTAAAAACCGAATTATTGAGGACTACTGGTTGTTGAGAATGATTAAGGATGGCTTAGTAGCTTTCAGATCAGAAGTTTGCTCCAAGAATCGCCACGATAGTGAGACATTGATTCCACTTATCCTAAAACATGTGGAAGAAAATACGCATAAATGAGTGGCGTACTTTTAACTGCTTTACAGAATACGGTTATCCCCAAGGAGTAAGCATTTTATAGTGACCAATGAGCGCATACTTCTGTGGGCGTAATGTAAGAAAGGACCCGACCATGTTATTGAGTACCGACGGCGACGTTGGGGCACGCAACATGAAAAAGATAAGTTTCAGGCCTTGTTAGATGGGATTCTAGACTTGTATAAATTACGAGATTTGAAAACAATTTTTTAGGTTATATAAGGATTGTTCCAGGTGTCGTTTCAAACTATCTGATTTATATCAATCAATTTATTTTCAAATTATACGCTACTCATGCCATTTTCTGGGTTCAAAACTTTTTTTGTCTAGTTACAGCTGTTGATTCACTTCATAATCCCACACCTTTATTTCCGCAATGAATGTGTGCGTATATTGAGTCTTCACCTCCAACCCAGCCTACATACCAAACCCCATCCCCGTAATTACTGCGTTAAAAATTTATTCGCTGCAACATTTATGCAAAAACAAGAAATTTGATTGCCTAATACGACTATATAGTTTTAAATAATGTTAATTCCACTTTAAAAAGTCATTTTATTATTGAATTCAATGAAGTATTCATACTGAAAACTCCTTCGATTTTGACAAAATTCTTTCGCCGATTCAATTAGCCGTTTCAATCGGTCTATTTCGCAACAGGATTTGTTAGAATGGACCGAGATTTGTTGAGCACTTCGTTCAACTGTGATCGGTTGCAATTCTCCCCATCCGTTACTGTTTGTGTTTTCTTTGTTTATCGGTGCGTCATCCTCATTATCTTCTATTTGTTTATTTATGGTTATAGTTGGACTAAAAAGACTGAAGGGGACGAGATGGTGAAGTGTCGTGATGGTGTGTTGAAAGCGATAAGAATTGACTGAGTTTGTTTTGTTTATTTAGTTATCGTTGTTTGTATCTAACTTACCAAAGTGTATTATATATTTTTCAGATAGCTATGATTTGAAAAGAAACTTTTAATACTGACAGTACCAGAGGTAGAATGAAAATATTAACATAACGATTGATACTAAATAATATAATTTTGTTGATAATAAAATCCTGTGGATACCAATGTCTACAGAGTGACTCATATTGTAGAGAATTTTTATAGATCAATCTAACTAGACGTTTACTGTATACCAAAACTTGCTGAGTTTTTGGAATTTATATATATATATATATATATATATATATATATATATATATATATATATATATATATATATATATATAGCTGAAACAAAAACTTATAAAATGATTAAAATAGAAAATAAAATTAATATGTTTAACATCAAGAACACTGTTGACACTAACACACTCACTGCTGGGCTTGAGCTAACTAGTGAGATAGTCGCTTGGACCTTTCATCCTCGGATGAAAAGGGAGGTCTGAATAACTCAAATATTAGAATAAATAAATCAGAGACGACAACTACGCCACAATACGTAAACAGAGGAATATTCAAGATGTTTGCAGAAAAACGTAACAAGTAGAATGGCATATTACAAAACCTAGCGAAAAGATTTATCTTTAGACTTCTTCGCATGCTATCAATTAATTTACCAACAACTGCCTATGGTATATCATCCTAAACTTCTTGAATTCATAGCTGGAGATCATTTAATTTATATAATAGTGACTGTGTGGGCTATGGAAAGACGGCAATGTTATTTAAACAAAATTGTATGGGACCTTGTGATTGATATAAGAGCTCGTAGTTTACTGTTTGGAATCAGACATGGAACCGTAAAGGATTCTAATATATTAACGAAACAACCAACTCCGTTCAGGTTCGTCAATGCAGTCCATATCATCTATCCTTATGTTGAAACGGAAAAAAGTGTCCTGAACATTGTGGTATCAAGGCGCATCGTAAACGATCCTAGAATATTGACAAAACTACCAACTGTCTTTAGGTTACCATCAATGCAATCTACATGTTCCCTACTTCAGTTGCGTTCAACCAGAAATGTTGGATTTTCACGTCAATGTACATGGGTTTGATTCTACTTTGACCATAGTGAACAAAAATGAGGACTCGCTAATAAGCACTGAGTACAATTTGATTCCACTTCCATTCTCCCTTAAGAGTAGACGATGAAGTGGTTCAGGTCGAATTCATAAAAAAGGTCAACATAACCGCATCCATCAAGATAGTGTTTAGATATGAAAATGATGACCAAAAATCTTAATCGGCGTTTTTGCGATTTGTAGTTTTGTCCTCTCAATACGGTTGTAGCAAGAAATTTTTCTTTCCGGAAGTACGAATTCAATAATATAATTCAATAATTTAAAATTTTAAAGTCGAGATTCATTTCCAAAATTCTTTAAATTTCTTATTATTGAGTACGAAGGTTAACACAACATAATACTGTTGACATTTTATCAAGCTGTTTTCAATCATCACTTTCATGCTAGAAAAAAGACGTTCTATAAAAATCGTTCAACAAATTTTACTTGCTGTACTTTTTATAGTCAGTATATATGTTCGATCTCTATTGGAGTTGGATATAGTAAAAATATAGTATTTTATATATAAAAATTGCTGGGACACCTTGTAAAATATAGATTCAGTTTCATGCGAGTGTGATACATCAATTATAACTTCCTTTTCCTGATTTTTGATCACAATAGGAGGCTACATAAAGAAAAACGTGCTGTGCTCGGTCTGCTGCACTTTTCAGATACACGTAAAGGTCATTAATTTTAAGGGTGTGAGCTAAAACGGATTAAAGCAGTGACGGAGTATGTTTTAGGGTCTAAAATATACAGATATTCACTATAATTTTATCGAAAAATTAAACTTTTAGTTTTGAGGCAAGTTTCTTATCAAGATGTTTCATATTTATAATAATATTGCTGTTGATTCTTAACAGATATGTTTTTCTAAGTGTTATTTGATTCCTTCACCACAATATTTCACTTGCTGGTTCAAGTTTGAAATATAAGAAGATTATGATGGATCTTGTTCAATAGATGCATCCAGATTTGTGAAATAGATTGAATGTTATGTAGAATGCTTCTGAAAATAAGCCTCGCGTATCATTCGGGAACGTAAATTTTATGTGATTTAAATACAAATAAAACTGATTTTCAAGTTCTATCGGACTTTAGATATCAAATATGTAATTTATATAACCTGAAATATTTTATTTTCAACCCATTCCAAAAAAGATTTTTAATTTTATCAACTGATTTCATAAAAAGCAAAGGTTTTTAATCCGAACTGTTCTAATTCAATTATTTGCACTTTACTACATGAAACAATGATCACTACACTATAATTACACACATTTTATATGACTAAAACAGAACCCAGTCTGCTTGTTTCCCTAATTTTTGTTTTTAAATGTTGTATGAAATTATGAAATGCTGAATCTGGTATTGGACAAACATTGTTCTAAATTCACTTTTATAATTCTTCATGTGTAGTTATTTCCTAACCATCAGAATATACGTTTCGTTTGAAATTTCTCCAAAAACATTCAATTAGCTTCAGGTGAAGCCCATTAGGAACATTCCTAGACTTAAGAATAAACGGAATATTCAACTCTGCAAAAGCTTCCACAGCGTCCTTTGCATAATGAGCAGTTGGCATATCTGGTTAAAACACAAAATTTCTTTCAGGATGTTTTTTTATGAACCGCATTAATCTATATCTAACCCACTCTTTTTGATATATTTTGGAGGTTATAGAATTTCCAGAAGTACAAATGTATGCTGAAGAAACACCACGAAAAGATATCGTCAACTATACCAACACTTTCCAGTTGAACTTTTTATGCCTTTGAAATACACTTATGAATTTACTTCCTCGCCTTTCCTTCACCGTTTCACTCCTGTCAAAAATAAAATATGACTCGTCGTCGATAATGATTTCCAGTCCTTTAGTAAGCGACAATTCGTTGTCACTCAGACTACTAAGTCTTGATTTTTGTTCCATTTGTTGCTTCTCTGGGTACAGATTTTCTTGATTTTTGAACTACATTCTGTTTCTTTAAATGTTGCTTTTCGCAGAACTGACTCCCAGTTTTCCATGAGCCGCTCCAACCAAAGCTACTCTCTGCTCCTTTCTTGCTTCTTTGCCTGATCCTGACTTTCTATCAATCAAAATACCTGCTTCAACATGCCGAAAGACATCGACAATTGTTTGGCTATTCTCATTCCTACAAAGTGATTAACCGTAAACGATTTCTTGATATTGTTCAAAATTCTAATTATAATTATTCTATGTTCTGATTTTTTTAGATTCTCTTCACTTGAAACTAAATTTTCAACAGAGTCGTAATGTTTATACACGGGACACTTCACAACTGCGGAAATATGAGAAAAAATTAATAACATTATCAGTCAAAAATGTACGAATTTACATGATGACCGATCGGGTAGGCCAGCTTCTGTGTCAGTTCCCGATAATATCGATGCAGTTCATGACGTGATAGTAGAGAGAGAGAGAGAGATTCGTTGTGAAAAATTAGGAAGGAAGGGTTTTTTTTTGGTAATTTGGTTATGATTTGCATTAGGCCCTGATATAGGAATTTTTTCCTCTGCAGGGCTGGGTGTGGGGATATTTTGTTGGGAAGTGTTTGCTCGGCTGCTTCTAGCGGTGCAGTTACATTTTTTTTTGTTCAAGATTTTTTTTTCTTTTTTATATATATTTTTTTTTGGGGGGGATTTTTTTTTATATATTTTTTTTGTTTATTTTTTGTTTTTTCTTAATCTAATTGGGGGTGGGCGGGTACAGCTGCGGCTGTATTATTCCCTATCGTCGGACATTTGTCTGGAGAATCGGTTCTCCAGGTTGCAGGGAAACCGCAGAAAACCTGCAACTCCGACGATGGATGAAAATGAGGGTGGGTGTTGGGGGTAGGAATTTATCTGATTGATATGGGAGCTATTATTGAGGAAATTGAGGAAGGATGAGGAGGGTCCCTTTCGCAACGGAATTCTTGATTCTATGGATCGAATCAATTAGAAGGGGCTTGGAGGTCATTTAGGCGGCTTGGAATGGGGGTTATGTCAGTATTGACATAAATGGCGTTGCTAGGGCTAAACCTACACTTTTTCAGTGGGACGTGTTTGGTTTTTGGGTGAAAGCGAAATGAATGCGGTTACCCACGCCGCTGGTTACGGTACGGTGTTTGAATTTGAGGCTTCGCAGTAGTGCGAAAGCCCGTGGAAGTTTATACCCTTGGTTAGGGCGTGACGGTAGGCGGTTTCGGAATCTGTAATAATTCGGAACATGGATGTGGGTTTATTTGTGGATCTACCTATAATTCTCCAAGTTTTAAGGACAGGGAATTTCAGGATAGAGAGGATCTCCAGGAACTCTTCTTCGGTGTAAGATTGGTCTACATTCTTGCAGACCAGAGAAAAGGTGGTTTTTTTGGTTTTAGTGGTTAGGGGTTTTTGGGCTCGTTGGGGAGAGTTTATCGGGATTACGACGATTTTCTCGTCGCCTATGGCGTAACGGGTTTTCCTTGCCAACGTTTCGTGATGAAACGTGGAAGGAATTTTGAGGAGGGCGGTTCCATTGGGATTAGCTTTGAGAAAGCTCATTTGTCCCCTCAACAGCTCTTGCGTGTTGAGGAGATTGTAGAGCTCTCTCTGTGAGGTATATTTTGTTGGGAGGTTTCTCAAATTGAGTGTTTGGGTGATGGTTTGGGATTGTTGGTGGGTTCTGGGGGTCTGGGATTGTTGGTGGGTTCTGGGGGTCTGGTGTTGTTGGTGGGTTCTGGGGCTCTGGGTTTGAGTGGGTGCTTGGGGTTTAGTGGTGTTTTGGGTGATTTTATTTGGTTTTTGGGTTTGAGTGGGTGCTTGGGGTTTAGTGGTATTTTGGGTATTTTTTTTAGGCTTATGAGGTATTGAGATTGACTTGGAATTTAGAGGGGGAATATTGGCTTTGGGGATGGCGCCTAGTTGGGTATAATCAACCCGTTGGGATTTAGAGTTGGACGATTTCTGCGAGACCCTAGATGCATAGGAATCCGCAGATGGTGCTGGTGAGGGGGTTCTACTATTCTCGAGTGATTTCCGTTCGATAAAATCAATGACGTTGCGCATTTGAGTGACCTGTTGTGGACTGTACCTCGAGAGTTGTGCGATCATTTCTGCGAAAATTTTCTCCTCGTAAGGAGAATTGGGGTTGGTTGGAAGTGGTGGGAATTCATCGACGGTGGATACAGGTTTACTTCGGGTTTGAATGGGGGAACGGGGTACTCGGGGCATTTTCAAAAGTGAAATGGGTGAAATAAAAAGATCGATAGAGTCAGATCAAGTGAGGATAAGAAATAAGGATTTCGAAAATTGAAATCCTTTGTTAGTACCTAACAAGAGTTGGCTATCAAAGCCGACAGCGGACTCACTGCCGGAGGGAGTTTCCTCCCCGGTTAAAGAATTCCTGACCCTTTTGATTGCCTGTTAGTGTTTTATAAAAATGAAAATAATATTCACCTGAAACTGGCTGATCCTAGGACTCACGTTGGTTCTTGAAACACTTGCCCCCGAAAGGGTTTATTTCATTATAAAAAAAAGCCCCGAAAAGGGCAGGTAGGTAGAGCAACAAAGCCCCGAAAGGGGCATTTTTTGCAATGGTATACGCTAATAATACGAGTTTCTTTGTCAGCGAGAATTTTAATCGCAGTAGGCGACCCTGCGTTTACCGGTGTGTTTTCTAAAATAAAACAGTGACCGATTATACAGCAGTCCTTTAATCCGTACTTGCGACCTTCTCGAAGCGCTCTAAGAAAGCAACTGACGTGATAGTATCAGACCGTCGAGTTGGGCTAAAACGGATATCTGGAGCACTGAATATTTCATACGAACGCGTTCATCATATAGTTCACGTCAATTTGGACATGAGAAAAATTGCTACAAAATGGATCCCCCAATGTTTGAATGTTGACCAAAAGCGTGCAAGGGTAGAAGCATCGCGTTCGATCTGTGCTCGATTTGAAAACGATGTAGACTTCTTGAACCGAATTGTTACTATGGATGAGACTTGGGTACATTTCTACGATCCAGAAACAAAGCAACAATCGATGGAATGGAGACACTCTGGTTCCTCAAGACCTAAGAAGTTTCGTGTCCAAAAATCTGCTGAAAAAGTTCTTGCTTCAGTTTTTTGGGATTGCCATGGAGTAATCATGATTGATTTTTTGGATAAGGGTATAACAATAACTGGAAATTACTATTCGACATTACTGACCACTCTACGGGAAAAAATTAAAGAGAAAAGATGCGGAAAGCTATCCACAGGTGTTTTGTTTTTGCAGTACAACGCCCCTGCACACAAATCTCATGTTGCCATGCAAAAAATTCGTGATTTAGGGTTTGAATTCACCAGATGTGGCTCCGTCTAACTATCATCTCTTTCCTCAACTGAAAATAAGTTTGAAAGGTCGTAAATTTTCTCCCAACGAGGAGGTAATAAAAGCTGTGGAGGTCAGGTTTGCAGAGCAAGAAGAAACATTTTTTTGAAAGTTCTAGAGATCTTGCAGATTTGCTGTAATAAATTTATCCAATTAAGAGGAGAATATGTTGAGTAATAAAATATTTTGACATTGAAATTTTGTTTGGTTCTATAGTAGGATAAGAATTTTTCAATAAATCCTCGTATGTAATTAATTATTTTTGATAAATAAGTCTGAAATTATTTTAAAAAGAAGCAAAAACCAAGACCTCACCGCATCATTCTGCGGACATCTGCTATTTCAATCTAAATTTAAATTAGTGACTTAATAAGTATGTATCTCGATTGTCTCTAAAAAATTGGCTACAATTATCTGTTATAAAGTTGAATGTATTTTATTTATACAAATAGCACCATAATGTACAGACTAATTTTTGACGTAGCAACGTTATGTGCTTTTAGTAGTGTTGAGAATGTCATTATATTGCATTAAACAGTCTTATAAGTTGGGAATAATAGAAAGAATATATAATTTGATTGGTCAGATTTCTAGGTCTGACACAGTTCGCATTTTTCAAAGCTAAAATATTTCACCCAGAAGTATTTACTATAGCCGATTGTGAAGAAGGAATACCATGTCTGGACTGTGCAAATAGTGAAAAACCAAGAATTTTTACTAAAGAAAAAACACAAAGACTGGTAAAAAAAGCAAAAGAGAGAGTCAGGGTTTCCGTAAAAAAAATAACGCGTGAATACCAGACTTCAAAAAGTACCATACCACGGGTATTAGCAAGAAATAATTAAAAATACTAAAAAGATGGAAGTGTCCTAAATAAACCCCAAACCAATTAGCACGGATACCAGATGCCTTCAACTCTAGCGGATGAAATGAAAAATATTTCACACTTGTCAAAACACACGTCAAAACGATGGTTTTTATATGGGCCATATATAAGCGTTCCCCAACAATGTAAAATATAAAGAAAAAACCAAATTCGCTGGTGTATGATTTCGAAAAGAGGTATATCGAGACCATACTAACGAAGTAAGTTAAAGATTCTTGTATATTAACTACAGATTCACCAAATTAGTTGATTTTGTACGTCAAGATCACGTTGGAGACGATATGTTCTAGCCGGACTTAGCGCCCTGCGATTATGCAGGAGCAACTCAAAATTTTCTAAAACAAATCTTATATCTTTTATAACAAAACAAGATAACCCCCATAATTTACGTCAGGCCCAATCAATTGAAGATTTTAGAACACTTTTATTTCGCAAAGTGTATGATGGAGGACGGGAAGAAGAAAATGAGGCGTAGAATTAAATAACACTAGCACGCAAAAAAATTCATTAGGCACCGGCACTAATCTTAGTGATTTGATTTAAAATGACGTTCTGAATTCAAATATAACTGCCGTTTTTTTCCATCACCCACTTCTATTTTTATCAATTTTTGATAATAATAAACTTATGGACATTGATTTTTTGAAGGGGTGAAAACTATTTGAGTCAGAAAATATTATAAATAATAAAGATATATACCATTATTCTATGCTTGCTCTCCTTTTATACCCTGAGGTACAGCTGTCTCATCCCAAAAACCAACAGTACTTCAACAGACTTGAAATCCACTTCCCTGAAAATCTGTTTTCCATCTTAGCGATGTCTTGATGGAAAAGTTCCTTGTGTTCATCGGAAACTGCTCCTAAATTTCCAAGGAAAAAGTTCAGGTGAGAGTGACTGATTTGTACTTAAAGACATGTTACATCCCGTGGCCTTGTACACTAACAGCAATTCCTCGACGTGAGAGCCATAATCATCACTTTTGTGGTTACCCAACAAATTCTTACACACGTCTTGAAATGCAAGCAAGCA
Organism: Diorhabda sublineata; assembly: GCF_026230105.1. Classification (NCBI taxonomy): domain Eukaryota; kingdom Metazoa; phylum Arthropoda; class Insecta; order Coleoptera; family Chrysomelidae; genus Diorhabda; species Diorhabda sublineata. The sequence continues at coordinate 2,836,885 of NC_079483.1, forward strand.
TGTTTTTCGTTTTGTATATAGCTGTTCATTAAACGTCGAATTTTGGGAAAGTTGTCTAATTTGGGGACACACAAAAAATTTTCTTGATTTTAGCTTCACTAAGAAGAGGAAATTAAGATTATAAAAATTTTAAATGCGTGACTTCACTTATCCATTGCTTTTATAAGCTGCTTGATCAATTTAAGTTTGATGTGCAAAGGTAGCAAGTAAATATTTTCCTTTGGGAACACAGGATTGTCGGCCACATTTTATTGAACAGGGGTAAAATTTTTTCTCAGAGGCCAGTTCCGTACGGTGCAAAGTGTATCTCGGGCTCAACTGTCCCATTCACAAAGGAAGCAGCAATATTATTTGAATAATGCTTGTAGGCCCGTGACTAGAGCAACAACTTTTAAGTCAGCGCAAAGTTTCCATTTATAATCATGATAACAAATTTTATCAAGGATTCGGCTGATATTTTCGTACATCTCCTTATCAACAGAGTATGCAACTGGAATTGATGGTAAGTCATTCCCATTTGCCAACAGGACAAGTTTTAAGCGTTTTTGACAAATGTGTAAACACCCTCCATTTGCTTGGGTCACATGGCATATTTAGCTCTGTTACCAATGAATTGGCATTAGGGCAGAATACTAGGTCTCTACTTTACGAAAAAAGTAATTTCAGGCTCGACTGTTTGGTCTCGTAACAAGAATGTCTCATAAGAAGATTCCAATGTTGAAGTCGCGATCCAAGCATCCAAGTAGTTGAGATTCAGTCTTAATTTACCCCAAATCATCTAATATCAATAAGCAGGTGATGTTGTCAAGAAACTGAATGACACATTTTGAAAATATTGGTGAAATAACGAGCAAAAGAGGTAGTAGTACGATATCCGTTTGAACTCCCGAGAATGTTGGACGCGTGAGGGTTGCTGAAAGAGGAAGCCCGCGGAGGTAAGTGCGTCGGCAGAGTGGAATTTCCGACAGACCTGTCCAAAGAATCTTGAGGTCGGATTTGTAGGACCCTTACAAAATTCACGTGGTTTAACGAAAACGGTTTTGCTGCCCGACGTCAATTGTGCGAAACGTTTTTGGCAATAGTTGGAGAAAATGAGGAGCTTGTTCACAACCTCTGGATGAGTAACGAGGTACATTTTCATCATTTGTGAAGAAACAAAACTCCAAGTACAGAATTTGTCAACGTATGCTTCATGACATGATAGACAATTTGAGAAATCGCCTGCAAGAATTGATTAATCGGGAAAGATGTTATCTGACCGGTTTATTTTTAAACGTAGATTTATTAAACTTACATTTTGTCCATGGTTTTTAATACACAATAAAATTGTAACAATAAAATTTTGAAAATTGCATCCGTTTATTTTTCACAGCCATTTCAAAAATGCCGATCTACTATACTAAAATACTCATTTTTGCAATATTTATTTTAATTCTGTTTTGATGTGACAGAAACAATGACACTTCATGAAACACCTTTCAAATGGTGTGCAACATATTCATATAAAAATATGAGGTAGAGAAAGTGGAAAGAGGATTATAACAAATGACTTTATCGTGAAAATGTGTCTCCCTTACAACAATAATCAACGTGGTGGTCCGTTCTGAATATCATAACCAACTACAACATCCAATGAAATTATAAAAACAAGTAGAGGGTGAAAATTTTATGAACAAAGCGAAAGATAATCAGATAGACATCTCGTTGAAACTCCCCTTCCTTATTTTTCACATATGTTTTCACGCAGTTTTCAATTACTTAGAAACGGGTGTCACCACGAATTTTCTAGATTAAAGTGCAGTCAATCAAGTCGAGTATGTTTGCTTCGTCTCCGTAAGATAAAAAACATTTTAGATGATCAATTGAGAGATAGTGTCAAATCCAATTTTGAAGTGAGTATTCTCTTAAATATTTTTTAGCAAAAGATATATTAAGGAAAATTCAATTGAGATTAAATTGTGATTCCATACGGATAGTTCCTATCTAAAAATGTGAAAATTTTCTCTCCTTTAACTTTTGCTATGTATGATTGATATTTCCCGTTAAAAAACTTCATCAGCAAACCCTCTCCGAATACATCAACTATCTAGATGGTGAGTCAACTGAAGTTTTTAAAGATATAAATTTGAAATTGAACATCTATTGAAAGAAAACTATTCCGACCTGTCACTTATATCGTATAATACTAGGTTTGTTCCAGCAGACTATTAAGTAACTATTTGTTTTAACGCGATATGAAAATTGTGGTCCAACAATATCAAGTTCAAGTAACGAGAAAAAGGTTCATGTTCCAGCACCAAATTGAACTTTTTTAGTACTGATTCGAGACGAGCAAAAACAATTTTAGAACATGTGGACAATTTAGAAAAAACGGACAAACAAAAATATTGAGGACCAAACTCATGTCTCACAATCTTTTCATGCCTGCGGTTTGCGAGCGCTCATTAAAAGAAATGGATAAAAAGTGGTAAGTACCAGTATTTAGGAAATTACTATTCAGACAAAAAATCATTATAAATTTGTCTTTAGCGTTACTCTTCTCGTTATAAACACTTGGTGAGGAATTAATTGGCTGCAATGAATTATTCTGGGGTGGCTCTGGACTAAAATATCCTGGATAGTTTGGAGCATAGCTGTTGACATATGCTTGTATTTTTTCAAACCTCCCATGATCTCCATTTTGGTATTCATTTTATAGCCTGGACGAATTGATTTTAAATCTTATATCTTTAAATTTTAAATCATTGTATCCTCTTCCTATGCCTTTTTTTTCACGATAACTAAATTCTTTACTTTTTTGGTCCCATATTACGTAACGATTTTTAAGTTCACTTATAAATAACTCTTATCAAAATACGTCCTTTCACATTCGTGTCTCGTTACGGACGGATGTGAAGCGGAACGTACGAGATGGCGTTTCTATGCGACAGTTTAAATGGTGTCCACGCTGCTATTCGCAACGATCTCGTTGCATGTTCGCAACGAATTCGCTGCACGTGTGCGGCGCTTTAAAGACGTTCGCAATCCGCAATCCGCAAACCTTATATGTTCTATTTATTTATATATGCAATTAGTAATGCTTATATACTGGAATTTTGTGGCTTAATATCGTGTATTTTGTATTCTTGTTACGTTACGTCTTGTGAAGTTATCCACGGATTTTGAAGATTAATTGGTTAAAACATTTTTAAACACGCGTTTTTAAACATATTCTAAACCAAAAGCATGAAACTTTTTCAAATTTTATTTATCTATTGCAAAGGACACTAAATAAGGAATCTATTGGTAAGAAATTGTTTGTAAGTATTTTTTGTAACGTCAAAAAAGTTCATAAAGCACACGTTTGAGCGCTGACACGCATTGTTCGTTGCGATATCGAAGCACCAATTTTTTCATGCTACAAGGTGGATGATTTTATTAGAGGAACTGAAAAATGGTATCCTGGAAGCAGAAAAATTTTATTCCTATTTCTAGTTGCAGTAAAAAGGCAAAATATTACTTTAAACAAACCGCCGATATCTTAATTTAGATGTCATACATTTGAGCGTTGACATGCATCGATCGTTTTGAAATCGAAATTTTATTTATCTATTGCAAAGGATACTTAATAAGGAACCTATTAATAAAAAACTGTTTGAGGAACCTACTGTGTAAGTATTTTTTATAACGTCAAAAAAAATCATAAAGTTTGAGCGCTGACACGCATTTTTCGTTTTGATATCGAAGCCCCAATTTTTCATGTCACTTGGTGGATGCTTTTATCAATCTAATTTCTGTTCATTGGATGTTGCTTTATATGAATATAGAAGAAAATGTAGTTATTTTTTTTTGTAAAAACTCAGAAACAAACATAAAAATAACTTAATAAATATAAAACAAATAAAAGAAAATTTCAATATACAGAAGAAACTCACGAAGAGTAACAAAATTATTAGGTAATTTTAATACGAAATACTTAGTATTTAAGTCCATAGCAAAAATTAAACCAGTATGTAGCATGTCTGGAATTAAATATTATTATTAGAATAGAAGAGTAGAAGGCACTTTCCATTAAATATGGCCTCAAATTATTGCAGAATGCGTGAAAAGATGATATCGATTTCATTTCAATTGGCAAGTGATTGTGCATTTTTTTGCATTGTAAAATATTGAGGCCTTAACTAATTCTGAACGTGCTATAGGTAGGTAAAGATCGTGCTCCGCATTCCTAAGTGAATAGCCGTGCAACGATCTTTCTGAAATTGGAGAAGAGTGCTTACGAATTAGAGAAACGGATACAAAGATGAATAAGGAAGGAAAAGTCAGAATGTTTAATCTTTTAAAGAAGTGAGTCCTACTGTTTAGCCCGAGTAAATATCTAACAGCTTTCTTTTGAAGATTCGCTCAATTTGTGGAATGATTTCCATCTGCTCTGTTTTAACAACATCAACGGCAAAATGATTCCTTTTGAGCTTATTTTTTATTTAAGAAACGAACTACTTATTGAAATATCACTATAGACATATATTAACGCTTGAGACTACTCACAACTTTTTTTTAACTTGAAATAAAACCCAATGTGAACGGGTCGTCTCTTTCACGAAAGATATTCCAATCGCGATTTCACTGAGCGGTCATAGTTAAAGAATCATAATCCGAAACGGGTCATCGTTAGTTTCGAGACATGAGGGTATATGAAGCAAACTAGTTCCTAAATATTTATGATTGAAGGAGTATCTATTAATCGTGTTGACAAGAATAAAATGTAGAAGGTGTAAGATTTATTCGCTCTGAGAAGAGGCCATATTCTCTTGAAGTATGGCATTATACAGCATTATACCAGAGCTTTGGGGAGTGTATGAAATAGAAGATTAAGATTCTTTTGCAGCTACAGCCAACCCACATCCTTTACTTTCTAAAAGAGGTAGGATCAATTGATCACTGAGTACTCTTAGTGCCATAGCAAGAAAAGGAGAAATAATGGCCGATCTAGAAAAAGATTGGAAAATCTAGAAAGGGAAATATGGCAGAATAATATAATAATTCAAGAAATCGAAGAGAGAGAAAATGAGAATCAACGAAAAATAAAGGAAAATGGTCAGATAATAATAAGAAAACGTAGATCTTCCTGGAAGCTGATTTATTAGAAAGCATCAAAATATGAACATTTGAAACAAATAAAAAGCGACCAATAATTATAATTAAATTAGAATAGTGGAACATGAACATGAAACAAGTTAAACAAATGGATGGTACCAATATATGAAAACCACTCGAAAATATTAAATGGAGAAAGAAAATAGTTGTTACTTCAGAAGAAATTAACGAAAGATAAAAGACACAACGCAACGCTCAAATTAAACAAACAGAGACGACAAGAAACGTACCAAAGCTATCGTTACCCAGAAAATGGAGGGGGAATAAAAAGAAGAAGTGAAAAAACCTGGTAATAAAAGAAAAGAACATGGATATAATGAAAGTCGATGAAGAAACGGAATGGATAATGACTAGGGTTAAAAATAAAAAAAAAAACACAAAAAGAATGGCATTGTGGTATGTCAGCACAATGTTGACAATAGAAAAAATAGAGAGAGAAAAAATGGACATATTGGCACTCCAAGAAATACGATGGAAGAAATAAATAAGAAAAAATATACTCTGTTTCGCGGCGGGGAAGATAGGCAAGGAAAGAACGGTACCGGGTTTATGATAAGCAAAAGGATATTAAGAAATATACTAGAATATGAAGTTATAAATGGGATAATATCAAAGCTAAGAATAAAAAATAGTATTGCAAAAGGGAAACAACAAATTCTTGGAGTCGCAATGTGCATGACATTTGGAATCACAACATGCAAGGCCAAAATTATAAACTCGTGGCCATAAATAACGCACCACCCTTTATTTCAATATCAAAATAAAAAATGTTAATCTTTTGGGCTTTTTTTTATCGCAAAAAGTTAAAGTATCTTAAATGTTCGCGATAAAATGTAGCAAAATTTCTTATCAGCAAATAACTGTTTTTATGGTTTCTTAGAATTTCAGTTTTATGCATATTTTAATATTTCTTTCTATTGTTGTACAAATTGTGGACATCAGTGTCAATCAAGATGTGTTAAAGTCGAGACTAGTTAAACAAAAAATGAATAGTGTTAGGCAGTTAAGTGAACGCGGAGCTGAAAGAATAGCAGAGTTAAATGGACAGGGACAAAGTTATCTTGAAGTGGGAAATGGGAAATCTGTTTGGCATACACGACACAATCATTGGCAGATTGATGCAAAAATTTCAAGAGACCGGTTCACATTCTAGGAGGCCTGGACTAGGACTCCTTTAGTTTTAACTCCTCTAGATGACCGTTTTTTGCAATTAAATTCATTAAGACAAGTGTCGAGCTCAACATCCTTTTACGAGAGGTCCAAAATGTAAATATCTCTGATAGATAGATAAGACGATACCTTCAGAATGCTGATCTACACAGCAAAAGAGCTCTCCGGGCACCTTTGCTAACCACACAGCATCGTGTTGCTAGACTAAGATTTGCAAGGCAACTTTTAGATTGGAATTTAGAAAATTGGTGCCAAGTTTTATTTACTGATGAGACAAGAATCAGTCTAAGAGGTCTAGATGGACGTAATCAAATTCGAAGACGGCGAGGAGAAAAATTTACGCAGTCTTGTATCACTCCCAGGGCGAAGGAGGGTCTATCATGTTTTGGGGAGGAATTTGTTTTGATGTCCGCACATAATTAGTGTCTTATAACTGACATTCTTCAAAATCACGTCGTTCCGTTTGGGCCATTTATTAATGATGCTTTTCGTTTAATGCATGATGCAGCAGATGTTCTGAATTACCTAAACGAAGTAGGAATTCATACCATGGACTGGCCACCAAGAAGTCCAGATATGAATTCTATCAAGTATGTCTGGGACATTTCAAAACGTCGCATTCGTCGTCGAAATCCATCTCTTCAAAATTTAAATGAGCTTTAGCAAGCGGCATTAGAGGAATGTGAGAACATACCTCAAGAAGTGATACAGCACCTAATTGAAAGCATGCCCGGGACATGCAACAATTACATCCAGAGGCGGAAATACACGCTACTAGCGTTTTAAAAAAAGGAACATTATTGTTTAGAATGTGTTGTGGGATCGTGCAGATTTTGAGAATTTCACGTATTCAAAAGTAACAAATTTAATATATTTGATAGTACAGATTTTTTACAATAATTTTTTAAAAAATTATGAACAGAACTATTAGCAATTACAGTTTTTTATTGATGTCAATGTTCTTCTTCTTTTTCCTTTTTTCGCGGCAACCTCGTACTTGCGTTCGAGCTGTCAAATATGCTGCGTTCGAGATATTCAACACTAACAGAATGCAAGTTTTATTTTTAAGAATATTTGGTTTTATTGCGATGTTTTTATTTTCATTCTTTTACTCATTAAAAATCACTCAAAACTACTACACATTTCTTATTATTGCGTCAAAATGATCGAAAAGAAGTAAACAATAGCAATATTACTATTTTATTATACAAAAAAATATTTTCAGAAATCGGGATGGTGCGTTATTTTTGACCACGAGTGTATGTTGAAGAAGACGAAGTGATGTTTGTGATATCTAAAGATTACCAAAAAATTTACAGCCAAGTAACAGATAATTCACTTATCATTTCACACTGATAGATAATAATATAATTCAGTTGTTACTTCACTATACACATTACGAAAATACCCAAATACAATAAGAAATTCAGTTTTAGAAGCTAGTATCATAATTATCATTATTGTGATTTTCATAACACAAATATCATTATTCAATGTTGTTTTTGAAAATTTCACCACGTTCTCAATAAATGTTATAGCCTGGCGTACTAGTATAAACTGATCAACTACAAAACACGACTAGAATAATTAATTTTTCTTGTTTTCGACTCGACTTATCCAAATTCACCTCTTTCCCTTAATCCGGCGAGATTTTCGAAAGTAATAAAGAACATGACCGCCAGTGATGAATGTGGTAATGTCGCTCTATTGTGTTAAATGGCTTTTTCATACAATAACAGGGTTGTTGGTGTTGTTTCCAGAATCACTAATCACCTGCGTGCTATTATTCTCTTCAAACGCAGTAGTAGAAGGGAAAATGAGTATCTATAATATTTGCCACTTTCATCAGTGGTAGTACAATCGAAAAGGAGCATCTCAGATAATTGTTTCATAGTTTGGAAGATTCGTATATGATTATAGAACAGAAAAAAAGAAATACAACGAGGAAAGAAACAGTTATTGAATATAAAGTGGACAGGAAGTTGAACGATGTAAAAATACTGTAAGTATGAAACGAGTTGAGAAAATTCAAATAGTTTCATGTCTTGAAAAATTTGTATAGGATGATAAAACAAAAAATTAGAAATACAATGAGGGAAGAAGAATGAATAGAAACAATACGAAGCTGAAATGTAACAATAATATAAGTTTGGATGGTCCCAGAAGTACTTGGCTCAACAAAGAAAACACAGAAATATATTTATTTTTCAACGAAATATATCCTTGAGGTATATTCTGTACGAATACTATGATAGTTCCTTCACATTTCTGTAGACACAGGTACAACTTTTTTTCTCCTCTTTCGATGCGGTTTTAAATCCTAAGAAATTTTCCTTACCCTTACGCGATTAAATCCTTTTTTTCGATATGATTTTTTTACATGCAACTTTTTGCTATTATGTCTGAAGGCGTGGATTCGAAAACCTGTCGTGAATATGGAAAATTTTTATTGATATTTACTGATTGTTAACTATAAAAAATGCGCTTTAGTCTCTCGCGCCGAGAGTACGACGACTTTTTTACTTGTTTTATTTTCTCTTCATCAAGTCAATTTTTTGAATTTCATTTCTCTCCTCAAACTTTTAGTTTATTCCCTCTGTTTATTATTGATTTCTTCTAAGGTACTCCTCGTATAATAAAATTTGTGTAATGAGTAATTAGAATGGAAGTGCCCCACCGCCATTATGAAATAGATATATCTTTTTAAGGAGAATGGCCGAGGGAGAAGATTAAAATTAATGCCGAAAGGGATTACTCATCCTTTTTGAAGGACGCGTGGAACCCCTTTTACTTGAATCAAGCAGCGTTTAACTCTTTTTGCGTTTATACACGAATGACTTAACAGGATTATTCGTATGTATCCCCTTTCTAAGGGGTATAAGATTTAATTTAGTGGTACATCTATAATTTTAATTTTTAGAAAATACAACGCTTCAATGTTTGTGAGAATTTAACATAACGAGCATTGAAAAATAATTATTTTATTATTTATTACACCAAATGCAACAATGGTGTCGATATGAGTTCGTAAACGTTCTTTAGTGTCTTTGTTTTTCTGTTAATTTTTCAATTGTAACATAAAACGTTACTTCTAATACTTATAAACAGCTACGAGGATATATTGAAAAATTCTTAGCCTACTATAGAACCAAACAAAATTTCAATTTTAAAATATTTCATCACTCAACATATTCTCCTCTTAATTGGATACATTTATTACAGCGAACCTGCAACGTCTGTAGACCTTTCAAAAAAATGTTTCCTCTTGCTCTGCAAACCAGACCTCCACAGCTTTTATTACCTCCTCGTTGAAAGGAAATTTATGACCTTTTCAACTTTTTTTAAATTAAGGAAATAGATGATGGTCGGATGGAGCCAAACCAGGTTAATAAGGGGGTGTTCTAGTAATTCAAACCCGAAATCACGAATTTTTTGCATGGCAACATAACATTTGTGTATAGGGGCGTTGTCCTGCAAAAACAAAACCCCTTTGAATAATTTTCCGCGTCTTTTCTCTTTAATTTTTTCCCGTTTAGTGGTAAGTAATGTCGAATAGTAATCTCCAGTTATTGTTCTACCCTTATCCAAAAAATATTACTCCATGGTAATCCCAAAAAACTGAAGGAACAACATTCAAACATTTGGGGATCCATTTTGAGCACTTTTTCTAATGTCCGAATTGACGTGAACTATATTATGAACGCGTTGGCATGAAATATTCAGTGCTTCAGATATCCGTTTTAGCCCAATTAGACGGTCTGATAAAATCATGTCATGAACTGCATCGATATTTTCAGGGACTGACAGAGAAACTGGCCTTCCCGATCGGTCATCATCTTCACTGGAAAATTTACCTCTTTTGAAGCTTGTAGTCCAATTTTTCACGGTCGCATACGAAAGACATTGATCACTAAGGGTATTAAGCATATCTTCGTAAATGTGCTTACATCTTAACCCTTTTAAATACAGGTACTTGATGATGGCTCAATACCTCAATTTTTCGATTTTCACATTTTTTCTTTTAATTTATTGCATAACTCTAATTCACGTTTTTGATGTGTCAAGCTTTACACTGACACTTCTAATAAATTATTGTTCGTTGCTATGGTAACACAATATTTTGTTTATGCATGGAACTTGTCTAGGTTAACTAGATATCAATACATTTTCGTATTTTGCTCACTATTTCGCGCACGGTGCTGTGGTAATGTAGAAAAATGGAAAAAAGTTACTTCGCATATTGTAATCGATGCCCTAACCTTGTCTTTTTAACATTTATATGAATAATAAATGTGACCAATGAGTGAGGTAATTTTTTTTTATATTCACATTTATCTATAGATCACAATCTTTATTGAATACTTGTGAAGAAAATTGCTATTACCACCTGATTTTAGTTTATAATGTTCAACCTAATTTTTTGGCAATAGATTTTGTAATTTAAAATATTTTGTGACATTTATGAAGAAACGTGATAAGTACCTGCATAATTTCATGAAAACTGAGCTGAGTACCAGTTGAATAGGTTGACTCTTCACAAAAGCTCAAGAATATTAATACCTAACGGTATTGGGAGTGGGAAAAACGAGAAAAAGTTTTTTAAGTAAAAAAAACATTACATTACATAATCCAACTTTATAAGAGGTGTTTATTTATTAAGAAACTTTAACAAAACTAAATATGTAAACTAATACTACAAACTGAGATAAAAACAATGACTTAAAAAAATGGTGACACGCCACCAATAATATTAATGACTGCAAAAAAAATAAACTTCTAACACACTTATGTTTAAACAATACTTATGAACTGGGCAGCCCTAATAGAATTTGATAAAAGCCTTTGTTTTCTTCTTTTAAGAAAAGTATCACTGCCTCCATGTTTTTGTTAATCCGAAATACGACTTCGACATTCAAGCTGTGGCACATGCATATTTTGTTTGACAGTGTAATTGTAAAACACTAACACACAACAAACTAAGGTGATTTGAACAAAATCTTACCACCATAACTGTTTCAAACAAAGGTGATTCGACTATTATATGTGATAGAAAAACTGTGAATTATTCGAAGATAATCAAAGTGAGATGGTCCATTTTTCACGACTTCGTTTCATATAGTTTCAAGTTGTTCAAGCGTTCGAACAGTAAATAGAATCTTTCAGTTGACAAAATTATTTACTTTTTGCACATTTTAGTCTACTTTTGAAGTCAAAGTACATCTTAATAATTCTTCTGCTGTAGCTAACTTTTAAATAATTCATAATACTGAAAAACAATCACAATCACACTACAATCATTCTGTTGTTCAGTTTAACAAAAATTTTTAATAAACCATTAAAATAAAAATTTGTTCTACTAACAAACATTTTTCTCATTATTTTGACATTCAATATCCCAAAATTATAAAAAAATAATAAAATATGTTGTAAGCTTGTATCAGTGAACAACCTCTATCAATTTTATTGAATAAAAATGTATCTTTTATAAACAAAAAACCACGAGAAATATAAATGGGAGACTTACCCATTTGGTAAATGCGCAGGCATAGTTTGTAATCTCCTGGTATACAAAATGGATCCTCCTTCAGACATATATCCATCTGCTATGTCCATAGCGACGGTATTTCTGAGTATCTCTCCATCCGATAAGTATCCGTTAGCTAAAGATATTTCACAATAATCCGATCCACCGTCTGGTTGTACCCTTTGGTACTGTCTCTGTCTGGGCGGCAAAGTCAAAGTGCTACAGTAACCTCGTAACAAAGGCCTCATTGGTTCTATAGATAAATTATCATCTTTCTCCTCTAAGTATACATCTTTGATATGATTAAGGATATCTTTTTGTGTTTCTTTTGGAAGATCTAATTTTTCTCTATTAAGTATATTATTGTAAGATATGTGATTTGTTTCTTTGTCGATTTTCTGTTGCTTTACTTCTTCGTTTGAAGAATCTTTAGGTGTTTGAGGAGCCGGTGGAGGCGGCGATTGATCGGTGACTGCAGTGATATAGTTTACAGGTTCTTTTCGGTTTGGTATGATGTTGTGGCATTCTGATCCACTTTCACTAGAAGGTTTATATATAACTGAACTTTCACTAGAATTACTATGATGACCTGTACTAGCGCTATGACTGCTCTCTGATAGCTGCGTAGAATCTTTATCGGTCTTTATTGGTGATATGAGAGCTACAGTTGGCTTTTGTTGTTTTAGTGATACTTGGGAGCTTTCTCTAGATACTGATATTCCATTTGGTCCTTTGAATGAGCTTACGCTAGCATCTCTTGTGATTTTACTAGTTCCTTTTACTGCGGCAGTTGGTTTAGGTATGCCGGTTCCAGGAACTGGTTGTGCGGCTCCGTTAAGTACTGGTAAATGCGTCGATTTAGGAACCGATTCCTTACTCACCGCAACTCTTATTTTTGGTTCTGCTATTTTAGTCATAGGAAGATTTGCTACTTTGTAAGCATGTTTTTCGACATCAGCTGCGGTTTTGTTTGACTTGTTGCTTGTTATAACTTCCTTTTTGGTAGCATTAGGACTATTTTTAACCTGAGTCGGTTTTCCTGGTCTCGTTTGTTTTAATCTAGAGGTATTACGAACTGGTTTTAGATCTACGTTTGGTTCAAGACTTATACTTGAGTCACTGCGTTCACTTCTAGCTGAGGATACCCCGCTGGAACTACTGGTTCTTTTACCATTACTAGCAGGAGATGGTTTCTCATTATTTTTGAAAAGTTTCAATTTATCTAACATTGAATTTTTTTGAGATTGGTTGTTGCTCTGGTAGGGACTGGTTATTTGAGTGGGTGGAGCTCTAGGTATCATGGACATTGCAGGACTGGTACTTCGGCTGCTGCCTGCAACCGGTCGAACTTTGTCCGGGGGGCATCTCCGAGCTGGTAACGATGAACCTGGTAAAGGAATACTACTGTTTCCCTTATGAACTATCGCCGAAGATCTGTAACAAAACAAAATTTATAATTAGTTAAGCGGAAATTTCAAGATGTTCTTTTTAGTCAGATTCGGTATAGATTTGATCAACCGCATTTGACGAAGGAAAATATGTGATTTTATCAAAGCAATATACGTGTGTCGTTATTTTGGAAGTTCATACATTAAGATACGAGCTTCTACAGTATCCACCATATTTTCCTCGACTATTTTATGTTACAAAATTGAGGAAAAAGATCGGAGGTGAAATAATCGTATAGAATTAAACAATTGTATCCTCTGATCATTTTTAAAGAGTCTATGTATGCCCGGAATTAAATATTATTATTAGAATAGAAGTCGTTTATAGAATAGAAGGCACTTTTCAGTAAATATGCCCTCAAATTATTGTGAAATTTGAGCCCTTAACTAATTCCTCAACCAATTTTTCCATGTTTACAAATTCACTATTGATAACTGCCATACAAATACTAAATAACGTAGCGTCTTCGAACTTAAAACATATGCTGACAGGGACTTTCCAATATAGTGGTATTTTTCAAGCCATCTCAGGCCTGGTACTTCTAGTACCATCCTCGTAAATTAAGCTTCTTCTCATGTAACATTTCAAAGGTAAGTAATTGAGAAACTGCTCAATTATTCGTATGGTTAAACTTAATTCACAAGAACAAAAATTAACAATTATTTTATTAAATTTAGTCCAAATATACGCCTAGTTACTTGTATTATGGCTTAGAAGAAATACTATAAAAATAATTGTAGTATTATCTTCAAAAAAAGTATCAATAAAAATAAATTGAATATATTAAACGGTCAATATTATTCTATTACTGTTGATTTTATATTTTTACCAATAGTCCAGTGATTTTCTTGATTTAGGTAGTTCTCAGGGTACTTTATCGATACAGTGAAAGTTAACATTTTTGTTATGAGATTTATTTTTGTTTAAATTCTGAATTTTGCAAATAACTCGAAATTGATACCAAAGTGAAGGGATCAAAAATGTAGTTTGAGAAATTTAAAACTTAAAAGACATGTGTCTGTGACTCTGCTATACCCAGCTGCAAACCCTTGCTTCAGGTCGTCAATTAAACGATTACCTTCAAAATGAGACCAATTAGACCTTTGAACTCACTCTGTGATAGGAGAACTACTTTTACTAATGCTAGATTTTTTCATAATTGACAAGTTTGGTTACTTTTTTAGTCGTTGAATACTAGCCATTTTCGCAAAATAATGAGAAAACTAAAGCATACATTTTGTAGCTGAGTTGTACAGCTTCAATTTCCTTTCCAAATAAGTTCGTAAAACCTTCGGTTTCGCATCAAAAATATTTTTTTCTTAAAATTTTTTACCATTTTCGATGGTTTGGTTTTAACGCATCATACGGGGGAAACGGAAGCTTACATAAAAGAGAATGGGATGAGCACAGTCATCCTCTATGTAGATATCCATTACAAAAAAGAAACCTCTCTCTACTGGGAGGATTCAATACATCAGCCGAAGATTCTACGGGTATAGCGGGTGCCGTCGGAGCAAAACAGATAGACGGCAAGACATCTTATTAGTGCACGTGTGTGCAAGATTTAACGTTAATAGTTGAATGGACATTGTGAAAAAAAAGTGAAAATGGCCGATAAGGAATCTAATGGGAGTGTTTCATGGTAAAAAATTAATTGATCAGTAAATAGGAATTTTGACGGAGTTTAGAGACATTTTGTCACCGAAAGCAATGAAGCAACCACTAACGCCCTCAGAGATCTTAAAAATGATTTTTTGTAACTGCCAATAAGGTTGTAGTAAATTGTGTAATTGCAAGAAGGTTGGACTGCTACGTAGAAGCTTATGCGGGTCGTGTTTGCAAAATTCATGCACGAATCTGATTCCTGCTGACTTGAGGAAGAAGAATTTTTTGACGGAGGGACCAGTTTTACAGGAAAAGGCAGTGAAGATACACTGACGAACACGGAATTCCTCGGAAGAAATGCTCGTGAGTGATGATGAAATCGAATAAATGTTTAAATATTTATTTTTAAAGATTATCCCGGTCCCATACTTAAGTTTAGAGTACTTACAACAATCAAGATTTTAAAAGAGGATTTCTGGAATTATAGAGATTTTTACAGCTTTTGAGCTTCTTCGAAGGTAATTTCCTGCTCGGTATTTTTTTCAGAAAATTACCTCTAAATTTCAAGTCTTTTTTGAGTTATCCGCAAGAAATGCACTGTTGAAAAAATCCAGTAACATGAAATTCGCTTTTTGTAAGAGTAATTTTGAGAAAAAAATCACAGGGAACCTTTTTTGTAGGAAATGTTTTGAACTACATTTTTGATCCCTTCACATTTTTCGAAATGCGGCAAAATATATCAATTAGCGGCTAAAATTTTGATTTTAACTTTTACGGTATCGATAGAGTACCCTCAGAACTACTTAAATCCAGAAAATCAGCTACATAACTAATTTTCGTGGGTTTTGGCTCTAATTGGGCTGTACTCACTCGATTACTTGTATTGGATGGGAGGCGCTAATATCCCTGCATCACACAATATATCCTGCTTTTTCTATTTCCACAGGACAACCAATATTTGGAAAAAATTTTCTATGATTATAGATTGTTGCCAAAAATACAAGAAATTTCGAAAAAAATATCTCCATTTGTCGCTTATTAATCACTAACGGCTTGGTATCTCAATATTTAATTAATTTAGTTAGTTACCTTAACACAGACAACAATATGTCACTCGTCAGTAAGAAAAATAGATACAATTGAACTATACTTCCAAAGAAGAAAAATTTTTAGCCTGTATCACTCAGATAAACCATTGTGTAAACAGATTAAACCAGTTTGTCATTCTCGTGGTTAAAGTTTGTTTATTAAAAGCAAATAAACAAAAAAGATCCATGAACTTCCACAGACATCCGTTTATTCATTTGCAGTGGCGTACTATATAATATGAACAGAACTGTGAGGATAATCTATTTCAACAAAAGAACTGAACTTTTTAAACAAGATTCTTGTCGTCAAAACTATTAATTTAGATGGAGATATATTTAGAATATTAATGAAACATCTCCAATAAACAATCAATAAAAACTGAAGTCGTAGAATACTAGCTGTTTCTTGATGCTTTTCTCACGCAGCTTTGTGTAATAAGAGGTAATAACTTAAATATGACTGATAGGTATTACGAATCTATGAAAACATAAATAAAGTTTCGGAGTTTAAAAATAGAACTTAGTTTTTGCAGCCAAAATTAAAACTAAATTAAAATTAACATTAAACTAAACTTTCTTGGTAATCCAATAGAAATTCCCTTTATGGGTCCCTGATGTCGTTCAAATGTTGAAAGCTTCTGACATTGTCAGTGACAGTGTTCCTTCAGCGAAAGGACATTGCTGACTTTCAGACACTGCTCTTCCTATTTTTTTTAAATCAGTTTTAAAAACAAAACAATACCACTAATACAGACTAACCTAACAAATTCTGTGCTCATAACCTCATAAAATTAAGAAATTAAAATTGAGAATTGACAAACTCTTCATTTAATTTTAAATTAGATTTACTGTCAATCTTCTGCATTAACTACAAGTAGCATTTCAGTGTCTTTTAACTAGTAATTTATATTCTCAGTTCAAAGTTTAGTTTTTAATTATGGCTGCATAAACCAGGCTATAGATGTGTAATAATTTTTGGTGAAGAGTTAAAACAAATAAAAGGAAGAAAATAATAAATATACTTTATGGTTCGACGTTGACCAAGTTCCACCACCAGTAATTGGAACTACAATCATCGATGAGAATCCTGCAGGTATTTATCTATGGTTTTTATAACATATAGAAGTTAAATAAAAATCATGTGGATAAACATATAAAATTTACACTTTCTTTACAGATAACGTTGATGTGATGTCATTGAAACATCAAACAATAAAAGAGGATGATGCAGAAGAATTAGAAAAAGCTAATGCTAATAAGAGACCCGATTTCAGATTATATACTATGATTAGCAACAATAATGTTCTTTATTTTCTTTGAAGTAATTACATTAAGCTAGTTCAAATCTTGCTCAAAAATTTTTTTTCCAGTAGTGTCTTCCAAGAACATATTAGGAACAAGTTTTTGACTATATTCAGTTTTGATTCTCTGACATTTTGCTATCAAGTACTGTCAGTTTAACGTTAAAAGTAGATTTTTTGGCAACTAGAAACCAATTAGTAGTTTTATCGGACATTGTTCATTTTAAGTTTTACTCCAATAATTTCAACACCACATATGGATTATATTTTCCCAAATGTTGCAACCCTTAAAAAATTACTGATGTTGCATTTGTGTCGTTTGGTGAATTTATAAGAAGTGTTTTTTTTTCTTGTTCACTATATATATATAAAAAAAATGTTAGAAATCGGATCGATGCATTCGGTTACGACCTCGTAAATAAATCATTTGTTTCTATTTTTAATTTTATTTACACTACATACCTTCCCGAAATAAGGAGGAGCATTCATTAAAGACTAAACCTAATACTCCGAAACTGACAGCAAACGTTTAACTGGATATCTATAAATAAAAATAAATAATTCTTAACTGTTCTTTTTCCATTTCCAGCTTATGTAATATACCTACATAAAAAATAGTATTCATTGTGCCTCGTCAAAAACATTTTGATTTTGAAATTAGAAAATGTCGTAATTTAAAAAAAAATGTTCTATTTATAATAACGATCAGAAAGCTGAAACTTTCTGGGCAATTAGCATATTACAAAGACAAAATAAGTTTGAGTTAAGTGAGCGTTTCAAATATGAAATTCAAATCCATAATTGTATCTCAAGATTGAAGAATCATTCAACAACAAACTAACAATGAATTTTTTCATGAAGATTTATATCAACTAAAACACATCTCTGTGACCACATTTAATGACTCCAACACTTTACGTCCGATGAAATAAATCAAGCTCATGAAGGGTGCAAAAACGGTAAAGCCCGTTAAATGGAATTCCTTATGAGTTTATTAAAAGTTTGCTCCAAAACTCTTTATTAAACTAAAAATCCAAGCTTTCGGTAAATGTTATTCCCATCATCAGGAAAACTACAATATAAGTGGAGGTAAATAAAAAATTCAAACCTGTATATAACAGGTGTGTTAAATATATAATATTGAAGTAGACTTACGTTTAATTTGAGGATGAATTCCTAGGTCTTTTCTTAACGAAGTAAGTCATGGCAAAAGATTGAGGAGTTGGGTTGCACATAAACTATGCATGTTTTTGTGAATATTCGGTAAAAAATTCTTGAATATGTAAAAATAGTTGAAATGTGTAATTGAAGTTGATTTAATAACTAAGTAATGCACATATTTTCACAAAATACCAAGTGATGTCAATTACTAAAACTGATTACACTTGTATATCTTAAAATCTCAGTTTTGGTAATTGACATCACATGGTATTATATGAAAATATGTGCATTATTTAGTTATTAAATCAACTTCAATTACATATTTTAAATAAATAACAGGTGTAATACAATCTTTGAGAAAAACTCAGTAAAACCATGGTCAATACTACCGAAAAATCGCAGAGATGAAGTTCTTCTAACACGTCTTCATCTAGGGCCCAGGGGTTCCCAAACTAGGTTGCGGGGCCCCCTGGGAGGGCTTGGAGAAAGTCCAGAGGAGGCGTGACACCCAAATAAATAAATAAAAGAAAACAACAAAAATAATTTACTCAAATCTTTGAAATAAAGTCTTTCTAAGTTTTCATAATTGTTTTTGTAAAGTTTTAATAAAGTTGTAAACTTTATCAAAGAAGGCTACGGTTTTTAAAACTACAAAACACACAAGAGTTCAAGGTTCTCAAAACCGTCCCCCTACATAGCAGTTACTGTCAGACGCAATAGCCGTGTGTACCGAACCTCGGTATGGCCATGGTGTGAGTGCGAGTGCACAGAGCGTTTTTTGCCATCCAGCTTGACGAGAGTACAGACGTAGCATAACGTTGTAATCTGATTGTATATGTTCATTACATTGAAAATGAAAGAATGAAGGATGAACTGATGGTTTTTACTGAGCTGGTGACCACTACTAAAGCTGTAGATGTGATGAAAGCAGTATCAGACAAAAATTATTGGTATATGCACAGAGGTGCTCCTTCAAAGCTCAGTTCTCGCTCAGGCTTTGTACAATTGGTCAAAGAAAAGAATGCTGACGTGGTTGGGATTAATTGTTCTATTCACCACGAAATTTTAGGACCTAAATACAATATAACTTACCTTAAAAATTAATTTAAAAAGATCTCGATCATAAACTTAATTTAACAGATATTTATAGATAGAACACTTAATTTACAGTGAATCGCTAATAACCAGTATACTGTTCATGCGTATTTTTGTAATAAAACAAAGTACAGTCTGGTTGGCATGAAACTATCCTAACTAAGCGGTATAAAAAACAAATTATAGAGGTATCTCACTAGTTAATTGCTTCGCTAACATCTTCACCACCATTAAATCGCTTATATAATTGATGCGAAAAAATTTGTATTCTACGGGAATATCGTACATTTTCACCTTCGATTACCAAAAAGAAAGGTTGTTTTTGTAGACTTTAAAAGAGAATTGTATTAAGCAGCTGTGAGCTCTAAAATAATTCATATAAAAAAATATATATACGATCACACATTTACCTCTATTAAACTAAAGAGTGTCTTGACAAACTTGTTCAGTTTGGTCTAAAATTTAATCATGAATCGACTTACGAAGGAACAACGCTTGCAAATTATTGAATTTTACAATAAAAATTCATGCTCGGTGAAGCATCGCGCATTTCTTCCAATTTATGGTCAGTTTGGTCGTCCTACTGAGGGAACTATTCGGAAGCTTGTGACTCAATTTCGAACCCAGTTTACGATATAGGACATTAAACCATTAACACGCAAACGTACAGTAAGGACCGAAGAAAATATTGCGGCTGTATCCGCCAGTGTTACTGATGATGGTGAAATGTCGATTCGCCGCCGTTCGCAGCAATTGGGCCTCTGTTACTACACTACGTAGAAAATTTTATGAAGCCTTATAAGATACGGCTGGTGCAAGAATTGAAGACACACGATCTCTCACATTGTCTAACATTTGGTGAATGGGCGCTGGCAAAGTTGGATGGAGATCCACTTTTGTGTTCAACGACGAAGCTCATTTCTGGTTGAATGGTTACGTCAACAAGCAAAATTGTCACATCTGGAGTGAAGATCAGCCAAAAGCATTGCAACAGCTACCAATGCTCCCGTAAAAGTCACCGTTTGGTGTGGAATATGGACCGGTGGCATCATCAGGCCGTACTTCTACCGTGTGATGATTGACGATTTTTTGCCTAAAAGGGGAGAATTGGACATGCCTGATATGTGGTTTCAACAAAACAGTGCCACATGGCAAGCGAAACTATGACCAAATTGAGAGTCGCTAGTGGGGAACAGTTTATCTCACGTTTGGGGCCCATCAATTGGCCGCCTAGATCATGTTATTTAACGGCTTTAGACTATTTCTTGTGGGGCCATGCTAAGGCTAAGGTCTACAGGGATAAACCAGCAACGATTGACGCATTGGAAGCCAATATTGAAGCATTTATTCGTAAAATACCGGTCGATATGTTGGAGAGAGTGTGCCATAATTGGAACTAGCACATGGGCTATCGAAAGCGGAGCCGCGGCCAACATCGTTCTATCGATTTCAATAAAGATTTCATGAATTTCTTCAAATTTTTTGTGTTTTTTTTCCAAAATCAAATCCTATACCTCTTAAAAAATCACTGATTAAATGGTTGCTTCAGCAAGAAGTTTGATATAACTGAAGGAGTCCTACAGGGGGATCATTACGCCCGTTGCAGTTTTCTTTGTTTTTGTCAGATATTGAAGATTATTTTAGATTTGTTAGCCGTAAATTAAAAACGTTAGAATCCTATTCCAACTCGATAAGATTAGAAGTAAACATACAAAAAAGTAAAGTATTGATATTTATTAAGGGTGGAGATAACAACTGAAAACTTGATTTCCAAATATAATAACGAACCGGAATAAAAGAAAAAACAACAAATAAAGGCTGGTATAATGAAAATTGTCATGAAATACTAAATAAAAAAAACGGGGCAAGACTAAAATGGATCCAAACTGGCAAGCAACAGGACTTACAAAAATATAATGAGTTAAGAAAAGAATCAAAAAGCGTTAATACAAGAGCAAAAAGAAATTGGATAGACAGCAAAATAAAGGAAATAGAAAGGGAAAATATAAATATAAACTCGAAGAAGTTCTATAAGAGCATACATGAACAAAATAAGGTAAATAAAGGGAAGATAAAAGGCATAAAGGATAGCAACGGAAAAGTTACGGAAGATGAACATCAGTACAAAATGACATGGACGCAATATTTTAAGGAAATACTTACAGATAAAGAAGTATTCCAAGATGAAGAATATTAACAAATAGAAGATCTAGAAAATGCAACCGAAAATACGGATGAACCAACAAGAGAGGAAATCTATGAAATAATCAATAAAAGCCGCAATGGAAAAGCACCTGGATTAGATGGCATTAATATGGAGCTAATAAAATATGGAGGCTTTGACCTCCAATATCGGCTATATGAATTGATCAAAAAGATATGGATCGAAGAAAAAATGCCCGAGGATTGGGAAACTGGTGAAATTATTACTATACACAAAAAAGGGGATCAACAGATATGTAAGAATTACAGAGGACTCACGCTGTTAAACACCGCATATAAAATACTGTCAACACTCATACAAAAAAGAATTTCAAAACAAACCAAAACCATAATTGGACAGTACCAAACCGGGTTTACATCTGGAAAATCTACAATAGATGCTATCCATACGGTCAAGCAGATAATGGAGAAAGCGCATGAGTATAAAATGGAAGTGGAAATACTCTTCATAGATTTTGAACAAGCGTTTGATTCGATAAAAAGAAGTAAGCTCATGTCGGCACTAAAAGAACTGGGAATACACCCCAAACTAAGAAAACTAATACAGTGTACAATGAAGAAAACAACAGTCACAGTAAGGACACAAGTGGGGAACACAGAAGAATTTGAAATAAATCAGGGTGTAAGACAGGGGGATGCTTTATCAACGACGCTGTTCAATTTGGCACTGGAATATGTGATGCGTAAAATAGACAAGAGAACAATAAAAACTAGAAGTGGACAAATAGTAGCATATGCAGACGACATAGCACTTATCACAAGAAGTCGAAACACAATGGAAGAAATGCTAAAGGAAATAGTACTAGAAGGAAGTAAAATGGGTCTTAAAATAAATGAAAAGAAAACAAAAATAATGAGGCTATATAAACGTATTATAAAATAAAAATTGGAAATTTTGATTTTGAGGAAGTAGATACATTCAAGTACTTAGGAATAACCTTAAGTAGTGACGGAAATAAAGAGGCAGAAGTCAAAGAAAAAATAACAGCAGCTAACAGGGCATATTACGCTAACAAAAAACTACTGCAAAACAAAATACTAGGAAAAAGTACAAAAATGAGAATATATAAAACAGAAAATGAGTACCGAAGAAGAATGAACTATGAAATAGCACAAGAAATTAAAGAGGACATAGTAAGAAAAATTAAACAACAAAGAGCAAGATGGCTGGGACATGTATGGAGAGCAGGAGAGGAAACAGTAGCGTACTCAATATTAGATTGGAACCCTGGAAGTGCTAGAAGAAGAGGAAGACCAAGGTCTACATGGTGGCAAGAGGTAAAAGACGACCTTAAGAGAATTGGGATGTGGAACTGGCAAGAAAAAACGAAAGATAGACGAGCCTGGCAGGATATGTGCCACAAGATATAAACAGAAGAGAATGGGGACTGATCTACCCCGAAACAAAGAAAAAAAAAAAATCTAGAAAGCTCGTAAGAGCGGCGTTACCCCATCTGGGGTGTTTAGCCACCATATTATTATTAATAACGAACCTTTGGAGGTAGTAAAAATTTTTACATATTTAGGTGTTACTTTTTCATTTCCGTCCTTATTTCTAAATATGACAAACAAACAGTAATCAAGACTCTACAGGTGCTATTATGAATATTACGTGTCAGTCTAAACTTCATTCTTGGAAAGCTCGTTTGGAACTTAGAATTATATCATTTTATCTTCTCTATCATATGGAATTGGAATCTGGGGATTACGATATGCTAATTTACTTGAACGAGTTCAGGTTAACTTTTGGAGCGGAGATTTGCTAAGACGCAAACTATAGTAGGTGACGTTCAGCAACGATATGATTCTATGATATCAAGATTAAAGATGAAGGCCGCAAAGAATTGATAAATTGATATCAACTAAGCAAGGATTTTATCCAGCAAGATACTAGATAAGATGAATGAAGATATTTTGAAACCGACTGCGTTCAAAATATATATCATCCCGTAATCTATCAAGAACTTAATCGATTAAACGTGGAATATATTCATCATTCAACATAATTTTACATGTTTTGTGTTGACATAATGATTCATTTGCATTAACCGGATTATTCATAGAATCCCATAAATTACCATATAGGTGTAAATCGATAAAATCAGAGACGATGTAAACGTACTTAATTACATTCATGAAATGTTAAATCTAGGTATGACTTGAATGGTTAATTAATCGATTGGAGCAGTTGGTAATAACGACAATTATGTCAGCATTTGTCTCAAGTAGTACAATTTCAATGTTATTTAGTTGTAGAAATGAAAAATTACCTTATTCGGATAAACGTTACATGATCAAATGTTCGAATATAATCATGAAGGCAATTTTTATTGCAAATAATAAATAATTTGTATTGTATTGTATCGGAATAATATTTCCTAGACAATTGGCAGAAGTATAACGATGTAATGGTAATGCTGCTGGTAGCTCTACTCTACTCTACAAACGCGCAGGTCCGTCCACTTAGGAATCTGCTCACAGACAAAGTCTACGACCGGGTGAGAAATAGATCATTCCATCAATCCAAGTCATTCCGACAAAACTTTATCTTAATTTGTGTTGTCTTCGTTCCCTGCTCCTATCCCTTGGTGATTATACTCCCTTGTCTTCATGGTTATGCAAACCGCCATTGAATTATGTTCTTCCGTCTCCTGAGCTAGTACGTTTTACACATTCTTCGGAAAGAGAAGTCATGAACATAGTTTTTCACTGCCTTCTTTAGAGCTGTCCTCCGATGGATAACTTATCCATTAGTCAATGGAAGTACGTAGTAAATAGATCGGAGGGTTTCCTCTTGTGGTTTATTTAGAGTACTAAAGTATGCAGTAGTTATATTCCTACTAGTCGGGAGATCGGCAGTAAACAGTAACAGTAATATTGGACACCACCAATATTACCAGAAAAAGTTTATTTGTTCTCCTCCATATTCTACCATAAAATACATTTCTTACAAACATTATTTTAATATGAGATATATCATATGTGGGAACTGTTCTTTAATTTTGAAAAATGTTCTTTGGTGCCAAACCTTATCGAACTTTTGGTTCACATCAGGAATGGTTGCTACACATTAACTTTTGTCCTCAAAAGGTCGATTTTTGCTATGCTCTTGTTGGATGGTACTATGTTGTTGTTTTAATCTGCGTTTTTTGTGTTTAACAATTTTTGCCACTACCCAGCTATATTTTTCTGTAATTGATTCCTATGGTAAGTTATGGTAGTGGTTGTTATAACTAGAGTTGTTTACTGATGCTATTCATTAATCAGTAGTAGTTGATTTATCAACATTTTTTTAATCTCTTACTCCTTAAACTTTTTTATATAGTTTTGTTGAAAAATTATCTTGATTTTAGGTCTCCATCAATGAAAAGTTCGTTTAAAAGCTTATAATATTAACGTGTGGACTACTTTCAGTCTATATGAAAATATAATTTCATATTTTGATAGTTATCATACTAATTATTCAGTTGGTGGAATTTTCTCAAAAAAATCTAAAGGTAAAGGACAGTTTCCACCAAATTTAATCTCTCAAACTTCTAATTGCCGGATCAACTACTTCTAATAATGTCTTCCAAAAGTTTCTACAAGATTATAGTAAAATTTTCCGTCTTGGGGCCTTCGCAAGAGAATAAATTAGTCCCAAGAGAAATTTGGATTCTCAACAGAATAGAGGGTAGTTGAACAAGTTCGAACGCAATCTTAAATCAAGGTCTTTCGTCTGTGGATTGAATTAAGAGATTGAATAATATAAATATTTAATATTATTATAATAACCTACGAACGCAAGAAATTAGAGAAAAAAAAATAAATTTATACTCAAATGGTTGAAGAAATCTAGTAACTATATATATAATTATAAGTTATTATTTGCATAAATTGTTAGTTGTTATCAGTCCAAAAATATTCTTTGTCTAAGATAGAGACTCCAATTGTCTTGATATTAGACTTTACACAAACAGTGTAGGTGGTTGACATATTGACAATGCATATTATGCAATTCCATCACATCTAAAATCAGACCGTCGAATTGGGCTAAAACGGATATCTGAAGCACTGATTATTTCATACGAACGCGTTCATCATATAGTTCACGTCAATTTGGACATGAGAAAAATTGCTGCAAAATGGATCCCCAAATGTTTGAATGTTGACCAAAAGCATGCAAGGGTAGAAGCATCGCGTTCGATCTGCGCTCGATTTGAAAACGATGTAGACTTCTTAAACCGAATTGTTACTATGGATGAGACTTGGGTACATTTCTACGATCCAGAAACAAAGGAACAATTGATGGAATCGCGACACTCTGGTTTTCCAAGACCTAAGAAGTTTCGTGTCCAAAAATCTGCTGGAAAAGTTCTTGCTTCAGTTTTTTGGGATTGCCATGGAGTAATCATGATTTATTTTTTGGGTAAGGGTTGAATAATAACTGGAGATTACTATTCGACATTACTGACCACTCTATGGGAAAAAATTAAAGAGAAAAGACGCGGAAAGCTATCCAAAGGTGTTTCGGTTTTGTAGGACAAAGTTCCTGCCCACAAATCACATGTTGCCGTACAAAAAATTCCTGATTTAGGGTTTGAATTACTAGAGCACCCCCCTTATTCACCAGATTTGTCTACGTTCAACTATCATCTCTTTTCTCAACTGAAAAAAAGTTTAATAGGTCGTAAATTTTCTTCCAATGAGGAGGTAATAAATGCTGTGGAGGTCTGGTTTGCAGAGCAAGAAGAAAGATTTTTTTAAAAGGTCTAGAGACGTTGCAGGTTCGCTATAATAGATGTATCGAATTAAGAATATGTTGAGTAATGAAATATTTTGACATTGAAATTTTGTTTGATTCTATAGTAGGCTAATAATTTTTCAATATATCCTCGTACTAACACATTGACAATTTTTTCTTCCATTGTTCTAACGCCTCAACCAGACAAAGAGTAAAGATTGTTGACATACAGTTCAACTATTCCATTACATCTAAAATTGATCTTATCAGTCCAAAAAGCTTCGAATAAAAGCTATCCACAGCATTTATCATTCCTATAACTAAATAATATAATCAATCCATTGTTTGAGATCTTCATAATTCAAGATGTTATGCAAAACCATATTATAAGGATAGGTCAATATACATGGTATAAAATAGTATATTTATGATCTTCCAGATATTTAGAACAGTGATGATGCGTGAGACATTGCTCTTGTACAAACGTGGGGATTCAATGTACATACTAACACATTGACAATTTTGGCTCCTATTGTTTTAGAGCCTAAATCTGACTCCCTGCGAGGCAACATGAGAGAACTCAAGTGCGAGAGTTTGGACCGTGCGTGTCGGTTTTTCGAGCGCGAACCAAAGGACGTGAACATGAATTTAAATTGGGATAGGCAGGTACAACTACAAATATCGGTACTATTTTTTCTGCTTCCGAAGAGGCGTAATAATTGTCTTGTTGTACTGTACTGTAGTGTCTTTTAAAGAGAATATGAGAAATAAAAACTTTTCAATTGAATCCTTTTCCGGTATAAACGTCATTTGAAGTTTTGATGGTTTATTTCAAACACCTCAGTTTTTATTCATTTATTTATTATTTTTTTCATTTATTTCCAAGAGTAAAATTGTTCGAATTTTTGTGTTTTTTTGTGGTTATCAGAAAATCTTGACTTCCTTAAGTCAGAAATGTCGCGATGAGATTTTTGTGATCTGCTATACCAGTACACATACAACAATAGACAATACCTTGCACCTTTAAATTATTACATTGCTATTGCTAACTCATAAATTGAATAATAATAAAAATAATTCAAAACATATAAAATAAAAATGAATAAATCCTAAATGTTTACCAAGACATTAATTTCTTCGTGAGGGAGACTGAAGAGAGTTGATTTTACTATTTTTTAATGCGATTTGACTTTCAATTTTAGATTTTTTTAGGTTCAATCGCGGATGGTTAAACACTGTTAGAATAAGAGATTCACAGCATCTTAGACCAATATTTTTAATTGACTTTTTTTCTACATGCATAAGTAGTATTCATTCTGAGTTGTTATATTTAGTCGATATTTATTATTAATAAACAAATTTTAAAATAGTACATTTGTCAAAACTTTGGATTATTTATATAGTAGATCTAAATCAAATAGCAAATATACATCAAAAGTGAAGCAAGACGATTTTATAAACAATTTATGTCTCTAAATATTCTGTTTGGACCTTTGTACGTATGCGCGAATTCATTTTGGAAAAATTTTTCCCACTCTGAGGCTGATATCGTGGTAACATAGTTTTGAAAGACTTCAAGAGCTTCTTGAGTCTAGAAAAAGTCACTAGGCGCTAAATCGGTAGATTCGATGTTTATTTCCATAAAATATTTAGTTGTTCAACGTTCATGCAGCAATATATTGCAGTTTGCGATATCATAACTGACGCCTCTATCTGTTGATAGGTCACATGCCGTTGTTCTTCAATCATTTTGTGCACAACTGAAGAGTGAGAAGAAGACAAAAGGCAGCTAACATTGAGCTAATAAGGCCAGGTACTAGCCACAAGTATCCCCAGCCTACGATTTTCTAGAATTGACTGACGAACTGACGAACAATGTGGTTCCGTTCTCTTCTCAGATGAAAGTAAATTGTGCCTGAATGGTAGCGATATAAGAGATCATGACTACAGAAGATGTGGAGAAAAATTCGAGTATAAGAGAAAACGTGACCTTTAGAGGAGGTTCCTGATTAGTTTAGACGGGAATTTTAATAAATGGAGAACTAGTGTATTAGGCATAGTCGCCTGTTTTATCTTCGACATCCTTGCCTCCTATCCTGCTTCAAGGTTGTCGTTCAACCTTTTTTTGGGTCGGCCGGTATTCCTTCGGTCCAAGGGGATTTCCGCGCGCTATCTTGACCAGTCTGTTGTTGTCCATACGACTTATGTGCTCATTCCATTCTTTCTTTCTTGATAGAACCCATTCGATTGACATTATCTATTCTACACTTTCCCTGTCCAGTAGGATTTTCCAAGCTATCCTGCATAGCACTTTCATCTCTGCTGTTTTGATGTGACACGATCTTGTCTATGAGAGTTGTTAGTTGCTTGGCAAGGCTTTCTCCCCCGTATTTGAGAAGTTCGTTAGTTATGCCATCTTGACCTGGGCTTTTTCTATTTTTGAGCTGTTTGATAGCCGCTTGCACCTCTGTCAATACAAAATGTAGATCTTCGTCTGTCGTTATTTCAGGCGTGTTTGGTTCGTTTCTATTTTCGTCTTCATTCCCATACAGTTCTTGGAGGTACTTGACCCATGTTTCCTTTTGTATTTGGTTTGTCTCGAAGAGCTCATTGACTTTGTCCCTTTATCATTCGCCATATCTATTTCTGGAGGCCGTAAAAATCATTCTGCATATGTTCCCAATATTTCTTTTGTAATCTTCGTACGAATTCAGGGTTTTTGACGTTCAGTCTTTCAGGTAGGCTTCTTTCTTTTCTTGAAATTTAGCTCTCACTTCCTTACAGAACCATGGTGTTTTAGTTCTTTTCTTATTTGTGTAGTTTACTGTCCTGGATCCATCTGTCTCCGATGCCGCTTGTTTGATGTTTGCTTCTATCTTTTTCCAACTAGTGTTCACGCTTTCCTCTGCCTCGATTGGGGTTAATGTTGTTTTTATCTTTTACTCTTTCTTGGTAGTTTGTATTGGTGGAAGGTTCCCATACCAAACCAATATTGTTTTTTTTTCTACTTTTTGTTCTAATTTCCTTTCTTTGAGTTTAGTAGCACTAAAAAATAATTCAGGGTACAATAGTTTCAAGAGCAAGTCAAATTGAATGAATTATTGCATCTTCAATATAAGTGATCAGTTCAATAATCATTTTGAAATTTTCTTGCAAAAATTAGTTGAAATTAGAAAAGAAAATTTGAAATTATACTCGATACTTATTATTAACTTTTAGGGAAAAGTACGATTTCTGTGGTTTCGCAATGCTTAATTATGCGGAAATAAATCGAAAATGAAGAATAAAATTTTTCGATATCTGAATTGAAGTCACAACTAACTTTAGTTCGAGTTACGCTTTATATAACAGATGGCGTTCAATACATAATCTAGAGTAAACTAAAGATTTTATTGCTCTAAATTCAACAAGAGTCTTGTTATTTGACAAACAAAAGGATTTTTATTTAATTTTTATATAATTTACCCTAATATTCCAATAATTTTTGAAAAGAACAGAGTGCTGGAGCAGAATGGGCCGTTGTATATCGTATATCGTTACTCCCTGACAGTTATTAAAAAGTACACGATGAATACAGAAAAAGCTCAAACAGTTTTAGACAGAATCACTGTTGTTTAATATCGTTTATTAAATAAGGACAATATGTAGCAATAATTTGAAGTTTTCATCGATAATTCAATGTAGACATATTCTGTTTCGAGTAAGAAGTACGGTCCGATTGCTATCGAAGGTGAAGGGATAAGTTAGGTTAGGTTTTTTCGACTTCGAGTAACGATATGTCGAAAACGAAGTGAGATATCGAAAAATATTAATATCCATTTTCGATTTTCGATGCCACGGAAACCGTACTTGTACCAACTTTGCACATTGTGTAAGATTCTTTTCTCGTCATGACTATTCAAGAACCTCCTCCAAAGGACGCGTTTTCTTCTATACAACACTTCGAATCTTTCTCCAAGTCTTCGGTAGACTTGTCCTCTTATATCGCTACCATGCAGGTACAATCTGCTTTCGTCAGTCCAATTAACGTATTCTCTGGCAAATAGTAGACGATCCACTCGATGACCGGGGGTTAATTTGAGGCCAGTATCTGGTCTTATAGGTTGAAAATTAGCTGCTTTATATCCTCCTCCCACTATCCAGCTGTGTGCAAAATGATTAAAGAAAAACGGCATGTGACTTATCGACAGATATAGGCGTTTCTTAGGATGTCACAGAATGCAATACAATGGTGCATGAACATCGCATCATTCTTCATAATGACAATGGTAGTTCCCATAAAGCACGTGGAACAATCGAAATATTATATGAAAATAAACATTTAGCCTCTAGTGACATTTTCTTGTTCCTCTTTGTTAAATAAAAGATGCGTGGATAAGAAACTGTTGAAGACTTTCAAAACCATGTTACTACGATATCAGCTTCAGAATGGGAAAAATTTTTCCAAAATGGGTTCACGCATACGAAAAAATGTCCAAACAGGATATTTAGAGACATAAATTGTTTATAAAATCGTCTTGCTTCACTTTTGATGTATATTTGCTATTTGATTTAGATTTACTATACAGTGCTTTTCAGATAAAAGTATCCACCTTTAATAACTTTTGTAATACTGGTATTTAGAAAAAATCCAAAAACACGTCAATTTATGTTGGAAGGGGCAAGCATTATGGCTTATTTAAACTTACTGGAAAAGCCACCCCCTCACCCCTAGCAGCATCCCCTTTATTTTTTTAAATTACTTTTCATATTTTTTATGTAAAATTTGGATACTCCTCTTTGAGCTGATTTCAAAAATGTATAATACTTGTAGGTTAAAGTGGTTAGTTTATGAGATAAACAATTTTTCTTTTAAGAGCACAAATTTTACTTATTATTTACTTTCACCTTATTTGCCTGTACTAAAATGGGTTGTACAACAGTTCAAACTCTTTAATCTTTTTAACTGTGCTATTTATTATGAAGTTACAATAAGTGTTCAAAATGAGTACCATTCACTTCCATACAATGGTATAATCTATTTTGAAATGCCTCTTTGACATTGCTTAATGCGGGTGGAATTAATTGTCGACATTCATTTTCTATTCTCTCTCGTAAATCATCCAGAGATTCTGGTTGGGTAGCATAAACTTTTGTTTTTAAATACCCCCATAAAAAGAAGTCTAGGGGTGTTAAATCCGGTGACCTAGGTGGCCACTCCATCATCTGCCCCCTTCTACCTATCCAACGAGCGGGGAATGTTTCGTTTAAAAATTGTCGGACAGGCATAGCATAGTGTGGGGGAGCTCCGTCTTGTTGAAATACCAGTAAATCTTCGGAAAGGTTATCATCATTTTCTATTATTGTTGTAATACGTGGGTAATTATTCGTAGTTGCATTAATGTTTATAAAACAGAAATTTAAATTTTACTTTAATTACTTAGGTTTTTTTATCATCTATAGCTTTCTTGTTACTATTATCATATACATATCATATACATATATATATATATATATATATATATATATATATATATATATATATATATATATATAAACATATTATGTTTTTCTTGTTTTTAATTCGGTTTCAAGAATTTTTTTAATGTATTATATTTTGATGAAGACCGAACAAAGTTGAGACGGCAATTATTGCAGTTATTTTAAACTGATTTTCAATGAAAAAAGAATAAGCATCAAGACATATCAACACGAAAAAAGTATTCACAAATATAACATGTAAAATCATGTTATTTGTTTTAAAATTTTTATATCTATAGATTTCACAAAAAAAAATCTGTTTATGTGTTTTCAAGTTTTGGAACATTCTTTATAATTATTATTTTTAATTGAATGTTATATACTAACTTTGCTCTTCTAACTTCTGGAGAAGTTGGTAAACTTGTTGATTTTCTTATCCCACTGTTGTTATTTCCCATTTCTATGACGAAAAATATTACTATTCCCTGAAATCCTGCATTTTTATTATCACTACCACAAAATCACGAAACTTCAAAACTCACAAACTTCCGAAATCCAATTTTCATATACACCTATATTGGGTCACATTGTAATTAATTTACAAATATGTATATAAACCTCAGGCATAATATCAAAAAATAAACTCTCCCAACAATTAGTCGTTTTTAAAAAAGAAGAGCACTGTACTCAATTTTATCATTTTTATTCAAATAATGAATTCATTTAAAGAAGTTTCCCGGCAATATCACAAAAAGAATGAACTTGCGCATTAAATGCGATGGTTCATCTGCGTTCCTTGCAGCTGTACCGGCGAATTGCACTGAATACTAAAACTGAAAATGAAAACATAGCCACGAGGTCCACACGCGTTTAACGTTTTACCGGCTACAGCGTTGTCAGACTTTTAGAAAATTCGTTATGGCTTACAGAAATTGTTTTATTACTTACTATTAGTTATTTTCGAATCTGGTATTAAGGTTTCTTTAGTTTTCCTCGGAAATTTCTAAGCATTTGAGCAAACAAAATGGAGAATGGAGTGTATGATAAATTTGGAAATTTGGCGGTTTACTCACTTTCACCATTTCATAGTTTGCGAGATCTAAAAAACTATTACGTAAATAGTTATTAAAAATATAGAATAATATGAACCATCAATTAATAACTCTGTAGAATGATGAATAAAAAATAGGTAAATAAATTTTGTTATATTAAACGTCGCTTGACATAACGCAATAAGACGTGCAATGCAATGCAAGTCGCAATATTTCTTGATTAAAAGCATGCGGAGATGAAGTTCAGTTGATTGATTTGTTCAATAACTCGCACTTGCAACGTTATTAATTTCATGCCATTTTTATTTCGTGTAAGTTTTAATTCTAGGAATGAATGAACTTATATTAAGTCTTAAGTCTAAATTTTCAGGATATTTTAGTTTTCTGGAGAAACCGCCTCAATTGGACCTACTGGTCCTTAAACGTTTAAACTCCTTGTACCAACCACGGTTAATTTTCCTTGAGATACGACACCATGATGCGCTCCAAATCAGGTTTTTGCTTTAAGGATTACAAAATAATATTAATCAATTCTTCTTGTTCATTACTTGTAGAAACATAGAGGTGTATTGAAAGATGCTAACAAATTATTGGAGTCAATGTGATTGAAAATATGAGTTGTTGTTCGAAAGATGCTATTTCAACTAATAAATATATGACCATTCAAACTCGGGACTGATCTACAGTATATACCATCAATTTCTTCTTCCTCAACGAAATACTCCAAAATGATCATTTAAAATGTAGAATAATGAAAATTAGTTAAGGCCGCTTGAATGATGCAATGCAACGTGCAATGCAATGCAAGACGCAATATTTCTTGATCATTCGCAGATGAAATTCATCTGATTGTTTCATGCAAGATCTTAACATTATTGGTTTTGTGCCGCTTTTATTGCATGCAAGTTGCAATTTAGTTACTTTTGGCTTAACAGATCAGCTGACTTTCGTAAAACTTACCTTCTTTATTTTCATTGTTAAACTAAGTACAAAATATTTGTAAAATTTGGAGGTTAGTATTTTGTTTACTTTTACTGTTTACAGAGACTTGAATGCAATTTCTTGCACGTTGTATTGTATTATGTCAAGCGGCCTTTAGACTTCAATGGCAATTAGAGACAGCATGTGCTTAATAACATAAAAAAGGTCGACTTGTATCTAATTAAAAACAATTTTGAAAAGAATTATGAATAAAGTATCAAAGTGTGAAGGGACTAATGGAAAAAACGTTTATGAAAACTATTAATAGGAAAATGAATAATTTGATTTCAATAGATGTAGAATCTATCAATTCTTATAATGCAGATAAACGCAGAAGAAACTGGTAGCATAGAAAGTAGGAGAGTTTCATTACTGAATTAGTATGGCTGTTCCACTACTCAACAAGTTAAAATATTATCAAGGGAAAAATTGATATATAATCTATTGAACGAAATTTTTGAGTCGAATAATAACAACAATTCCTTGTATTTCTTGGTTTATTTAATTTATTTCGTTGCTTTATCTATGTTTCAAGTTTCGATGTTTGACAAAGAAAAAGTTTCTATTCGTCTATTTCATAACACATTCGAAAATTGTAAGTACCGAATATTTGAATATGAGTCTATACTGTCCTTAAAACAAACTTTACTTTAGCTAATATTTTTTTCTGATTAAAATCGTGTTCTCATAGTGACAGAGTGTGTCAGACAGAGGTTTTTGGGTGTCCATCTTGATTGGCAAAAACTTCTATGCCTGACACTAGTGTTATAGAGTTGAGACAAGTAATTTCTGTCAAACTGACAGTTGACCGGTTATAATTTATAGCGTATCTTTAAGGTTAAAAAGGCTGTCTTCTGCCATAACTTGGTCAATAAATATTAAACATTGTTTTTTGTAGAGTCCTAGCAACTTTTGTAGCCACTTTAGAGTTATTCTACATGGTTTTACCGGGTTACTCGTTTTTAATATTCCTCCTATCACAATTGCTACTATCGTTTTATCTGAAACTGTAGTTTATGGATTTTATGGACCTATCCACGCTTCTAAATTATTTTAAAAAACTTATTAGTTCCACCAAATGAGATAACTCTTGTCACTCTATTGATAGTACAGGTTGTCTCATAACGAACCAACTACTTTTGTTGGAAAAAAATACATTATACTTATTTTTATATGTATTTATTAGTATGAATTGAAAGATAAGAAACAAAAACTTTAATCACGAAATTGTTCGAATGGCGGCCATCATGTTGACGTTTGTGTACATTTTCAAAAAACATTTTGAAGAAATAGTCGAGGAATACTCCTGATTTTTTCTTTAATACTGTTTCTTAAATCTGTCAAATTTCGTGGGTTATTCTTGTAGATTCCTGTCTTAAGATAACTCCACAAGAAAAAGTCAGGTGGGGTCAAGTCAGGGCTCCGAGGTGACCATTCAGTATCACCTTTTCTGGGAAGAACATGTGCAATGCAGTTAAAGAGTTGTTAGTGATGTGCGATGTAGCCTCATCCTGTTGGAACCATGTCAGCCGGTTATAATGCTCACATTGTTCCAGTTGAGGCCCGAAAAAATTGGGTATCATATCGACATAGCGTTGTGGAAGTTACAGTCACTGCATGTCCTTTGCTAACTTCATAAATGTAGAGCCCAATAATGCAGTTCGACATAACGAACCACACACGGTGACTTTTGGGCCATATAACAGACATTTATGTGAGGTCTTTTCCCCCCCAAATATAACAATTTTGACGATTTACGTATCCATCCAAATGAAAATGTGCCTCATCGCAGAAGAACACGTTGTTAAAATTGTTAAATCTCTCTAACATTGCATTCACAAAATTCAATTCTTTAACCTTTAGGTTTGAATCAGATCGCATTAAGCGGTGAATTGTCGTTCTTGATAATCCAGGTTGAGAATCACGCTTTCTGACACTGAGTCGAGGCTGTCGGCTGATCTGAAAATTTAAGCAACGTGCTAGAAAATGCCCTAAACTGCTTCGCTCCCGCGCCTCTTTTGATTCTCACTCAATCTTGAAAGAGTTGGATCGTTTTGAGACAACCTGTATATATACTATATGGTAGTATACGTTTAATCTTCAAGAGACAATATTGGATGTCGATCTTTGATTACTTTCAGTTTCATAGAAAACTAATTGCTTATATGAATAATTGAATAATTCTCACATAAAATAAATAATTATATACATACCTTCATGGAATTTGTTAAGGTTTATAAGTGTTTAAATATATAAACAGAATGAATTTATATTTTATTTAAATTTTGTTATAATTCTGAATTATTTATTCACTAAATCTATATAATACCGTTACGGATTTTTATAAGAAACTGTGGCAACGTTGTTGGCTATTTCATTGTAACCCCAAGCTATGAAGAGAGTGCATCTGCCGCTCGGAAGCGTTTTGCCAGTGTCGCCCCCTAAAACGCGATTTACATCAAAATGGAGCTTATGATGAGATGAGGAGTGATGGTGAGGGAGGTCGTGTGTAGGTTGGTGGCAGAGTGTATGTGGCGTGTCTATTTACATCAAATACACCTATTGTAGTTCAAATCATAAATAGCACAGTAAATGAATATAGGTTTTGATTTTATGATTACGTTGAAGTAATTTTATATTTCTAAGGATATGTATGATGTTTGAAGTAGTAATTTGAGCTAATGTAATTAATGTTTTCTCGTGACTAAAATGATTTTTGTTGCCGTCAACTTTTCTTAAAATTTGTACAGCAGAATAAAATTTTTTGGTTTTCAACCCTCTTCATTAATTTTGTAACTGATAAAGATACAAAAATATGTTGTATTCAGAAATCGTAGGGAATCAAGTTGTGTTATAGATATTTCTATATTTG
The DNA here is from genome assembly GCF_026230105.1 of Diorhabda sublineata. Taxonomy (NCBI): domain Eukaryota; kingdom Metazoa; phylum Arthropoda; class Insecta; order Coleoptera; family Chrysomelidae; genus Diorhabda; species Diorhabda sublineata. The sequence continues at coordinate 2,873,725 of NC_079483.1, forward strand.
TATTGGCCTGATGGTGTTAACATATTTACCGAAACGTCAATTTTCAAGCTGTTTAAGAAATCTTCAATAGCCTATTCCAAAAAACATAGATCAGTTCCTAAAGTGTTATTTTAATTGAGTTAAAAAACTAAACTTGACTAAATATTACCTCACTATATTAATAAGTAATCCTGCAAAAAATCAGCTCTCCAGTAATAAGCCCTCCTGGTTGAAATATTGATTTTGTATTTTATAATTTCTTCACCCAGTATATCGATATTTTTATCAAAAGAATTTTGCTAAGTATGTAGATGTTAACCATATAAATAGAGCAATTAGAAGAGTTTATTTTTTTAATCATCAATTCTACTTTGCTCTTTTCTGCTTATTGTCCAAGTTTCCTATGCGTAGATAACTGACGGTCTCATTATTGTTTGGTCCATTCTTATTGTAGCTCTTCGTTTAACATTCTTGAAACTATTCCTGCTGCTTTACTACCTTCTGGTAGTCTTTTTTCATCTCCTTTATTTGTGATAGCAACTCTGAGATATTCGATTTATTCCATTTATTCCGTAGCTTTTGTTTCTATTACAATTTATGATAATATCGTTGTCTTTATTACCTTGTATTTTCTTTTTTTCTTGTTGATCGCCAGTCTATATTTTCTTACCTTTTCTTCTTGTAGTTTAAATGCACTTTATAGTTCTTTTCTGGATCTTGCCATGATTACTATGTTGTCCACATATGCTTGACATTGATATTTATTTTTATCAATCAAACCTTGAACTAAGTTGAATAGGACTGTGAGTAATGGGCATTCTTCTCTGAGATTCTCCCTTATCTTAAAATAGTTAGAAGTACTACCTTCCAAAGTGCTCTCGGTTTTACGCATCGTCATTTCCACTATATTCTCTTGCTGTTTACCTAATAATAAAAACTTAGTCTCTTGCTTTAAAGCCTCCTCGGTACTCTCCCACATTTTCTTTATGGTATTTGTCTAATTTGTTTTTAAGTATGTCAGAATTTTGTATCTAACATCTGGAAGTATTAATCCGCGATAGTTATTGCATTCTTCATTGGGATCGTTCTTTTGGATTGTTTTAGTTGATTGTCCGCCTCCATATTTTAAAATTTCTATTGGATTATTCTCCATATGTTTTAAACATCTTTTTACTTCCTCATTTGTTAGTATCGTTATGGCTTGTTCCTTCTCTTCATTAATTTCTTTCTTCGATTCATTTCCCTTTTTATTTAGTTCTTCTTCAGCATCAATTAGTAATTCTTTAAAATATTGAGTGAATCTATTTATTTTCCCTCCTTTATTTTCTATTAAATGTTCCTCTTTTCTTTCCAAAAAGCTTTATGGTTTATCTTCATAAGCTTCTTAAAATTCTAATAATCCCATTCCGTGTTAAGTTTTCTTTCTGCATATCGATTCAGTTTCTATTCTCTATTTCTTTTATTCCTATCAATTTTCTCTAGTGTTGACTTTCAATAATTTTGGATTAGGTACGAAATCCAAACATTATTTTGGTCGCCCTGTAAGAATTTGATTGATTTCTATATTTCACAACACTTATTATACAGGATGTATTTTTATTAGTTTTAGCACACCCTGTACTTCAAACAAATTAATCACCGAACATATTTCAACGCTATACATTTGTTGGTATTTCACGCCTGAATAGTGCCCTTTGTTTTTTCAGTGAAATATTATTCCAACAGTCTGACCAAGGGCGTGTTGTAAAATGTACACGTTAAAAAAATTAAAAAATATTCTTTCGAACATATAAAAACAAAAGGCCACTTGTATGCTTTTGTTTTATTTGAGTTTTATTACTGAAACTCCAGAGTAGTGGATGAATGAGTTCAGTGGGTATATTGTGAGAGCTTTGTCAGTGTATTTTTCTATTTATATTTTATTACGATGCATAATTGAGCATAAAGAACATGTCAACATATATAGGTGCTTTAAAATATCCTTGAAATAGTTAGATCACATAAAATCATGAATATGTTCTGTATATCTAATTAATTAGTTGTTTGGAATTGAATTGAATTTGGAATGTAGCTACAATCTGTAGAAAGCTTACAATCAGAAAAAAACGGTTGAGTTCAAACCAGTACCATTTGCAGTATGCAACGCAATAGTTAGTTCAACCAATGCTAGAAATACAACAAAAAACCGTCAATCGATATCAGATTAGAATCTATTGTTTCGGCTTGTACAATACAACTACGTGTTGTCCTCATCCACTTAAATTCCAAAAGTACAGCAACATGCTTACGAAAATTTAAAGAAAACTACCCATTAAAATGTGCATCGTATTTCGAACGGTATCAAAGGATGCAAACGTGCTGCTTTGCTGACTTACTGGTAAATGAAAGAAGCTTGACTTATGGTGGAGATAATCTAACCAAAGTAAAAGAGAAAGAAATATCCGTTAAAATTTCCCAAAGACTGTATAACATGAACAGGTTGCTGGAGAAAAGGATTAGCTTCTAGTAATTCAATATGGATGAGTACAAAAAACGGATGTACAAATTATCACCCGACACAGTTACTCAAACTCACACTAAATTTGGAGCTTACTTTCACCAGAAAATATCGTTCATGTATTCATAGCTATTGATTGATATGCTGACAAAGATATTAGATGAAAAACAGAAAGTTCTTGAAGATACATTAAGATCAATGATAAATGTGTACAAGTCCCTGATATCTTCGCAATTCCAGCAGCCGAGATGTCTCCGCTCCAAAGAAAAAGGAGCATCACATCAAATGCATTACGTCGATTTGTCAGAATTTACTAGTCTCAAGATATATTACCTATGCTTCAATACGTTATTTACGTACCAAGTTCGGTTGAGTGCAGACTGTACACTAGACAGAAATTTGAACAACCAGTTTGTTTGTCAAGGTCAAAGGTATGAAGCTGGACTAGTGAGTGCTACTATTTGCACCAGATCAACGCAAGCAATAAAGCACGCCATTACAATCCACGACAATGGACAAGATAATTACGAAGAACCAACACTTATTTTATATGTAAATAGAAAGCAAGGAATGCACTTTTTGAAATAATGTTTATTACGCTATAATTATACACATCTTATATAAATGAATCGGCTTCCAGGCGGCTGGCTTTCTTTATTTTTGTTTTTTAATATTGCATTAAATTATGAAGTATTCAATCTGGGATTTGCCGGAGTTTACTCAAAATTCTTTTATTTCATTTCCTTCGGGATACTTTTCCTTTGAGAATTGCATTAATTTAGATCGATCTAACCTTATTTTTCATATATTTTGACGATTGTATAATTTGCAAAAGGAAAAATGTATGCTGAAGAGCGATCACGAGAAGACATCGCCGACTATAACAACACTGTCGAGTAAAACTTTTTGATAATATTTCTAAACCTTTATCGGGCAGAAGCTCGTTGTCACTGAGACAGAAGGTTTGACTTGTTCCATTTCTTACTTCCCAGAATATTTAGGTGCCGATTTTCTCGATTTTTGTACTAGATTCTGTTCCACTGGAATATTGTTCACAAGTTTCTTATCGATTTTGAATTTTTGGCCCAATTTTCACAAACAAGCTCTAAATTTTCTGTAAGTGGCTTTAACCAAAGCTTATTTCTTCTTTTTTGGCGTTTTTGTTTGCTTTTTCTGCTTAATTGTTAGTTTTTTTAAATTCTCCATAATTGAAACCAAATTTTTTAAAAGACACGTAATGTTTATACTTGGGACAGTTGACAACTGTCGAATTATGAGAAAAATTAATAAAATTCTCAGTCAACGCCTCCTTTTCTTGTTTAGCTGTCTAGAAATGTACGGATTCTTTGTCAACACACCTCTAGTGCTTCTTTTTGTTGACCGTATATGAGTTTTTATTTTGAGTGCACCTAATCACACACATTGTACATTTAACCTAATCTACTTTACTGTATTCCCAATAGTTACCTTGGACAGAGAGAGAAGAGAGAATGAAACGCTTTATTGTCAAAAAATTGTTACAATTTGTACACAAAAGAATTGGTGTGTTTGATCTGCTGCTTAAGTCTTAATTATAGAGCAGTTATAGCATTTTGTGGTTATGAATTCGTTCCTTAGCAATCTTCTTTGTCTTTTCTTTGACTGTTTTGATGTATGGAATTTCCAGTGCAGATTTTTATTGTGAACATACCACGGGGCGTTAACTATATTCCTCAATACTCGATTTTGAACTCTGCAGACAAGAATAATTAATTTCACTAATACAGCCCTATAGTTGTCAAGCATGAATCTTTATCGGTTTGAGCATTTGTTTGTACACTAGCACCTTATTTTTCAAAGTAGCAAGACAAAATTTATTGTTAGAAGAGTTAAAAGATGTAATACGTGATTTTGGGTTTTCAAAGCAACAGTTAAAATTTCTTGGTTTTCGTCTTAAGAGGTGAAGTTTACTTGTCAAACTAAAGAAAATTGCAGCTTTTCAACATTTCACATCACAGAAAATTCGTTATGTGTTTGTACTGATTTCGATGTTTTCACACAGGAACTCGATATAGGGCATTCTCCTTATGAATGGTACCTACTTTTAGATGAGATTATGTTCAAAATCACATTACTCATAGTGTTGGCAGCGTGCCAGTTTTTGCTTCCTACAATAAATAATTCAAGTGTACGCAATACCTGTAGTAGCAGAAAAATCAGGTAAGCAGCTGGCTTACTACTAATAGTACCCAGAACTATGTATCCAACTTCCCAACAATATTCGCTTCTAGGTAAGATATTAGAAAAACTCAAAATTATACATACTGGTAAAAGTCAAACTTCAACCCACTTATTGTAATCCAAGTAACCCATCTACTACAGGGCAGGCATCAAATAGCCTATTAAAATTTTCAATTAGATCTCCAGACATCACAGATATGGATTCTAGTGATAGTGACGGCGTAAACTTCAAAATCAAAATAGTGAAGAAACGTCAATTTACGAAATAGAATCACAAACTCGGATATCCAAACTCACTACCAACAAAAAGACAAAATGGTAACGAAAAAATTGAAACTGGAAAACCGAGTATCAAAGAGAGAGTATCAAAACCGATATTCATATATGGTGTGGAAAACGAAGATATGATCGTTAATATTGCTCAAGTAGTGGGAGAAGAAATCTAGTACATCAGAACCCTACATATGAGACCATTAAGATTACGATACACACAACAAATACCTACTTTTCGAAAGCTAAAAAGGCACTAAGACTAAGAAAAAACTTTGTGAAGGCAAAGGTGAAGGACTACGAAGACTGAAAATTAGTAAGTTGCTGGACGATAATGATTTCATAGAAAAGCTTACCACGCAAGAACTTGTAGCTATGACTAATTCGTAAGGGTCTTGAGGACATTTTTTAGCAACAATATGTATTTAAACTATGAACAACTACTTAATGAATTTCTAGATCCTTCAAGAGCTGTCAGCGACGAGCAGCTCGGCACCAAAGACGATGGGATGCAGCTATAATGAGATTACTTCTGTTTGTTAAAGAAGGATCTTATGAAGCAATCAGGTAATGTGAACCAAATGGATATATCAGTTTTCATGGAATATTGTATGTATAACATCCTATTGTAAATTTTAATCGAAGAGGGTAGAACGTAATGCTGAATTTAAAATTGACGTGGATGAATTTCATAAATATTTTTCACAGACGAAATACTAGAGATACACTTCATCGTATATCGTTCGACTTTTATATGAACCTTTAAATCTACATGGATTACTTTATCGGAAGCTTCTGCAATTTCGATAACGTCTAACGGACCCCGTCTTTTGTGTAGCAAATAATGATAGATGACATGCGATGTAAAAATAATATGTAAATCGAGAATATATATAAGTTACCGACCGAGACTGATTTCGGGACAAACTGATTTTGCCTACACCAAACTAAATGATCTTGATATAAATACGCACACTCTGAAATAAACTAGTAGTCACTTATGATGTCCGAATAAAATTCAGGAAACTTAGTCCAGGTAATCAACACCTATGCCACGCCTGTGTTAACGTACTCTTTTGGAGTCCAGAAGTTAACGAAAACAGAGCTAGAGGGTATTCAGAGGTTGACACGAACAATGAAGACGAAGAACAACAACTACCACCCGAAGGCATCCACTATTAGAACAACATTACCCCGAAAAGAGGGTGGGAGATGCTTGATCCACCTTCTTAACCTATACTCCCGACAGGTAATGAAACTACGTGAATTCTTCAATGAGAAATTTACTGCTCCGAGTGCAAATGAATGGCATAAATCAACGAGAGAATAATAGCTCAGCATACGTGAGTAGAATACTATACTTCATCCACAACTACTTAATATTTTTGTTGAAGTTGTTTTCTATGAATATTTTGTTACATAACTAGAAATTTTTGTCCTGAAATCAGGTTTGGCTGTGACATTACATATGAATTTGATGATCGATATAAAAGCAGTAAAAATAACTTCTTTTAAGAAACGCCTTTAAACATTCGACCATTCCTCAATTTGAAGAAAAACAACTGCAAGCAAGCATAAAGATAGTTATTAGTCACAGACCAACTTAAAACGGCTTTTTCGAAAAAAAGAAGAAAAATATGCGCGTCATTGAACCTATATCTGTACTTAGAAGAACTGCTTATATTGTAAGCGAAGAGTGTTTATTTTTGCCGTTGGTTGAATAAACCCGTTCTATATTTTCTGAAGTAATTACGGGCATTGCATTACTTCGGACTGACGATTTATTGTTTACATTGAGATGAACGCATATTTCACTTATTAGATCATGATGTATAGTAATACCATTGATGTAATATGGGTAATTAGAGTACACACATTTTTGAATAATTAACCACTTCCAAAGTATAACAATTGAAAAGTGGAAGTAATCAACTACGTTATCGGTACAAAAAACATTCGAATTCAAACATCAGCGACTACTTTGTTTAGAATTTAGTATAATTTTGATATGTTTTTGAAGTGCAACAGTTTTGTTTGAATATTGAAGGATTATAGAAGATAATTATATATTATATTACTAAAAACCACGAATTCGCAAGATCCTTCTATTTACCTTCGACGTATAATATTTAGATTGGCGAATAAAACCATTATCATTGACCACCCAAAAGTCCAAAACATACATACCAAACTCTCATTGTTCATAATATAACAGACTCTCCCAACTGACTTCCATCGCTCACTGTAATCACTAGAAATGAATCTTCAAGACAAAGAAGCCTCCAACAAACCTTCAAAATCCTATTTCGGCTTGATAATGATCTCAAGGTCATTCGATTCGAAAATCTTTGTGCGATATATGGAGATTTATATAACAATCTTTAAGTTGTATAGTACGGTCAATCGGAATAACAACATGTACTGGAACGACCAGAATCCTCACGACTTCATTGAAGAAGAATTAAACCTGCCTGGGGTGTATGTGTGTGTGAGCAGTTATACGTGGGTTCGTACATTTTTGAAGGTCATGTGACGGACCAAAGTTATATGAAAATGAAGATTTACGTGGGTAAATGGACAACCAGACATAAGAGTACAATTTCGAAAGAGTTGCCAACTTTGTGTATCTAGGAGTAGTAATAGAAGACAAGGGAGTAGAAGAATTAGAATTGAAAGCCAGAATAATTGAAGGAACACAAAAATTCGGAAGTATTAAATCACTGAAGAAGTGAAAATACATGTCGAGAGAAACAAAAAGAAGAATATATAAAAGACCCCACCGCAACATATGCATGTGAGACATGGATATTAAAAAAAGCAGATGCAGCCATGTTGGAAAGATAAGAGAGGAAGATACTAAGAGGATTCAACGGAGGAGTACACACAGAAGAGGGCTGGAGGAAAAGAACTAATAAAGAATTGGAGGAACTTTATGGAGAAGCTACAATAGGCTCGTTTATTAAGGATCAGAGAGTGAGATGGTTGGGTCATGTTGAGAGGCTACATAGAGAATGGATACCAAAATTAGAATTGCAAAGAAGGAATGAATGAATGTGTAATGGAGGACCTAAAAAATAATAATAAAATAATAATAATAATAATAAGAATTGGAGAGAAAAAGCTGTGAACAGGAAGGAACGGAGAAATATTGTGTGGAAAATGCAAAATAGAGGACTTTGATTTACTGAATATATAAAACAATGTAATATTGCCATTCTTGCCCTAGGCCTACATGGACTGTAGATATTAATAAATGGACAACCATCTAATACTCGCAAACATCCGTCCTTTCATACAGGATGAAGCTTTGACGTGACCTATCAAGGACCGCGTTTTTGGAAGAGGACCATGCACCCTTGCCGACCTCCAAACTGCAGCTGAAGGAGAATTTAAAACTCTTAGCGGACAGATTGACATTCTTCGCATTGCTTCAATGAATCTATTATTTTGCACGGTCTATAGTTAATGGCAAATTTTACATTATTTTTGAGGTACATTATATGTAAAGTTATAATTATTGTTTTAACTTCGATTTTAAAGAAAATAATGAAGCGCTTGACGTGATATACGAAAAGTATATTATTGATTCGACGCTTCAATATAGCTGATGAATGTTATTGTACTACTCTGTTGCTGGTTATATCTGCTTGTGTCTTATGCTGAAGAATGAAGTTTCTACGTATGATTTGGCCTTGATCAGTTTGAATGATTATATCTCTTGATAGACCTTCAGGTTTTTCTACTAACCTTGCCCCTTCCCATTGGCGGTGAGCAACTTTGTGTCTGACTTATTCATTAATTTCAAAATTGTATGGATTTCTAGTGTGCTTATTACTGTAGTTGGTGAACCTGAAATATCATTTCTTGATATATTTTTCTAATTTAATAAAGCAAGTTGAACGTCGGACTTGTCAATACTACATTTTTTGAATATGTTCTTGGCACTTGAATTGCTTTTTCAACGAACCCGTTGCCTAGATAGTGATGTGGACTGGATGTGACATGAGTAAATTACCACTCTTTTTGAAAAATCTTGAATTCTTTAAACATGTATTGTGTTCTATTGCCAGTTTGTAGCTCTGCTGGTGTTCCATGTACAGCAAACCATATTTTCAGTTGTTCTTTAACTTCAAATGGAGACTGTCCTTTAAGCTGCTGAAAAACTAAATATCCAGAGTAGCTGTAGCAGATTTCAAGGTAAGTTTTCCTGTTAATTCAAATAGATCAAATGCAACTATTTGTCATGGAAGTAAAGGAATCCTTTTAACTATCACTTTATTTTTAAAATTATCTTTTTGTGTTTGTTCACAGACAGAACAGGTTTTAACCAGTTTTGTGATGTCGTTATATAGTCCCTTCCAGTAGAGAATTTGTATACCTGCATGTCCTTGATGGATATTTTAGATATCTGTGATATTAGTAGTAAAATTTTATTTCCTTTGAAAATTATTTCTTCAATTCTTCTTTAGTTAAAATAGTGTTGTTATTCTTTGAGAAGTTAACTAACTTTTTCTAGAAATCCTTGTATTATTATTTGAAGTAGTAATTGTAAAAGTGGATATTCCTTTGTAGCAGTAATTAACTCTGACATAGATAGCATCGCAGTCTCGAACAAGAACATCTGCTAACGGTATTTCTGTGCCATCACTAAATATGACTTTTGGCGCGTATGGTGCAAGATTAAATATTATGCGTTATAATCCCGCTGGTGCAGATTGTCTCAAGTAGCCTATGGTCTGATTCCACTGTCAGTTCTTTATCTATGTGATCATTCCTAGAAGTCTTTGAGGCTCTGTTTTGTTCATTAGTGTCTTCATTGCCTGTATAGCTTCTACTTTTTCGGGTCTGCTTCTAGTCATTCTGCTGAAACAATGTGCCTCAAGAATTTTATTGTCTCCGATTCAAAAATGCAGTTATTTATATTAAGTTTGAAGCCTTATTTCTTAAGTGTTTCTATGACTTCACTAACGGTTTTTTGTAGATCTCTATATTTTGCATATATAAAAATATCATCGCTTGATACTTCCACGTTTTTAAGTCTTTTAAAAGAATATCTTCCCCATGGGGTAGCGAATACTTTTTCTGTTCTTTCTTAAAGTTTTCTTTGCCCGAATACTTTTGTATCATTATTATTATTTTGTAACATCAGCTGAAATTTCGTCTATAGTGGTGAGCAGAAAATGACGTCTCACTATGTTTTTATTCACATCTGATGGACCTATACAGATTCTTATTATGCCTTTTTGTCTTACAATTACCATAGGACTTAGAGCAGAGGTAAGCTCTGTTTCTGGTTTTATGACGTCTAATTTTACCATTCTGTTAAGTATATCATCTTGACTTCACTTTCTTTCAATGTTTTTACCAATGCAATAAGTTCTAACTTTTCACAGGTCTTAGGATCAGTGTAACCTTTTTTGTTATTTTATCTTCTAGCTAATTAAATTTTTAGTTTGGCTTGGTTTCAGACTTACCTTCGTTTTGTTCATTGAGTTTTTCAGTAACACTAGGCTCCTGTATCTAGTTTGGGAATGAATTTCACTTCACCACTTGTATTTTTTCTGTCCAGTCTGTCTTTTCTCCGGCACTTATGGCTGATATGTATACTTCATCTTCAGAACTATCTGATATTTCTTCTAGCACATTCACTCTGTATTTCTGTTTGTGATGTTTATTCTTAGTGCGGCACATTTTGGCGCAAAGTGACCATTCATATTGCACTCCGTACACGATTTGTTAAATGCTGGACATTCTCTGCATTTATGTTTTGTACCACATCTCTTGCTGTTGAAATATTAATTTTGTTTATTTTTGATACCTTTATTTCTCGCTGCTAATACTTTATCTACTTTGTTTCTACCTTCGAACTCGTCTAGTTGTTTGGAAGTTTGTTCACTAGTATTACAGATTGGTCAAGTCTAGTTTATCTTCTGTTAAAAATTTCTCTCTTAATTGATTCGATAGGAGTTCAAACACTATCTTGTCTTTTAGCATTTCCTCGAGTAAACTGTCAAATTCGCATTTGCTTGCCTGAGTTTTTATTCTAGTTAAAGGTTTTTAATTTATTTTTCTTCGTTTTGTACAATTTTGAAAAATATATATCTTTCAAAAGATATATTCGTTTTGGGTGCGAATACTTTTTAAACTTGTTTTTAATGATTTGAAATTTGTTTTTGTCTGCTTCTCTAAGGTTAAAACTGTTATACATTTCGATTGCTTCAGAGCCTATCACTACCATAAATGTTGCTGCTGGCTTTTTATATAATTTAACAGCGATTACCTACCAATAAAACTGTTGTTGTTATTGTTGTTGTCACTTTTTGTCCGAGTCAATTTGTAGCTGGCGGTTTTATTCCATATGCTGCACCGTTCGTAGCCATTTTCTGTTATTTCACACGTTTTTCTATAATTCTAACACCATGTAACATTGTAATTATCGTTTTAACTACGATTTTAAATGAAATAATCAAGCACCCGTGACATTCGAAAACTAGATTATTGATTGATGTTTCAATTGATATACAGGTGTTACAGTATAGGACCAAAATAAAAGTCCAGATCGTGAATAATTTTATAGTTAAAATTTTGTTTTTTGTTGATACTGTCCTAGACTTCCTATATATATGCACCCGAAATTGTCCCCGACTTTTCTTTCTTTATTTTTGTATTTTATAGCTTTATCTCCCATATGAATTTTACATTTTTATGTCCTTTGGAATAAAGATACTCATACAGCAATGTTTCCGACGTAAAAGAATTCACGTAAACTCACGGAATCTAGAGGAAATATTGTAGGTGTCGACTAGGGTTATAAACATTGATATATATTTTATGGCTTTCGAGTTATTACTTTTTCTTTTCGCCTCTTCCTAATCTTCTGGAATATAATTTTGATTTTTATTCAAATTGTATCACTTTTATTGTTTACTCAGAAGCTGTTTTTACTTATAATGCACTTTCTTTGAAACAGCAATAAACCTAACCGCATTCTGATTATTCTAGAACAATGGAGGATGAATAAACGGCCGCATTGTTGCTACGCAACTAAATTATTCTTTTCGATAAATTATATCGGTTATTCTTGAATTAGAATCAAAACGTGTCAAAAAATTAGCTTAATATGTTTTATCCTATTTTAGAAATAATCATTTTTGAAATACCAGGACATTATGGGCAAATTTCATTTACTGTGCCATAGCGGAGGATATTGAATTGAATTCGAATGTTTGTTCAGTAATCCTAGTATCCATCTTGCAGATAGTTTTTTCATGTATAATCTTTCATGCTCAATATTCCATCACTTTTACGATAGGTAAGTACAAGGACATGGATATATGAACCTCCTCTAGTCTACAAATTTAGTAGTACAGCGAGGTTGTAAACTTCTTAACCCATTCAAATGATAGTTGCAGTATTTCTCCTCAAAATAGGCGTCTCGTCTAATGAAAATCCCTCTTTTGCTAGTGAAAATTTAACATTAGAAAACATGAAAATGGGGATGGGTGGTTAACCAACTTTCTTTCACTTTAAATTCAGTCGCTTTCTCGCTATTTCTACCTTTATCATATCAAGCAGTCGAGCTAATGTAGCCACGAATGAGATCCAAAACATTTTCAGACAACCCTCGTATAAATAAAATGTTTTGCAAATAAGTGACGCCTGTTTAGTTACTTGAAAAACTCATTTAATTTCCTTTTACGTTATTTAGACACAGCGTACAAAAATTAAACAAAAAAAATAATAGAAAAATTCGAATGTTTACAATGTACAAATGAAGAAAAAAAAAAAAATCTTTCGATGTATTAAACTATTTTTTCTACGCCCATGTCTGTAAACGTCAAAAATTTTACTGTCAACATTCCTTGTAAATGACATTTCACAATAACATTCACGTAATGAGATCTCATAACATACACGTGCGTTTTGAGAAGAAAACTTAAAGTTCTAGGTTTATTTAAATTAAAATCAAATTTTTATTTACGTAAGACTATTTGGTCTTTTTACACAGATTAAAAAAGATAAAAACTTTTAACATTAGCGAGATATATTTAGGATTGAAAGAGTGATGCCCCTAAATGTAGGCAGCACCTTATGCAATTTCTTTAAAAATAGGAGACGTTTTCTTAAGTAGCACACGATGAAAATAAATGTCATGTCATTTATATTGTCAATTTCTTGAACAAAATATGATTGTATCCGAACATTTTCCCAACTTCATCTACGAATATGTCTGAAATAATATATAATAAATAATAGTGAAAGTGATGAAATTATGAAAGCTCTACCGGAGATTTTAGAAAAAGCTCAAGCTGCCACACATAATTTGCAACCGCTAAAATCCAAAGAAAGGTACGAAATTACCTATCAAAAATTTATGAATTGGCGACACAAGCATAACTTTAAATCCTTTTCGGAGAATGTTTTATTCGCGTATTTTGAAGAAATAACAAAAACTATAAAGCCATATTCTCTACGGACCATTTATTCGATGCTAAGAACTACACTAAACGTTAATAGCAAATTATCCAAAAATAATCGCCCTACTGAAGTGGAAATCGGTTTTAGACTCAGAAAAATGGGTATCAGAAGAGACAATAGAACACCTACTGTGTCACTGCACAGCATTGGCGTCGAAACGACTACAATGTATGAGGAGTGAAACATTGGAAAGTTTGGAAGGAGCTGGGTGTTAAGAATCTGAATCATTGCTAACTGAAAAAGCAAAAGCAACACGAGTTGTAAGCCTATTACGCACTCATGAAATTCAATTCAAGAACTATATCACTCCTCTTTAGACATTTTTAATGTCAGCTTTATGTACGAAACAAAAAAGGACTCAAATTTTTCGGATCATACTCATTGGCTTTTTTTCACCCAATTTTTAACATAGTCATCACCAGAATTGAGACACTTATGGTATCGTTGGATCTTTCTGTCCTAGAGCTCTACTCTGTGAATTGAACCAGTTTGTAACGGATACCTTCAGCTCTGCGTCGTTTAAAAATGCTCGGAAAACAAGATTTTCCGAAGTACTGGGAGTAATATCAAGATTGTAGGCGATAGTCAAACAACTTCCAGTTAAACTCCGTCAACACAGCTGTTGTGTTTTGAATCGCATGTGGACGAGCTTTGTTATGGAGGAGCACACACCTGCAGTAAAAAGTAAATCACTGTTCATATTTCCGTACGGACATCGTCTGTTTGAATTTAGTCCTAATCGGAGATCCTTTATGCCACCAGTGCATTGACTACTGCTTGTTTTCGGAGAAATTCGTCACAGACATCATGATACCGTTGCAGAAATATCAGTGCTACTCCTAATCGTTGAATTATCTGTTTGGCTGTCAGGTTTTTCGGTGCAAAGATACAGCATCATGCAATGAGGATACGTTCCGTAATAGTGAAAGATGGGTTCTCCATCACGAGCTGCACCGAACCTCGTAGGGGACAGGAAGAGGAATAAGAGCTTGTATTTGGGACGACTGCTACCACGCTAATGACGCGAGGTGCAACCTTTTATGCTGGATAATGATAGATAAGTAGGCGCAATTGAAAAGGCTAATTACGTTTACTTTAAAGAAGACAATCTTTGGAAACTTATTCTCTAGATGCAGCTCTGACGTGTTATATAAAGTAGTTTTTACGAATATATAATGACGCCTTGGGGTCTCAAGGATCGAGATTTGAGAATATCGGTAGCCATTGTACTGGACTAGGAAGCAAATTAGTCAAAAATTTCCTATAATCCCTACCCAAACATTAACTGTAAGTCTCATCCGTCTATTAGGATATTCTTGAACCTTTAATAGTACACTCATTTCAGTATCTTGACTAATAGCAATTTGTTGATTAGCACATACTTCTCTTGTATGCCCCATTTCTCTACATTAGCTTTCTATTTTACTTACCGTACCTTGCAATATGGAAGAAAGGTCGTGTAGTTTCATCTGAATAGATGCTCAGTTATTTGTTTTATTGCTATATCTTCATATCAAGAATTTGAATCTTGTGGATTTCATTTCATTAAAGCAAATTAAAAAATTTAACCAAAAGAACTGAACTTCAAAACATCAAAACATTATTAGATATGACACCATCACGATCTGTTTGTTCGGTATCTAGATTGCTGGTTATTTATAAATGATGATGTTCACAAGTTGCCTATGTATCAAGACATGATATTTTTCAATTTACTTCGATATTTGATAAAGGATGACACCATATCTCTAAAAATTAATAAAAAGCTAAAAAGAAGAAAGACAACTGAGCTAATCCAGCCAAATATAACGATTTTGGAAAAGGATAACAATGAATTAATGTTTGATGATACAAGATATAAGTCCAGTGCAAGAAAAAATTCGGCAGGGGATGTAAAAGTGACATCAGTGTATAGAGATGAAGTGAAAACACCCAAATTATAAATCGAAATCAAAAAAGTTGCGCCAAAATTCCTTTAAGGGCGAGAGTGGTTAGAATATAAACCGAAATATTCTCTATCTAAACTTTTATTGTATAGTTACAGAGCTGATGTTTTTTAGAGTTTTTCTGGATAGTCTTCCTCACACTCTACATACTTTTGCCATCTGAAATGTTTCTCAATCCAACTCGTTCCTCATTTCTATTGTAGGCTGAGCTGTATGCGGTCTGACGTTGTCTTGCAGCACAATCTCACTACAGATTAGAACAAAGATTATATAATCGATAGATCTGCCACTTTGTATAAAAATTTGACGACAAAGTTCGATCCGAGCGACATCTCTCGGACTGGCCCCGTATCAAGAAAAAAGATTTCTATAGTCAAAGATTTGATCTAATGAAACAAAAGTATAATGCTAACATTTCAAATTCAAATATTGTTGTTTACAAGAAAATATAAATACGTGAAATTAAAATGCTCATTAAATAGAGTATTTTGTAAAATATTTTGGTTTCATTTACAATTTATGTGACAACCAGGTCCGACCATCTAAATTTCACAATTAAATGGTTCATATAAGATATAGGTAGATGGAATATTGAAACACAGGATGATTATTATAATTTTAATTTTGTTCTTGACCTTTTATAACTGTATCCACAAACAAAAAATTTTCCTTCACACTTTAGCAGAATGTTTCTGTTTGTACATGGTACATACAACGGTATATAAAAAACTGATTTTATAACCATGGTTAATTAATGAATACCGTTGTCTTCCTTGCAGCTTTCCCTATATTTAACATATGCCATATTCATCAAAACATCTTTATATTGTTGATCTTTGCCCTTCAAAATTTCATTAATAATACCTATGTAATGAAAGATACATATGTTAAAACTAATATTTACATACATATTTATATAATCCTTATGATCTGAACAAAATATTGAGGATATGTTTGTCGAATCCTCCATCAAATTCTTTATGCCTAACAATTTGATTTACTGGGGCAATCTTTCGAAAATTTTATCAGAAAAAATTTTAAAAATATCACAGAATTTTGCTGATGGCGCACTTAAAACATTTTTTTTACCTTCCCGGAATATATTAATGAATTTGTCTTGATTTGACAATATTTTATTTTAACACAAGTGGCATTTGAGACTTTTAAATAATTTCTTCGCTACTGAACCTGCCACATAAGAAGTGACATGATCAAATCCTCTTTATTTTAAGCTTCTATTGAATGGTTTCTTCTTTTCCTCTGCATAACTTTTAAATAGGATTCATAAGAGGTTTATTGTCACAGTAAATATAAGTACTTACCAGGTAAATGTAGAGTTGCCAGTGAAAGTTTTTTTAACCTGCCATTGGGGTTTCTACAAATTGGTTCAAAATGAATATCACATATTCTATTGATGATGATAATACTGTAGCTGCAAGCATTAACTTTATTCTTTGCAACCAAATTCTGCAAAAGTCTTCATTCGTAGGAATGGAATGTCTATAAAAAAGTAAAAAAAGGATAAAATCATTCAACATATTTAAATTGATTTTAATTTAAATATTTTTATGTTGATAAATAGTGAATATTACTCATACCTTATCGCTTTCTTATTCGTGCATCCTGGTACACAGCAGGACTTTACTCGTTTACTCATATTGAGTAAGTAAACACGACAGCACAATTCGCCACAAATAATAACTTTTAAATGCACAAAAATGCAAATAGCGAATAAACAATAAAACACCAAAAAGTAAGCTTTTAGATGTGAGCCAGAAACGAGATTTGTTAATACTTCTTTGGCCGACATATTATTTTTATCAATAATATGAATTGACAGTGTCTGAATTTCGTTGCAAAGATCAAAAGTAGTAGACAAAGAAAGGCACTTTGCGCTTTGAGACTAAATATTTTTTGCATGATGGGGTTCTGTTATTTTTTTTTAAAGGTATTTTGCCTTTTCCGCCCCGTGTTACTGCCGCCCGGGTGCCATATATCCTTGCACCCCCGGCACGGCTCGGCCCTGTTATCATGTACCAAAATATTCTAAACAACACCGTCTCCGCTGACAGTGTAACCTTCGTTTCAACTCTCCATCGACACGTGTTCACTCTTCAGAATAAAGTGGTAGTCCCAAGTCTCGTCTGTGATGGATATTCGGTGCAACAAATGTTCTCCTTTCTCTTCATACCGCTGCAGGAGATGCGTACAAAGTTAGCTTTTTAATTTCTACACAAAATTCAAAAGTCTTCGCACCCATATGGCTGACATTTTGCGGTAATTGTTCATGGATTAATGGCTTAATACAACTTACGCTGATGCCTCATTCTTCAGTCATATTGCGTACAATTCTGCGTCGGTTTTTCGAAAGGAATTTTTCTACATCCTCATCGAAGAGCTTATTCTGGAGTGCCGCGCATGTGGAAATTTATTTACACACTTGTGTCTTGAAGAGGCACCCCGAAGTGCTCGAGTAATTTTTGATAAATGCCCGCAGATTTTACATCTTTGACCTAGAAACGAATAATGATGCGTTGCACAGCACACATTGGTGCATATTTCTCGCCCATGGCTAAAATTACACTAAGAAGAGGGGTTACGCGGTCTGAGTTGTTCTCAACGCTTCATAACTCACCACTCAAACATACAGTGCAGACACTCTTACAACACTTAATTTCTCACGTGTTTACTCTGAAATGGTGGTTTATATTTGAACTACCCTTGTTCAAATAGTACGGTAATGCTTCATCCTTCTCAAACTAACAACAAACTAACATAGTTTAAAGTTATTAAGAATGATGTGTTATGATTAATATTTCATTTTTAAAACTAAAATCTCCCCCACTAATATTGATATGTTACTGATGTTTGTTTGAAAATAAGAGGCTTAAGTTATGTTGACTCAAGCATTAATGAAAACGGCGTAGCTACTGCCATCTACAAAAATGTTTCAAACTGTAGGTGTGTTTTATGAACTTAATAGTATTGAATTCTTACATTCCGTGCTTACTACTTATTATAATAAAATTTAATATGAACTACTTCCAATAATTTATAAGTGAATTTTTTCTGCCAATAATAAATAAAATAAAATAAATAAAAACTTGCTATTGAAATTTTGAATCAAAACCGAAAAAAAAAATTTAGCACATTTAAACTCGAGCCATTACTATCAAGTTTCAAGTGATTTATAACCCGATAAGCACTAATAGGCAGTAAATTTCCACATGAAACTTAACAGCATTAATTTGAAAGAAAGAAGAAAAAAAAACAGTTTATTCCACAACAAACATGAAAGAAGGGGGTAACAGTTACACCCTTTGTCGCCTGATGCCGGTGGGTAACATCTGGTGTAAAATACGGTTCTCGATATTGTGAAATGAAAGGAGTCGGTTACGTTGAAAAATCGATAGGACGCAAGAAAATTGAAAACCGATTGCGACTGCAGATATAACTTATAGAGAACAGAAATAACTTATCAAAGTAATATAAATGACAAATTTATACCCACCTTATTTATAGTTTGTTTCTATATACAGTTATTTCACAAACTAATTTGAGGGTATATGTAAAGTTAAGGCATGGAAATTTATTTTATTACCCATATATATTCAAATTGGACTTGATTGACGTATGTAAAAATGCAAAGATGAAAGATACAAAGCAAGAAGATGAAATTGCACGGGTACTTAAAATATATTTGATTGTCAATACAATTCAGAATATTATTCGCATGAGACAATAAATATATTTTGAAGAATTAAAAAAAAAAACACGCTTCTAAGGAACATCAAACTATTTATTTTGAAATAAGCATCGAACAATAATGAATGAAAAATACTAATATTATTGTGAAAGGAGTATCGGGCGCTCTCGATGTACGAGAAATATGAAACAAAGCGCCCCACGCTTTTGGTGTTAAATTCCAAAGGGCAGACAGTAGTAAAATTTGTTTCGATGTAAAAAGAAAATTTTTAGAGATTATTTATAAATACAATTTGCCAAAAAATCAAGTTTTTCAACAGCATGAACGGGATTTGAACTTACGACCAGCGAATCCGGAGATTGACGCCTTAGCCCATTCGGCAAACGAACGTAATTAAAGTAGTGGGACATACTAACAGTAAGGTGACCCAGCCTAACCTAAACTAATCTAAGCTAACCTAAGCTAACCTAAAACTGGACTAGGCCGTACCAGTTTATTCTAGAGAGTGCGTATTTATATTAAGATCAACTAGTTTGGCCTAGGCTAAACTGGTTTATTCTAGCGGGCTTAGGACAAATTAGTTTGGACAAGGCAATATTAGTTAATCCTATCACGTATAAGAAGTACTAGGTTAGCATACGCAAAATTAGTTTGTCCAGAAATCGGGTTTGGCCGGTAACATACATAATGAGTAATCTAGTCTAAGTGTTAAAACATTAAGTAAGTAAGAAAAACATTACAATAAGGATGTCACGCCCTTCTAAAACTAGTTCCATGTTATTGCATATTATGCCATAAAGAGTTAATATATATATATATATATATATATATATATATATATATATATATATATATATATATATATATATATATATATATATGGGTAAACGCAACATCAGAATTACGAAAATGAACTCAAACTTCAAAATTTAGAAGTGAAACAGTTATGACAGTTGGATTTACTTTGATAAATCGAATACGAGCCTTTAGGATATTTTAAAAGGAACAGCCACATTTCTACAATTTCTCTATTGTTTTTCTTTTACTACTACATTTTGCCCAACATTGTGATTTAACAGATGGTAACGGAATTTCCACTTTTTGGTTGATCTAAAAACGCATCCAAACACTTTTTAAAGGGAACAAAATATGAGAATATATCATGGCGATAAATCTGGACTGTAAGGTGGATGATCAGTTGTTTTCTAGTTCATTGGTGCTAGTTTATACTGCGTTGCAGCTGTGAAGCTTGGGTTGTCGTTGAAAAGCATCACGTCGCGTGACAATTGAAAATTTCGTTTTTTATATCGACCACAGTAGTAAGTTGCGTTAATAGTCTGATATCCCCGCAGAGATCTATCAGTACGGCGCCTCCCTAAACCAAAACAACCGTGGTCAACACTTTCACCACGAAATGAAATCGAAATGAGGCTTTCATGGGGCTTTATTCACCTTTCTATGTCGACTGTACTTGCATGCTTTAATTCTGGGATGTAATGATGTACACATGATGATAACTGTATATAAAAAACTTTTCCGTCTATTTCAAAACATGAAGGATGTCCAATCTGCAGAATTTATTCTCCATTTAGGTGAGTATTTTGGTGAACATTTTCCTGGAGAGGTGCGATTTTCGATAATAATTGGAATGTGATCGCTTCCATAGGAGTACGAGAGAGCCTCCCATGATAGATTGGCAGAAAATGCTGGGTCGCAGAGACTTAAATCGATAGCAGAAGTTTCTCCGGTGGATATGTTGAACCTAGTATGGCTTCCATCATTCAGAAAATTCAGTGGAATGTCGGCAATGAGTTTCTCTAGTATGTGACCTCTTGAGTTTGTCGATTTACTGCCCCAGGTTATGTTATGTGCATTAAAATCTCCAATAATGATTCTTGGACTTGGTATCTGATTTAGTAAGTTTTCTAAGTCTTTGTATTCTATTGTGGAGTCGGGAGCAATGTATATATTACAGATGTAAGAGGTTTTATGGCTGGTGAGTTTTACTACAAGGGCTTCGATATCTGAGTTTACATGGATCTGCTTGTAAAGATTTGCTTATTAAAGTTACCACTCCTCCACTAGCACGTTTGGTATTATTACGAGTTTTGGAGAAGAATTGAAATTGACTGTTTGAATAGCTGCTATCTGGTTTAAGATTGGATTCTTGAAGGCATATGATGTCCGGGGAGTATTCTTTAATAATAACTTGTAGCATACCAAGTCGATGGTAGAAACCATCTATGTTCCATTGAAGAATTGAGTTGAATTTTGGACTAATTTGAGAGGGTTATGTGCGACAAATCAGTTGTTAGTAGATGAATCAGATTCAGAGTCAATTAAGTCTTGGCCAAGATGAGTAAATATCTTTTTTTTAAGTTTGGTGATTCTCGTTTTTGTTGTCTTGTCATTTATGTAGGGATATACTTCGGATAACATAGTAGTAAGCGCAAGGAGGTCAGAAGTGAAATCTAGAGCTATATTTACAGGTTGGAGTGAGCCGGTTACATTATCTAGTAGTACAATTAATTCGTCGTAGTCCAGAATGAAAGGTGACGAATGATTTTCGATGAACTTCTTGCAGGATATTGTTGATTGTTTCTTGCTCGATTTATTCTTTTTTAGTATTGGTTTTGGCTTAGGGAATAATTTTTCGGACGTTATGTTATTATCGCTATCGGGTGTGGGGGTGTCTTCCATAGGCCTTTTGTTTGTGATTTTGGGAATATCTGTTGCATCCGTTTCTGCTTCCATATTCGTTGAAGTTGCGGGCGTCTCTTGATTAAGTGAAGAGTCCTCTGTTGTTGGATAAGAAGTCAATTTTGGTGTATTGATGTTATTTGTTGACGAAGATGGTGGAAGAGTTTGGATTTGGGTTGTAAGAAGAGTTTGGGAAGTCGAGAGCGGTTGAATATTTGATGTTGAACTATATGTATTAGGTTCTGATTGGCTGGAGTTATTGATACATTGTGAGGCTATATGACCATCAGCTTTGCATTTGTAGCATGTTAGTCCATCTTTTTGGAGGAATACTCGGTAGCTGGTTTGTTCGAATTCAATCAGTATGGAGTCTGGAAGCTGTTGCGTATAGGGGCTTACGTAAATCTGTCTTCTGAAGCTTAGGATGTGACTATACTCAGGTAATGTTGCACCGATTTTTGAAACGTCATGGGAGAAACTGGATTTAGACCTAATTTTAATATTTCATCTGTTAGCAGTTGATGAGGGATGGTTGGACTTACATTGGAAAGTATGATTCTATCAGCCGGAGTTATGAGTCGACGAGCTACTAGTTTTTCGCCGTTGACGGTTATGGAGCCATAATTGTTCATGAAGTTGTCAACAACTGATTTGTTTGCCAAGTACATACAGACACGATTGTTCGAAAGCCTTGATGAAAAAATAATATTTTTTGGTTGAATGATTGATCCTAATGGGATAAGGTAGTCCTGTAATTTGGCATTGTTAATAGCGGTAAAAACGATTGCTTGTTGTTTGCTTGGAAAAACAGCTTGGTTAACTGCTGATGAATAGCTTTTGATGACTGTTGTAGGAGTGTCTGACTGTGTATTATTGATTGAAGACATCATTGATATTTGATTTTATTTGGCCGGAATTTGGAATATGGCCCTGGCCGCTATTTGTAAATAGTAGCATGCGAAATTGGTTTGCTGCTTTTATAGGTGAAGTACTAATCGAATTGACTGTGTTTATGATGTGTAATTCACTAAGTTTAGATAACTTGGAGAACAATATAAGTAAGGTGAACTTACAGTTTCTGAAACTACTTCTCACTGTACAAAACTGTGTTAATCAGTGCAATAATTATTTATTCACAATTTAGTAAAAGCTGATAAGGACAGTCTTAAATCTCAGTTAATTAAGGGGTCTCATCCACATGCCGTAACTTTCTCTAAGCAACTGTTAGATATTGGTGATTGGAAAGTTGTTGTACATGAAAATACTGGATGCATAAAATTACAGACTTCTGCACAATCATCGACTCGCAAACTACTCTCATCAATATTATATTTTTTTCACGATGTACAAACACAATATGAAAATAGTAAGAGAGATTTTGGCAGCAAAAAATGTGGACGTCAATGGGTTAAATTTCAAGGTACAACAGTTGTTGCCTGGGGTGTCATACAAATCTATCGATGCAGTTTGCGATGCCAACAAAAGAGTGAATTATCCAATTGAGTTTTTGAATTCATTGGATTTGCCAGGCATGCCATCAAACGTTATTGAAGCCATAATTTTAAATGGCGAGAATGGTTTCAAGGCGAAAATGTGTTGCAGCGACGAATCCCTATGATTCCTACAGCCAATTGAATTTAAACGCACTCAATTCCCAATTATATTGGCATTCGTTATGACGATCAATAAGGCACAAGGCCAGACATTGTATGTATGTGGCTTAGATTTAGAAACACCATGTTTTCCCACGGACAACTATAAGTGGCAAAATATAGTAAGTTAGTTATTTGTATTGAACTTGAAAAGTATTTCGTAGATATAATTTATATGGTAGAACGTTTGCCAGGTCAGCTAGTACGAATATAAAGTTGTACAGTTTGTAATAATGTGTATTAGTAAAATTTACAGGGCTACAAATAATTTGTTCGTTTCTAGATATCGAATCAATAAAATAGGAATTGAAATGATAAGTCCTATTCAGTAGTGGTATTACAGTCAGACACGGTGAGGCGACCACCCAGGGCGTATGACATAAACTGGTCATTCATTGAGCCAGGAATATTTACTCGAAAATTTCCAGCATAAAATCATAAAAAAAATAATCAATTGCTACTTTGTCGAACGAAAATAAAATCATTGGAATGATTGATTTTAAGAACGCCATAATAAATATGCTTAAACAAAGGCTAAAAAATTGAATTTTATTAGTTTTATTAATAAATTATATCTTAATAATCGGTTATTTTAACGGTTTTCGTGAAGCAGTTATGAGGTAGACCTTTTAATTTCTCTCAAACAGTACGGATCTAGCTGTAACCACCACCTAGTTTTAATTTTGTACTAAATAATAACAATTATCTTCCAAAAGGGATAATTCATCTTAATTTCCCTCCTTGTACTACTTCTACTACTTCTTTCTTCTTTCTCTCTTTTTTCAGATCGATCATTCCTTATTCCTACCTCATCTATATCCAGCTTGACTTCTTGTAGCCACTTTTTTATTAGACGTCCTCTTATTCCATCTTGCCCTTCCCCGAGCACAATTGTCTGTGACATTCTGGTAATGTGACCTAACTCTCTTGCTCTTTGTGCTCTAACTATTTATTATTTTGGGTACGTCTTCTTCAGATATTTTAACCTCATCTGAGAATTTTTCTTTTCCATATTTTGAGCTTATTCTGGGCTCATTTTCTACCTGCCC
Organism: Diorhabda sublineata; assembly: GCF_026230105.1. Taxonomy (NCBI): domain Eukaryota; kingdom Metazoa; phylum Arthropoda; class Insecta; order Coleoptera; family Chrysomelidae; genus Diorhabda; species Diorhabda sublineata. The sequence continues at coordinate 2,898,222 of NC_079483.1, forward strand.
CTGAAAAGTTTTTTGCTTTCAGTATTTTTGATCGTGATTTCGCCGCTCCGCTATCTTTCATAATTATCGTATCTCATAGATTTATAGATTTTATGGTTACTGCTAGATAATCAAATTAATTAACTATTTTCACTTTATTAAATGAATACTAATTTTTATAAATTATTGAAGAGGGTTAAAGTAAGAAATTTCAAATTATGCCATTCGTAAGGTATGCAACATATAATAATATATTAGAAGTTAATGTTATTTACCACATTTAATATTCTGAATACGTTAACAATGCAGTATGAATATTAAACAGTTTTTTTTGACGTTTAACTATGTAAACCCTTTTGACCTCCACCAATGTATAAATTAATACATAAATCATATTGAGTTGTCTATGAAGCGAACTGAAAATGATTCCATCGTCGATTTATTCCCATAAAAACGAATATAATTCCCTCGGGAAGTGGATTGATATTGCTACCGGTTATTGCCTGTATTTCCCACTATTTCCAGGAAACAAGGAGTAAGAGTTTTCGACTGGAAAATTGAATAAAATTATTGCCGTTAATTTTTCTACTTGGTGATATAAAATTATAGAATTGTTGTTCGTTGTAGATGATTTTGATGAAATACTAACTTTTAATATAGTTCCGAAGAATTTAAAGATATAATTTGCAATTAAAACAAAATAATACTAATACCTAAAATATTTTTCTAATGTATCGTAATGAGGAATGAAGAGTGGCATACCCATCGTTCTAGCAATCGTGCGTTAAACGTTTCGACATCGGTGATTCATTATATCATCCGATTCTCCAGGGAGACTGGAACTTGCATTAACCAACACGATCACGATCGTTTTGCTTGATACTTCATTGAATTGTTTCCAAAAATAAGTTATCAAGAGGTTATCAATAGACAATTTGAGATATACCGCCAAAAGTATAAAATCAACTGTTGTTTCCATGTACGTAAAAGCAACTAATAGACCAAGAGATGTCACAGAAGCTAACTGAATGAGGTGGTTAGTCTGTGACTGGACTAGTGCCTTAGATAATCGTTTCGTGATTATGGAAATCGTCGCTGTTCAGACCCGAAATCGTTTAGAAAAAGTCTGTAACGCCAGTGTAAGTAGAACGACAGTTGAAATTATAGAAAAAAATCTTTTTTATAAACCAGCTTTCATTATTTGTTAATAAAATGAACTAAACTAAAAAGTTGAAAAATAACCAAATCTAATAAGAAACATGATATATACAGCATTTTTGAGCTGCTTAATGGCAAATATTAATGGAATACGGCCGGAGAAACAAAGTTTGCTGATGGTATAGAGAGAATCGTCAGGTCCTACCGGACTGTCTGTGCAGAAGCTACCCTAGTGGTGGCGGGTATAATTCTTGTAGACCTCCTGGCTTACGAGCGTAAGAGGATATACAGAAGCAGCTCTGAAATAACACGACAGGATGCGGCAACAATCAAACACCTGAGTGTACGTATTGTGGAAACGACTCAGATGATGCCGATCACACGTTCTTCGTGTGTTATCACTGGAGAGAAGAGATAAAGCAGACTGTCGGCAGCATAAATTCTGATAATATCGTCGAGGTGTTGCTGCACAAGGTAGACGACTGCCTTGTATGACGATATCATAATAACAATAGAACATCATACACGGACAGACCCACCAACCAGAAGTAATAGTCCCTGGTTGGACTGAAATGACAGACGAGGGCGATTTAGTGTGTAGACCCCGGGGTCCCACATATCCATCAGCTTTCCTCGTAGAATCTGTTACTTGGAATCCGCATCTTAAAAAAATAAGAAATATAAGGCTTTATAAGTTCATTTTAACCTTTAACGATATCTTAAAAAAGCTACCGATATAGTGACTGTACTGCTAAGAGCTCGATTTTTTTCCAATTTAGTATAAATCTTCCTGTTATATCACTTAATTAAATAAGTGTTCATTTTCTGATAAAATTTCATTTGCTAAAAAAGTTCCTTAGAGCATACGGTCCATTTCTACCCTAAAGTTTATTGTACACACAGCAAATATTCTATATTTTGGTCGACTTGGTAAACCAGGCACTCTCCAAATAGTTGAAATGATTCATTCGTCTCTACAGACAACAAATTATGATTACGCAGCTTTGTCAGAGAATTAACAGACAGGGAAGTACTTTCACATTTCAGCCCCCCTAACTATAAAAAAACGGCTATAACGACTCTAGAAAAGGCGAAAGGAACAGCAAAGTCAACAACGATGGCTACCCTGAGGGTTTTCTTCTTGAACAAGCCGAAAAAACTAAAGACTAACGGACTTAACGGGCATACCTATTTGTAAGGAATTTTGTTGTCAAGTATTCCAGTAGGAAGGAATGGGACCAAAATAAGAACAAACTGAATGGTTCCAGATAAATCCAAAAAAAGGCGAATTTGAAAGCGCATAGGGGGTGGAAGACACATCGTTTCGTTATTATGGTGCACTTCTGTTGACTATATTAGCGTACACATCTGTACATAGTGCGCAGCTACACGAATGGGATTGAAAAATATGAGTTGATAGCGAAAAGGCGGTAGAACTGCTCTGGATCTCTGAACAATAAAATTTCCAACAAGCTAGATCTTACTGGCAGATTAAGAAAAACTTTAACTGAGGGAAAGGGTGAAAACCAGTCCCAGACATAAGCCAAAATTTTCATAACATGACACAATTTCCTTTGATTAAGCGGCGAAAATTCTGCAGCTGAGCAAAAGGGAGTCAAAGGCTCTGGTAGGTCTGATTACAGGTTTCGCATAGATTGGCTATTACAAATACAATACTACGCTTTTCGGGAAAGCTGATTCTAAGTAATAGAAGAAAGTACGATACATATGCTTTGAGACTGTCAAACTCTTATCAACTCAGGGAGGAAAATCCTGGGCTTAGGTCTATTAGAGGACATTTTTTTTAAATCCATTCAGACCAGATGATTTAGGAGAACCTCCACGGTTTAAGGCAAGAGTGAGAAAATAAACTAGGCAGTTAGGACCAAAAGGACCAAAAAAGCCTTCACATTCCTTCCAGTATTGGTATTAATGGTATCTTCTATAGATCAAGATGTCTCACAGGAAAAGCAGAATCTTATCAATAGAAAATCGAATTGCACATGAGAGCATTTTATGACCATAGATTTTTTTGCAAAATAGGCTCATAAAGTATAATTTGAACATGCAATTCTCTGTTATTCTTATTAAAATATAAATATGTAGGAAATATTCATATTCTAATGACTGATAAATAATTGCATATTCAAATTATACTTTATGAGCATTCTTTTTTTGAGAAAAAATCTATGGTCATACTGGTTTTTATTTTGCTTCCCTCTAAATTCAGGCCCACTAGTGAGCGTCTAATTGCTGAAATTCTGATATTAACTAAGGACGGTTTTTCCCTTCGAAAAATATATGATTAACAATTCACTGTGTGAATCACACGAGAAGTGCGTTCTTGTTTCAGTTCTCTGTATACGATCTGTTGAGGAAACAAAAGCAGGTATTACAAGAAATCTCGCTTGTTTTAGCATTAATCCTTCTAAAATGCAAATTTTCTTGAAACAAGCCAATGAAAGTTAGTCCCTGTTAACATAGTATTCTCGTTTCGGCTCTCAACGCCCTCTGCTTACGCGCCTTCTCAAATTAACTTAGGGGATTTATATTATGCACAAAACAACACTTCCTAATTGGTCGCTTAGTTTATTGTACTCATGTTGAAAATTCTATATATAGGGTGTTTATTTAAAAGCTTATCCGATTATTCAAGTAATTGTTGGATTATTCAGATATGTATTTAAACTTCGAATGCTTGATAAAAAGCTGCAGGACAAAGATGAATAACATAAATTAACAAAAACTGTAGATTACATTAAGTATCAAATTTAATATTTGTTAAAATGTTTATTTTTTTTCATTACACTAGTTTACAAAATTGAACTGTTTTTATACGCCAAAATAAATGTGTTAATCTACCTTCTTTAAACCTAAAAATGTCAGCAGAAATATTTTATTACGAAATAATTTCTTCTTGCAGTCAAATATTTTTTTAACTACCGAACATGGTGTTTGTTGGTGGTTAATGTTTATTCGTTCCCTTTAAATGACAATTAACTTATCAGCTTGATTTATAATGTCGAGTAGAAAGTGTAAAGAAAGTTCTGATCGTTTTTGTTATATTTGTGGACAGTTTATATTTCCAAAAAACAAAAGACACATTGTAGATTCGTTGAAAAGTGCATATCTTCATTATTATGGATTTCCTGTTGTAAATCAAGATAAAAATTGTTATGTGAAAGCTAAAGTTTTATTCTATAAGCCTTTTTTATTAAATATAACACCACCATTGACGTCGTTGAATCTGGAAAATTCTTAAGGCTTATTGTGGACAATTCCTTAAAATGGTAGTTACATATTGCCACCTTATCTAAAAAAGTTTTGTTTTGCGTTGAGATGAGTTTCCAAAGAACTGAACTTATCTCCTCAACAGTCCTTTATGCCCTTATTGAATCGCATCTCCGATACGCCCTTCTCATCTGGGGTACGTGTGGTGCGACTCAATTTAAGCGAATCTTCGAATTACAAAAGAGAGCTGTTAGATATTTACTTGTACTAAACAGCAGGACTCATTGCAGGGACTTCTTTAAAAGAGTAAAAATTCTGACTCTTCCTTCTTTATTCATCTTTGAATCCATTTGCTCAATTTGTTAAGCACACTTCTCCAATTTCAGAAAGATTGTTGCACGGCTATCCACTTAGAAACACGGAGCACTACCTTTACCTACCGTTCACACCGAACCCACGATCAGAATTAGTTAAGGGCTGAATATTTTACAATGCTAAAAAAATGCACAATCATTTGCCAATTGAAATCAAATTGATATCATAGTTTCTCACATTCCGCAATAATTTGAGGGCATATGTACTGGAAAGTGCCTTTTATTTAATTCCGGACATGCTGCATACTGGTTCAATTTTTGCTATGGACTACCACTTATATAATAATTATTATCTCATTGTGGTTTTATTTTGTATATTTATTTAGTTATTTTTATGTTTGATTTGTAGTTTTTACAAGCTATTGTCTACAAATTGTAACAATTTTTTGACAATAGAGCATTTCTCTCTCTCTCTATTTTCAACTCAGGGTTTCAAACTTAGTATTGTGGTGTTTTTTAGCTCCCCTGTATTAAGCGCTTTCCACACAATTTCGATAGGCTTAAGTACGCAATAATAGAGTGTGTGTATTTGGAATTTAGCTTCCTTCTACGCTTAAAGCCCTATTTTTTGTATAATGATTTCCCTCCGGCATTGGAATCACCTTTTCTAACTGCTCATTTACGATTACTAATCCGAAACACTCACTAGTTCTGTATTTCATCATTAAGTATAATTTTCAATTTTGTTTGTCAGTGGTTTATACATAATTATTGAAATATTTAAAACCCTCTCAATGAAATGTCTGAGAAAAACATTTCAAGCCTAACCTGAGCTCTGAGACAACACAGTGTTTATCAAATGATTTATGAGTACGGTTTTTCAGTACTTCCGAAGGTATTGCTCGTTTTCATACTGTTGAGGCCAAATAATCTTATTCCTTGATGGTTACTTTTTCCTATGGTGTGTGCCATGATAGAAAACATCAAGCAAAGAACGTTATTATATAATAGAATGAGGTAGTGGAGGTAAATATGACCCAGCGGGTAATATGGCCCAAAATCGCTAGCACCAAAAGTAAAGTATTTATTCGTAGTCTCACATCAGTAGGCAACTGCGTATATGCCCCCCCTCACACCATTGTATAGGCAACCTTTAGACGCCTCGTGTTTTCGTGTTGTAACTAGTTAGGTTACATCTGCCGCGCTAATCGCATGCTGGTAAGAATCTGTAAGAATCAACGTGAACGCAGTACCCAATTAAAAGAGGTAAGTGTACGTAGTGAAGTAGCTATACACAGATTATTTATTAAGTGATGAAATTCTAAGTGTTGTTTTTACTCATTATGTTGTCTGGATCTACTTTCGGTTAATATGGCCTGCCGATGTGATAGGTTATATAGCCCAGGGGCCTTTGTAAAAACCTGCTCAAGCATTGGTCTCAAGACCAACTTGAACAAGCAGTAGTAGCTGTCAGAAGCGGAAAATCTCAAAGAAATGTATCTTCTAGATTCTAGGTACCAAGGCGCACGTTATGGCGATATTTAGTTCAAGGCTTGTCACAAAAGAAACTGGGTCGTCCAAGCATATTAAATCAGGAACAGGAGAGAAATTTTGTGCAACGGATTAAGCGATACTCTCAAATTGGATTGTCTCTCACTCCCAAACTTGTGCGACATCAAATGTTTCGATATTGTGGTATCAACCACATTCCCAATAACTTTAATAAAGAAAAACAGCTTGCTGGAAAAGACTGGCTTGCTTTGTTTTTAAAAAGAAATGGCGATTTGTCCGTTCGCAGCCTATGAATCCTACGCGTGCTCAGAAACTTAACAAGGCAGTTGTGAGCGACTACTTAAGGATAAACCCCAAAATATATACAACATGGACGAGAAAGGCTGCCACCATCAACAATGCGTTCTGTCCGAGAGAGGAGTACGGCGGGTTGATATGGTTGCGTCTGAACATGCCGAAAATGTAACAATCGTAGCTTGTTGTTATGCTATGGGCAACTCCATTCCACCTATGATATTGTTATGAAGAAAACCCTCAAACCCAGAATTTTGCGATAATTTGCCTTACGGAACTCTGGTAAAAATGGCACCTAAAGGCTCTATGACGACATAACTCTTCAATGACTTTCTAAGACTTTTTTCTCAGTATAAATTGAACGGGTCTACACTGCTTGTGTTTGATGAAGCTACAAGCCATTTAGATTTTACCATTGCTGAAACAGTAAACTTTATTTGCCTTCAAACACAACGCACGAGCTCCAGCCATTGAATAAGGCTATGTTTTGCTTTTTTTAAGCAAACTGGAATCAGGAATTTTTGAGATACTGGGATACCTTCCCACAAAGAAGCCTGAATAAGAGTAGGTTCAACATAATATTTTCCCGTGTTTGGCACAAGTGTATGACGCCGGAAAATATTGTGAGCGGATTTATAGCTACAGGATTGTTCCCTCTAAATCCTGACGCAATACCTCATGGCGCATTCGCACCTTTCTTTAGTAACACAAAGACCCTTGCCCCATGAAATAAATGAAAGTCTTTTGAGTTCCCACTGGCGAATTTAATTAGAAGAAGCAAACCAATTCCTCAACAATCTTCTCCAACTAAGACAATGAATACGTCTTTTCAGGAAATACTTCCAACTCTTACCGAAGGAAAGAATGTTGGAGAGACTAGGGTTAGATGAAAGGTGTTAAATTATAAAGCGCAGTAAGTAACAAAAACCCTTTTCACGGAGGAACATGCCCAAGCAGCTAGGGAATATCCAACTTCGAAACTTTCAGTTCCGTCAACTTCCAAACAACGAAGTTCGATCCCACAGTCCACGTGTAATCAAGCTACACAGGAGTCATGGTTGTGTGCAGCTTATGAAACAGAACACCAACTTGGTATGCGAATGTGTTCAAAATGTTTTACTTGGTATCTAGAGGAATGCGTTGGTCTTGAGCCTAACGACGATGAAGAGTTCCAATGGTGTTGAATGTTTCCTATTTATATTTTACTTTTTTTATGAATTAGAATTAGTTTAATACTTTGTAAACTCATCTTAAATAAATTGAAACGACATCAATATTCTTTAGGTTTGAAGATTTTTACTATCGGCCATATAATCCGACCAGATGTGTAATATGGCCCAAGTGTAATACAATGAACTATTGCATATAACTCTTCTACTGTGAATCATGCTAAATTATATATATATATATATATATATATATATATATATATATATATATATATATATATATATATAGATTATCTACATACTGACATATTATATTGATAAAAATTGTCCGATCAAGTACCATAGTTTTAATAAAAAAAAACAAATATATTAAGGTGGGCCATATTTGCCTCCACTACCTTAGTTGCCAATGAGCCTTACAACCGACGAGATGTTTTTTGGTGAGTATAATTTTTTCGTACGTAAATAGCGACCAAGTTGGAACAACTTTGAAGTTAGTGTGTGGAAAATATAGTAGATCATTTCATAAAGTGACACCAATCAACAGAAGTACGCTTTCTATTTTTGATAGATTTCGTCGTTCTGGCAGTGTCTTGCCAACAGAAAAGAAGGTCCTGCAGGCCAGTAACGGTAAAAACAAATGAGCATCATGGACATTTCATTTATCAGATGCGGCAATTGCCAAACCGATCGGCGAACGTCATCGAAGCTGAATACGTCGATTAGACATTTATTCAAAGATTTAGGTTGATTTCCGTAACGAGCTCAAGTCGGGCACCAGAGAAGACACCAATATATGATTGCTAGGCTTGTGTATGATAGACAATTTTCGACTATAATCTACTAGATTCTAGATTCATTAGATAATGCGAGTTTCTCAAACGAAAGTCGCATCACATTAATAAGCAAATAAGTCGTTTCCTTGGTTACGATAGGCCATACTATATTCCAAAAGCCACTGCATAGTGCCCGTATGACGATTTGGTATGCAATGTCAGCACACTTTGTGATTGGCCATACTGTGGTGACCTTACTTGTCCCATATCTCAGAAGATGGAAAACTAGTTACTGACCATTATTATAACATTACTGTAGGAAAGTCTTAGAGACATTTATCACATTTTCTTGATCTTACATCACTGGATGCTTCCCTATGAGGTATGTTGAATGAAAGCGTCTTAAGCGGTGCAGACTCTCCCAGAACTTATAATAATTCACACCAAATCATTTCTTTTTTAAGGGATGTTGCAGCAACTTGAATTCTCGAATATGTTTGGTTTGCAGTGGTCGTTATGAACGCTATAGAAATAATATATAAGTATTTTCTGCATTGTATATCGAATTAAGTTTCAATCTAAGATTTTCCAATAGTATTTTCGTTTCGATTGAAGTATAATACATAGAAAAGTCAATTTGGAAAGTTTTCCATATGAGTTTCATGACAACGAAGTTAAAACCCTTATTTTGTGGATAATTGATAATGAAATCAGTCAAAAGTCAGTTCAAATACATAAAATTTACGGCAAAGAAATCTATTAGAGACGGAGAATCAAATGTTCTGTACAAAAAAAAAAGAAAGTTTGTTATTTTCGACGTTGTTATAGCGGCAAATATTTTATCCTGCAGTAGGAGTTGACATCAGTAATCCCTTAAAATATCATCGGATACACGATTCTCATTAAAAATAATCCCAGTGGAAACTGATTGGAGCTCGTCTCGGTATTCTCTAATACAGGATGTTTGTAATTATTACTTTTCGGTAATATTCAGATACAACATTTTCGTTACACCAAACTAAAAAATACCATGATAGCAATAATTAAAATTAAAACAAGAGAAATATCCGTCAATTAATCTCATACTACATGAAGTTTTATTAAAATACTAATATGTATTATGATAATAATGTTTTTTTTATAATTCAATTATACCTGGGAACCCAATCTATTGGGTAGGCATTAGATCTTACGATCAGACATTTCACCTTAGTTAAATAGCTCAATTCACTACTTTGAAAAAATACAATTCATTAAGCAAAAAAAATTAGTTTCAATAATCTGACTGGTGTACTCGGCGAATATCAAATTATCAAGAACCCAGTTTCAGTGTAGAAGCTGCCCTAAATACTAAAACTTAACGTATACATAAATAACTATAAATAATTATGAAATCAGTAGACAAGGATATTTATGGTCGTTTAAAGTCACATCAATGTAAGATAAAAGTATAATTGGAGACGACAAGTTAATGGGGTTCGAGTGCCTAGCGTAAATAAGGAACACTTTGAATCACTTAACTATGAGGTTGGTTTCTGTTATGTGTGGTTAGTGTATAAACTGCCTTAAGTACTACATATTATCGTATACAATAATAACTATAAATAATTATAAAATCAGTAGATACGGATATTTATAGTCGTTATAGTCACATTATTATAAGATAACACATTAAGTGATTGTTGAAAATAAGGGACACTTTGAATCACTTAATTATATGAAATCATCTAATTTTATATCGTTCTTCATATCATTGATCTTCCTAGTATGAAATGTCGAATGTTGTTGTGGGTTAGGGACTCAAAATAAATCAACTCAACTCAAAATAACTTGGGTTTTTGGAATCTATCGGCAACACATACGGCACAGAGGTAACTCGATTGTTGAAGTCTTGAGATCAAAAAAAAGATCGAAATATTGGCATTTTGAGAAACCCTTGGACAGTTTTATTTTGAGTCGTGACCTCAAAACACCATTCGAAATTTCATACCAGGAAGGACAATAATACCTAGAATGTTATTTTTAGTGTCAGTTAGATTCATACGCTTCTTCTAAATTATCATCAGGCAACAAAATGTTTTTATCAAATTCGTCGAAAACCAGTTATTATATTTTAGTGATATTAGAAATTTATACGATGAAATAAAGTTACTTTGAAATAAATATATTGGATTAAAATTAATGAAATCCATTTCATCTTCCAGTCCTACAGTAAATATAAGTATTAAGTAACCTCACCCTCATTAGTAGATAACTGAAAAACAGCCGAACTCAAAGTCAAGTTTCAAAAAAAAACCATCCAGACTTCAAGAAACCCTAATTTTTCAGTGGCTTTACTGAATTAAATAAATAATAAAAGATCTATAGGTACGGAACAAATGAGTGATAACTGATACATTGAGTATGTTTTTGGTTTGCTATGTAAACCTTACTTAAAATAATTTTAGACCCAATCGAGTTTAATTGTACATGAGGAATTTCTTGTAAAAAATTAAACACGAATAAAAAATAACGAAAAAGTATAATCCTAACGCAAATGTAAACCTTACAAATTAAAATGGAAACTCAAAACTTTTCATATTAAAACATACAGCCGCATTCTCCGTTGGAACGTATTTTACTTAATTTGCTTTAAAAGCATTCTGACTAATAAAATATCGTCGAGGGATAGGATCCATTAGAGAAGCTGAAATAGGTAAATTTGTATATCTGCAAGCGTTTAATAAACTAGAAAAATGTAGATTAGATTCTAGAAATCACCGAAATTACTAAATGTTTTTTATTTTTTATTATGTAGATAATAGATACATTTCAACTTATGTTCCATTTCACTAGCGACTTTTTAAGATCTAAATTTAGAGAATAGTAAACACTCAAAAACTTTATTACTAGTTTTAGATGATACATTCACACCATATTAACAACTCGTTAAAAAATCACATCTAACTATGGAAATTCAAATATACTACAGTTGTAGAGTTTCCCGTGGACCTCTAAAGGGGCACCTAGATCACTTTTGGAATTACCAGTCTAGAGACAGAAATTTTCATGTAGTTTTTTGCAAGTGGCTTTATTAATACAAAGAACCACACATTTGTTAAATTGTCTTAATGACAGCAGAGTATTTTTCTGATATGCATATTCTTCCACATAGTAGTTGAACGCGTCTTTTTCGCCAGGAAAATTATTATTTAGGCTTATTGGTAAAGCTATCTCTTTTTTTGTACCACTAATCGTGCACTCAGTTTAATTTGTAAGACGAAAGTCTGTTGCGATATAAGAACTACTTACCAGTCTTGGTCTCTGGATAGACGAAGAACTGCAATTATTGCCACACAATGAATCAGTGAATAAATGGAGAAGATGGAGCTAGAGCTAATACATCAGAAAACGGAGGCAGCGCTACTAGTCAAAAATACGATAGCTAAATCTAGTACTTCAAATGTGAAGAGTACAAATTCTTGGAGGTCGAGGTAGTCAAAATAAAAAAGCATACAATATACACATGCAGGAAGGTTTAAGCATTTGCAATTCTCCCATTCATTGAGCTTTGGAATTGATTTAATATCGGTAGTTGTTAAAAATTTTACACACTCCGCACTATCACTATTTACAGCTTCCTTAGCGGGCAGTTCTGCCGTTTCTTTTCATTCCAGTGTGTGGGGGATCCAACAAAATGCTATTTTTTTGTTGTTATGTTGTATTTATCGCAATTGATGCTTGATTTTATTGCTAAGGAATTTGTGGTGTGAATTTTTTGAAGAGTTTGAATTGAACTAAGGGAATCTGTGGATATTAGGTTCGTTTGATGAAGCGGCGATATATGTAGATCGATATATTGCATACAATACAGTAGTGAAAGTGGATGGGGTTGGAGGAGCTCTTAGCATAGATTTGGAGGTTGGTGTAATTATAGCCCGTACCGTACTCATTGAGTATATTATTAAAGTATCCATTAGCGTATGGTTGATGAGGTGTTTATCAAATGAGGTGAGCTCGGTAATGAATTTGGCGCTTTCTATTGTCCATTGTGGAGTCTGAGAAGATTCGCTTGGAAATGATCTGATTCTAAAAAGGTTTGGGAGTTCTGGGTTTATTTGAAAAAAGGGAATTACTTGGAGAAGCAATTTTGGAGGGTACGATTGGAAGGATTCGATTTTACTTTGGTTGCATACGTAAGGCTCAAATATTCATTTCATTGTTATCTACCGATACAATATATATATATATATATATATATATATATATATATATATATATATATATATATATATATATATATATATATATATATATATATATATATATATATATATAATATATATATATATTATATATATAATAACATAATTCCTTCTAGGAACCTTTGTGAAAAACTATACACAATTATTTAATTATTATATATATATATATATATATATATATACATATATATATATATATATATATATATATATATATATATATGGATATCAACCTCGACTTTCAACTTATTTTATGGAAATTAGATAATAAAACTCACAGGGTCATAGCTAAGTTACATTAAGAGTAATAATTAATCAGGAAAGACGAAGTAACTTGCTTTATAATTTTTTCATACAAAACATTGAAATTCCTCGATTTGACAATGACCCAAATACTAATAAAAAGAAATTTGAATCTTCTGGGATATTTATAAATTTATTATCAGTTTTGATACACGTTACTCATCGTATTAGAATATCAAGTTTTGTTTTTTCATTACATTTAAAATTTTATTTCAAAATTTTGAAGTTTTCATCTCCTCAAAAAAGCTTCTCCTCCAAAGCTTCTGATATAGTTTTTATGGCTTTTTTCTCATCCTTAAATTTGTTTTCATTCGTTTGAAATTGGGAAACTGTAATTATGTTTTCTCATTGAAAAAATATAACGATAAAATTGTATGCTTCATTTTCTTCACTTCAGAATTGGATTAAAGTGAGTGAGAATTTTCAGATATTTTTACTAACCACAATGTCCACTATATCAAGCTTGTTTTGATAATCAAGGCTCTCGGTCTCTGAATAGGATAATTCAATTATTGAAACGCGTTTGAAATGGTATTGGATACCTAACAATAAAATTAGGTACCAATATACATATAAGGGTGGTGTTGGTAATTAACCCCGAATTATGGAAATTGATAAATTATTAATAAAAATTGTAGGCAACAGCATCTTATGTCAAATGCAATGTGAAAAGAAGTATAGTCAAAAACAGAACATGAAGATATTGATAAAATAATAAATGCATTTTATAGTTTAACTTGTATTCGTCAATAACTTCCCACACTTAAGGATCATTTATTTATTAGTTATTCATATACACAGTGTTTTGTAACGATTTTCGTATAAAAATGGCCATCATATAATTTGGCCAAAATGTACTTTTTAGAAAATCGATGTTGACTTATATGCGCCACAATGTAGATATCTGTATATTTTTCAGATTATGTACATTTCGTTGCCTACAATTCTTGTCAAAACTTGTTTCAACAATATCATTAAAGCAAATCTCAATATTCTCAAATAAAAAATGAAAACATCATTATAGTATTAATTGCGTTTCCTACGCTTCCGCAACCCGCATAACAAACTCGTATTCGAAGTTGCCTACCTGTTAGGAGTCATCTCTTGCTGTTGCGCGATGACTTGGTGTCTGCCGCCAGTTTTAGCCGCTTGTTTATGTCTCGAGAGAGCGAAGAAGAGCGCTAGAATGGCCTTCAACTTGCCGTCGCGCAGTTCTTGCGCCGAAACATTCTCGATACCGGCGACATGCTGGCTGCGAAGAAACGATAAACACGCGTTGATATTTTCCAACTGAAACAAAATATAAATATTATTACATACACATCGGGCAAACTAGTTTTTGAAATGGTCAGGATATACGACTTACAATAGATAATGACAATTTATGGTAAAAGCCACCATAAATAGCATGGGTGGTTGAAAATTCGACTTGATAGCAGGTAGATAACCTATAGATAAACTTAGATTTTAACATTCGATGATACCAGGTGGGACTCGAATTACTATTAGTCGATTGCATTGATGTGTTGTTGTGTTCGTCAAAAAATTCATACAAAATGAAAGCTATTGACTGTTGTGCATAATAATAAGTGGCGGCGCAAGACGTAAACTTAATGCATTTTGTGAGGCCCTCTTATGGTGCAAGAAGGAGGGATTATAAAATGAAAAATCACTTGAAATTAAACCGTTTTTTAATCATTAAAATGAGAAGAAAAAATAATGGAAGAAACAAAAATTTTCTACTTTTGATTTTACTGAACTTCTTAATGATTGGTTCGTAATTTAACTGCAAAAGCTGAAAGCCTCTCTTGACCCATAGTATTTCTTAAATAATTTTTAATTAGTTGTAATTTTGACAGTCTCTAGTGCAGTCGAGTGAAAAAGAATAATATTTTGCCTCTTTTATCGTACCAATCACTTTACTGCTAATTGTGCTTAATATCAATGTAATTAATTCATTTTGAATATCATGGCTTAGATAATGGTGTGCAATTGTTTATTATTAATGTGTTACCAGAATAAGTTACCAGAATTCTTACTTTTTTTGTCTATTTTTTGAGATTCTCTGTGACCTCTAAATGCCAGATTATGAGAGGTTAAGAAATTTATTACATCAATTAATCTCTCAAACAAATTGCACCAATGTTTATGAGATTCAAGAATTCGTCTTTCGATTTCTTGGTCTAATGTTTTTCCGTGCTTTATTCCTTTCTCTAATATTATCCATTGGAACATATAGGCCATTTGTTCTTCAGTATTCTCATGCCTTTGTAAAATATCACTCAAGTGTTTCCAATCACAGCACCCTTCATGTACCATTTGATTTTTATGAATTGCTAAATAGTCTGCATGGAAAACAGAAAACTTTATTTTCATCACTTGAATAAACCAACCAGCAACGACTTTGAGTTTCATAATTATTTAGTTTTCTTGAGAAATGGGAATTAGAAAAGTGTAGTGCTCATGCAGTGGAGCGAATTTCTTCTTGGCGCCCAAGATCTACCAGATACTCTAGAATAAGAAAAATCGTGTGGTGTGTACTTTTGGATTTTCTATACTGTTTTAAATTTATTTTCGCCTGTGACGCGCCAGGTCCTTAGCACCGGGAGGCCGTGACCGGTGGCTCACACCGCCCACGCCTTACGCCGCCTCTGTGCATAATGCTTAAATTTTTTATACACACAGCTGCTTTTTCGGAGGAATTGCTTTCTTATATGCTAAATAATACTACAATAATTTCGGATGAAGATGTCACTTCAACATTGGCACATTCGAAATCGAGTTTATTGTATTAGATGGTATATTATGTATAGATCGTGTTGAATCACTTTTCCTTGTTTATTTATTTATAGGCAGATGTTCAAAGTTTGATTTTGATGACGCAATTGTTATTCAAAATTCACAATTTCTATTTAAAACAAGAGATTACCCTCTAATAGGGGAAGGGGAAGCATGACGGGGCAGTGAGGTAAGACGGGGTAATGTACACATAAAAAACGTTTATTAATAGAAAACAATAAGGAAATAGGAAGCCTCATTCAACCGAAGGTTGATGCGAGAGAAACTGTGAGCAGGAGTCTTTTGATTACAAACGAAAAACTGCTTTAGCGTTTCGTCGATCTAATTTTTTGTTAAACGTCATTATTTTAAGGTAATTATGATCATCCCATTTTTCCTTTTTGATCTTCAGTTCATAGTTCATAGGTATAAGCGGCCGTTGAAGCTGTTGAGCACATAGGCCTTCAGATGGGCCCGTCGTGCCCCACTTGATGTTACCAAAATCCGATGTACTTTGAGAAGCCGATCAGGTGATTTGGCTTGAACCCTTTGATGTCGTTAGACAGGTTGTGAGGTTTAACCACGTCCATGTGAGTTCAGGGCATATGTGGTATGTTGTTTATAGAAATTCGTTAAATATTTCTTCAGTTAAATTTTTTTTAGAATGGCTTATGAGGCAAGATGAGGTATTCGGGTTAATTAAATTTTCTTGCTAAATAACGTTAATTTATTATTTTTCAGGTAAAATTATGGTACGCACTTAAAAGGAAAAAACCAAATGGGGAGAGTGTTAGGTAGATTTTATGAAAAAAATATATCAAAATTTTAAGCAAAGAGATGGGGTACAAAAAAGCTTGTTCTGCAATCGCAGTGCCTCAGACTACTTTAGGGCGATATGTTAAGAGAATGAAGGAAAGGGGTGAAGATACTATTAGTTTACCTTCAGGCCGAAAAAAAAACTACATTTAGGCATATCTGAAATATTTGAAAGATAAATATTAGCTAGAAAAGGACGAAAACTAGTGGACTCGTTATCATCTGCTGAACGAGGACAGACTATCACCGTAGAAAAATGTTTCAACGCTGCTGCAGCCTACAATCTCCTGTAACGTTTTCACTGCTCACAGCTTGCGTTACTTTTGTTGTTATAAACATTATACGATATACTACTTACCAACTTCTTGTTGTAAATAATTTTCTTTATAAGATATTTTGTCATATTATCTTTGAGTAGAAATATTTACATATTATATTTCATATCTCTTTTGTAGTTTTATATGTACTTGATGGTGACATACTGGGTTCCTGGAATTTAAGTAATTTAGCACAGTTTAATTTGACCTTTTGTTGAAATATTTTTATATAAACAAATTAAATATTTGGTTCATATTCTTTTTAGGTTAAGTCTTGGTCTAAAGAACGCAAGCATTATTCCATATTTGCTAGACGTGGTATAACTGGTTGCAGATTTATGTTGCTTGTAAAAGCCAAATTGCTTCCCCTTAGAAGGTTAGAGCCACATCTAGTAACTGTTCACGAGTTTATTCGTGCAGTATTTCATAAATTTTGTGGATATTGATTTTTGGTTGTTCAGTCCGTTTAAAGGTTGTTTTGATGAGTGATTTGTTAGCTGGTGTTTTAGAAATTGAGCTATTGTTGCACCTGGCTAGATTGTCGTCATGATGTGTGGCCCGATTTTGCTCAATAAGTCTGCTGCTAACTTCATTCATATATTCCTTTGGACTGTCAACCGATTTAAAATTTTTCATTATGGATTTGATTATAAATTTTTAAATTTGGCTACAAATTTTATATTGATATTTCTGACTGAGAATTTGACGATTGGAGAGGTAGTTACCTTGTTCATTTGGACAGCGACCGTGGTAGCGTTAAGATCAATTTCTCCCGAAATTTTTGAAAAGCGGGATTTACCCGGCCTAAAGGAGCCTTCCGCTGTTTCAAAAATTCTGGAATATTAATTTGTTAATTGACGTCCAAGAAGAAGTAGATATACGTTCCCTTCGTTAAAAAGGAAGGTAAGATCTTGTTTTATAAAAGCAGAAATAGTTCTAATTACTGACATATGAACTAGGTTAGGCTCCAAATTATAAACTACCTTTTTATATTGCATTCAGGAAATGTTAAAAAATTAAGTTATAAATTATTTCTTTTAGTAGTCTATAAATTGGCGAAATTTTTCAAAGATTGTATTTTGTTTTTAATTTAATTAGGGACCTAGTTTTGGACATAGGAACTTTATTGGGATTTAAAACTTTAATTTGGATTTAACGTCAAACTTTGACTCGTGGAACTACCTAGTCCAGGACGATTGGATCCTGACCGCATTCCACGGATGTGGTCCTGTTTGTATTCTCCTGACAAGTAGGGAGTTTCATGTGTTATTAAAGGACAGATCAACTCTTATTAGTTTTTTTGTAAAATTTATTTCATTATTTCCTGTAAACTAAAACTCATGAGTTTTGCTGGTAACTTTTTTAACTTGTTTTTTTTTTATAATTTCAAATATAAATAATTGTATTTTATTTTCAACAAGTAGCTTTATTCTAAAGATACCTCAACTTATTTCTATACTTTTCTCAGTTTAGGTTAAAAACTGAGTGGCGCCCCATTTGGAACTTGAAAGCATACCAAATTTCCGTACATATTAAACGCAGCAAAATCTTGCAACGAACCCTGACAACACGCATTAACATGATGAGCTTAGTCGGAGCCCAAAATGTGACCTTTTAGGTTGCACTCCCACTGATGATTTTTCCGAGATAATTATTAAAGCCAGAACTTTCAGATCTACCTCGTGAAAATGGACTAATTATGCTCTGCTTTCCTCCTCAATGGAATGCAGCCTCCAGACGTAGCATTTATGGAACCACTCAGCCATTATTATGATCATGCTGTTACAGATTGGTTGAAATTACATCCTGGATGTGTGGTAAATGTATTCCAGATAAGTGAAATATTTGGCAATGCATACGTTCAGACGGCTACAATGTCCAACGGTATTAATGCATTTAGAAAATCAGGTATATGGACCTATAACCAAAATAATTTCACTAATGATTTTACTTTTGCCAAAACTACGAACATACAAAATATTGCAGACTCATAGAATGTGGAACATCATAGGGTATCAGCAGCCGAAGGTATTCAATATGGAGCAGTGCCATGTATGATTTCAATAACAACAGTCACAACTTTATCTGAAGCTACAACGACATCTTCCACTTCAGCTAGAACAGAGTTAATCAGCGAATGTTACTAGCATGTCATACCAAAAGTGGATAGAACAATCGTCCCAGAACCTAAACCTAGTGTTTTTCTTCTCCTGAATTTTTCATTCGTGCAGAATCTCGTGATCAAATGTCTAGTTTTTCCAAGGAAAAACAGCCATAATAACCTCATACCTTAAATAAATGAGCTGGAAAATTTGAAAACGCCAGGGAAAACATCCAATCCTGATGATTCTCGCCGATGAAGATCTGGAGGAAGCACACATTTGTTTGTTTTGTGAGAAAGTTTCGCCTCCTCCATTATGCTCCAATTTCATTACTCCATCAGAAACTGAACAGAAAAAAATTGAGCACCACAATGAACAATATTTCTCACTCAGAAATATATTTGCAAATGTAAAAGAGTGTTTACTGAAAAAATGATAGCATATTTAGAAAATACTTGAAATAACTTTAAAGTAATTTAACTCCTGCTTTCTATTCCCGACAGTTGGGCGTCTATAGAAGGGATTTTTTCAGTTTTGAATTCAAAATAGTAGGAAGAGAGACACAGTAGTAGTATGTCATTAATAAAAAAAAATGTTTTGATTTATATTAACCTAAGAATTGAATTTATAAAACAGAGCACACTCTTACTTCAGACAAGACATTGTTAAAAAATTCAAAAAGTACAAAGAATTGAAGTGTTTGTAAAAATAAATGAGGTAACAAATTATGACGATTGTCGAACCAGAAGGTCGTTGGAAAATTAACCATTAACTACTGTTGAAGCTTATTTGGAACATAATTACTGAGCTGAGGTTATGGTGACCATCCACATATTTGAAAATGGAAAATAATGTGAAATGAAATTAGTTTGATTAATAAAAAGATCATGTTTCTGAAATCTTACAATTTTTGATGAATAAAGTGAGAACTGCCAAGAAGCAAGTGGTAGAAAAAACTATTGATATAATTAACGAAATTGACATAAAATAGATAAAAAACGAATGAAATAATTATCCATAATTTTTCAAAAAACTGCAGCAATTGGAAATAAACCAATCCTCAATAAGAGTGTGGCTAACTCAACATCTTCATCTTCTAGTCTTCTCTTATCCTTTCGTTTCTTATTCGATTTTGTCTGGTGACACCTCTGGCCCTGCGTAGTGGTACTTTATTTTTGCTACAAGAATTTTGCTTTTGAAAGAGTTTGTAAGTACCCAGCTATCACCGCTCATCTCTTAATAAGTGACCAACTAAAAGAAACACATTTTTTGCAAAAAATTGATTTTATTCATCAGTGTAATCTAACTTCATGTTGCCGCTCTAGGATTTGTTTTTTGCCTAAAAATAGGCTTGAGTTTCAGAAATTGTTTCTTCATTTGAGCTGAATATCTTACTGGGGGCCAGATCTGGATTATACGGTGGATGAGGAGCTAATTCTAAGTGTAATTCGTTCAATTTAACCATCGTTGCCATCGACTTGTGAATCGGTACACTGTCTTGGTGAAACAGCGGCTTTTTCTTCGACATATGAGGCCGTTTTTCTTTGATTCTTTGATTTGATTTCTTTGCATTCAAACGATATAAAACTCTATGTAGTATTCGCTATTGATTATTTTTCCCTTTTGGAGATAATACATTCTAAGCAAATGGTTTTTTGCACATACAAGACAAATGGAATGTCTTTGTACTTTCACATTTTCGGTTGTGAGGTCACCATGACTACCTCGAAACTTTAACTGTAGTTTGCACTATGAACAATAAAATTTTAATCGCAGTTGGTGGTTCAACTTCTACTATCCTGAAGGTATTGATTATATCAAGGTGATAGCGAAAATATACGGTAAGTATACGGTGAGTGTCATTGGGTTTATAATTTTTCTGGGGTGATGGTGACCTCACATCAGTAGTTAAGGGTTAATAAGATTACTTGTTATAATAGGTAGACACATATGTTATTACGGTCACCAATAAGTTGACGGTAGTCAGTACTATTAGTTGTTATTAGATGTGTAAATTAAAAATATGTCAGTGATTTTGAAGATATGGATTTATTACGTTTCCATGGATTTGAGGCTTCAATCCATACAAAATAATATATATATATATATATATATATATATATATATATATATATATATATATATATATATATAGCTTATTTTGGAAAATACTGTATTTCGTAACCCTAGTTAGGATGTTTAATTGAAAATTTTCTCAATTATAAAAGTTCAATATTCTACTTTTATACCACTTTAACAAGTTACAGTAAATATGAGTAATTTATTTAATAAACAACGCTACAGAATTCATCCAATTCATCATATCATATCACCAAAATTCAGTCATAACCTCACAACTTTAATTTCTATTCTATTTTTTCGCAATGTTAATGATGATATGGTTAATTTAAAATACATAACTATTTAGATACTGTAAAATTGGTTAATAAATAAAAAACAGATAAAGTTACATTAACCTTTTTAATTCCACTTGCATGAAGCAACACCAACTACTTTAACCTATGAGTAATAAAAGTGTTCGAAGAATTTTAGTCGTATTAGGATTACTGTGCATGTTTTGATATGAAGATTATAAATAAACGTTAGAGTGTATTATTCACGTTTCCCATACAAAAAACTGTTACAAATGCAAGGATAACTTGAGTACATTATACTATCAAGATTCAGAAGTTATCTAAATAACGTGAATTTTTTTAGAGCACAAGAGCGATCAAACTTGATTACTCTATGAAGCAAAATTGATAAGCACATTTTTCGCCAAATCTACAATTCACCCGGAACTGAATTGATATGAAGTATCAAGACAATTAATTCACGTATATTGCACGTGATCGGGTTAAAAATGCCAAAGTCGATCGTGTAACTGCACTCCGCAATTAAGAAATAATTTGCGATTTAATACAGCAGATTAATAATATACCTTATAAATAATTATGCCCATTTATTATCACAAATACATACAATGTAAACGTGAAGTTTGGAATAGATATAAAATGAACGTCCAAAATATGAAACACATTCATTTGAACATCAGGTTTTAATAATCCATCCGTTGATCATACTTTTATCATATATGTAATACTTCTACATGGACAGTTTCTATATTTCTATAAGTGGAGGGTTAGTTAGTTAATATTTTCTCACTACTGATATTTTAGAGAATTTTTATGCAGGCGCGGTACAGTTAATGTATCTCGAACGAGAGAGAAAACGAATACTGTCAGCACCGTAACGTAGAGACGTTTTCTCCCATAAGAACTGTCCATATAGGAGTATTACATATATGACGTTTACCAAAAGAATTTTGTTTTGTCTCTCTTTAGAAAAGGTAAGGTTAGAATTAATTTTTCATGATATTCTCAATGATCCATTGCAAGAGCTTTGAATTTAAAAAAAGCCAAAAGAGTTGCAACCAAGAAGGATATTTATTGGGAACGTTTATGTCCAAAGTCAAATCAAATTCTGGTACTTGTACCTAAGATATTGTTTAATGTAAAATTTTACTAATTCGATAAAATAACCAAAGTCACAGAAGGTCTGACGGTATGCAGAAACTTTGCAGGGAGGAATGAGGTTGTAACCGAAAGATTCTAAGGTGGATGTACGTGGCAATTGTGAGATCAATCATCACATATGGGGCAGTGGTTTGAGGTACTAAAACTGGTCTGAATAGCACGAAGAAAAATAACTAGAAGGTAAAAAGACTGGCTTGCTTATGTGCAGCTCAGGTCATGAAATATTTCTCAATAGTTTTACGAGAAGTGGGATCAAAACATAATACAAGAAATGAACAGAAATGCCGTTTAGTGGTATACGGACGGATCAAAAATAGCAGACGGAACAGGAATAGGAGTGTACAGGCCCAAAACCAAACACTCTGGGAGCCTCGGCAGCACACCAAGCATTTTTCAAGCAGAAATTTATGAAATTGAAAAATTAGTTCAATTCAATCTAGAGAGGAACTATCGCAAACAGGAGATCATCATCCTGTCTAATAGTTAAGCGGCTATTAGTGTTGTAGGCTCCAATATCATAAAATCCAAACTCGTTTGGTTAGGTTAGGTGAGAAAAATGCCTAAAAAATTAAATGAGCTAGGCAAGAAAAATAAAATTATCCTACAATAGATTCCGGAACACATCGGAGCGAATGGAAATGAAATAGCTGATTAGACAAGCCATTCTTGCTTGAAATCTACAGAATCTATAGTGGTATCAACTACAGAACAATGGAAATATAGAAACTGGAAAAGAAGGTAGATAAAAGCAAAACCAATTATAGGGACAAACTAGAAGGGCCGAGACAAGCAAAGACTCTTCTGGGAAACTATAACAGGAGTAGAATGTATCAACCTAAGTAACAACAATTTTCGAATTCTGCGAATTCTATCAGGAGTTCTATCGGGACACTGTCGTCCTAACAAACATCTAAAGAGGCTAGATCTAGCAGATAATGCGGCTTATTTTGTTGTACAAAGGACGAAACCTCTATCCACATTCTCTCGAAGTGTGAAACTCCTGAATACTACATCTGAGAGCGTATGAAATAGAAGACGAAGATCTCTGGCAATTAAAGCGATCCCACATTCTAGACTTTTCAAAAGGAATGGGATTAATGGATCAGCTGTGAACAGCAGCCCTTCTTCTAAAGGGGAAACACCTACTTACCTAACTAAAACCAGTTGGATATCAAAAAGATTATTTATATTGAATTATTATTATTATATTATTATAATCGCGACGTTCATGAAAATTTCCACTGTAAGTTGGTTAAATTTTTACATTTCACAATGTGTCGTAGTTTTCTAGAACTGTATAATCAGCTATTGTCAAGTTAGTTTAATAGCTTAAGTTCTTACGTAATAAACAGTATCTTTTCAGCGAATAAATTAATCGCGGACGTTTGTCTTTATTTATACATAAAAACGTTAGTCATTCCGCATGCGGTATTCAAAGAAGTCTTTGCATTTCCTATCGACAAACAAATTTATTCAATCGAGAAAGGTAATTGTTAATTGCGTTGTTCTCTTTGTGGAACTAATTATTTTATCCTGTCTGTAAATAGCCGATACACGAATTAACTTAACCCTTAACTAATCAACATCTTCTAGATAACGATATAAACAAACTGTCCCGCATCTTTTAGCTAATAATGGTCACTAACTAATCAACCAAAATTGTCACTTGTATCAACATTACTTCACAGTTTGGTATGACTCACAATGACATCACATTCTGCTAATTTCATTGCCGTTGTCGTATTATGAATCGATCAGCTGATTTAGAAAGAAAATGTAAAATGTCGTCTAAAGTAAAGATAAGTTAGGTAGATGAAAGCATCATGCTACAAATATAATAAAGCTGAAATGAAACAAACTTGAATAGTTCATCTATTCCCACGAATATTTTGGAAGTTATAAGAATAGTTGTATAGGCGGTATAAAATTCTCATAGATCTGTTAAACAAAAAGCAGCTTCTGTCTATGAACGATGCGAACAACAGTACTTGTGGACCTATTAAATAGATCATCATTCGCTTTTGACTCAAGAAGTTGAGGTTGCAGCTTTACAAAATTCAGTTGTTGCAAGAATTGAAGCCTCAGAATGCTGGTCAGAGTGCTTTCCAATGTTTACCATCATCTTCATTTTAACGGACACGTCAACAAGCAAAATTGCCGCTACTGGAGTGCAACCAATTCATTACACAAATATCAGAAACCCCTGAAATGTCAGCGCGAGGAATTATAGGTCTTTACTTTTTTGAAGATTGAAGGAGAGCCACACTTACACTGAATTACAAAATGTGCAGATGCTAGATGACTCATTCGTGTCTGAACTGCAAAGCTTTAATGGTTATAACCGAATAACATCGTTCCAGTAGGACGGAGCAATTTCATACACGTACAATAGATCTCTTCAACAAGTACGTGAAATTTTTCCTGAGAAATTGATCTCCAGGATAGATGACATAAGTTGGTTTCACGCAATCCCGATTTAACACCTATCGGCTTTTTCCCATGGGGCTATGTCAAATTTAAACTTTACGATAATAAACTGATATCCCCAGGCATCTATTTTAGTGCTCGATTAAATAAAAGCTGTTAGTGCAACATTTCGACTATGTTATTTTTAAGAAATAAATTTCCAAGCAAATGATTTTTATACGAAGCAAACATGTTTTGAATCAACCTTTTATTTGTCAAAATTGTTAATGTGAACTTCCTTTTGAGACACCTTGTATATTTATGGTAAGGCTTCTCAGCAAGGAGAAATGGGACTAAAATTATGCCAGATTGCTTTCATACAATGACATTTTGCCGAATAGGTTGTAGGACACATCCTCCATAAAAGTCCTCTTCGTTATTGGAGTGATACTCATTGCGGCCCAGGTTGCTGTCGAAACTAGTAATCACTTATACTACATACAGACAATGATATAGCAAAGCATGATCACCGAATCAAAGCGCCTCCTGAATGGATATCAGAAGAAATTCAAACTGCACGTTTTGTCGGTTAAAGAGGTAATCATCCACATAATTGCTGAATCCACAGCACTACAGAACGTTAGGACTTGATACTTGGCAGCATACTAGATAGAACAGGAAGAGGATATCCCTAAATTAATTAGAGGAACCGAAATAAAGTAGTAGTAAAGTAGAAGACTTCTTCTGTTTTTCTGACTTCACTAATGCCTTCGAATGTGTTCATTCACAAACTGGAGAATTAGGGCATCACATGTGTTCCTTTGAAATGCTTTGTATCTTACCTTGAATGTAGAAATCAACTAGTAAGAGCTAATAGTAAAGTTTCAAGTAATTTACCAGTTGACAGGGGTGTAACGGAGGGTTCAGTTCTAAGTCCAATTCTTTCTTTGGTACATAGTACTGATGTCACAGACTTAAGAATTGATGGTAAATTCACTTTATTTGTGGAAGACACCAGTGTAACCTGGAGTGATTCAGTTATACAAGCTTCACATTCTACCATGGGCAAAGATCTCATTAGTATTAAATCCTGGTCTAACACGAACAGATTCTGTTCAAACTGATAAAATTTTAGTTTTATTAAACAAAGAAGTTTGCAAACCTCTGAAACTCAACAATGACTTAATGCGATCCTCAAAGTTTTTTGGTCTACATATTGACGGTGTCCTTGAATGGTTTGTATATGTAAAAACTTAATGAAAAAAGTATCTTCTGCTTGTTTTGCCATTAAATCTGTTCCATTCTCGTACTGCTTCAACAACTTACTACTCGTTCGAATCGCATCTTCGCTATGGTTTGCTTTTCTGAGGGTCTTGTAGTTTGCACCTTTTCGAATCTATATTCAAATTACAAAAAAGAGCTATTCAATCTTAACTCAACTGAAAGACCCATTCATAGTAAACTAGTTAACTAACTAACTAGTTAACTAGAAGAAAGAATTTGGACATTTACTTGACAATATCTACCTCTGATCTGGTAAAAATTCAATGCCAAAACATCCAATTAACTACCCTCAGAATAAAAAATGTCAAATAGATTTACTGATCTCTCTCTCCCTCTATTCAGAAACTTAGTGGAGGAAGGGGTGCAATAGATCTTTCAGGTTTCTTTAAATCGTCACCTAATCAAGCATACATACATCGAATTAAGCATACTTTGTTCAATTTATGTATATTTCAATATAACTTTATCATTAATAAATGAGTTAGTAGAGCTATTTTGAATAATTAATGATTATTGTACCTAATTCAATTTAGTGGTTAAATAATTAGCAAACTGGGCATTTCAATTTGAAACTTGCCTGATTTACAATTTAAATTAATCGTTTAACCAGTATCGGTAGTTAACAAGTCAGTTTAAATATTTGTAAATCAAATAGCCATGTTTTGCATTCGATATCCCAGTTAATCGTGTGAATTTCTAAAGTGAATATTGGATATTTAAACAACTGCTCTATAACATTTGAATAACAAGAAATAGTGAAGGTTAGGATTATATGCACAGTTCACTTAATTTTGCATGTTTCTCTCCTTAATAGAATCATATAAAATCGAACGTCGGATATTCTGCAATAGGTCAAAATATATTGCTTGTATACTTTGAAACGCATGCTTCACTGTCGTCAAGACCTTCCATAATATTTTGTTCAAATCGGAACAACAGTAGGAAGATATCCGTCATAAATGACAGAGCAATAGAAGAAAAACGATTTTGGCTGAAAGGAGGGAAATTTTTATTTAGAATATGGTTTGTTTTAAGAGTAGCTCTGATATAGGAAGGATTATCCCGTGCAGAGCTGGTATTGGGTTGATTTCTTTGGGGGTGTTGTTTCTTATATAGCGTGAGTCCGCCAACTATCTTGAGAGAAAAAGATATAGCAGAGAATGAAGAAGATCCAAAAGGATTTTGGGGTGTAGTGACTAAGTGAGAGTTTGGGTACAGTTACGGCTATATTATTCCCTTTCGTCGACCATTTGGATGACGCATCAGTTCACCAGAGTTCAAGAAAATCGCAGAGACTCTGTGGTTAGATAAAGGTTATAGTTCATTTAATGGCGAGTAAGAAATCGTCTAGGAACGCTGGGAAATTATCAGGAAGCCCTTGGTAACTAGTATATCAGGGGAATTTTTAGAAAAACAATTGCCTGATAACATGGTCCGAATCAAGTATCGACCATATAGGTTATTTAGGTGGCTTGGAATTGAGGTTATGTCTATATTGACATAAATAGTGTGCGAGAGTTGAATCGCCCATTAACTAATTGTATCAGCGGATTGATTGCTCGCAAAACAAGAGCCCTTCCACAATGTAATTTGATGAGATGCAATGGACATTTGCTCTTTATTCCATTATGGTTCTATATAGGAAGTAGAATAAAGGGTTGGGTTTTTTTGGAGCTTGCTTCCTAACATTGTCCATAGTGACCGTTCAATTACAAGTATTGCGGTTCTTGAAGCTATTTTCCCAAAGCGTCTAGAAGAAAATACTTAGTAACAGTATCACGCTCAGGATGTTGGGATGGTTAGAATCAAAGGCTAGGGTTTTTTTGTGAATTAAGTATACCTCTATTTTCCGCATCAATGCAAAAATTGCTTTAGGGGATTTCGGGATCCGACTCCGAGAGAACGAATGTTAGAAACGGAAGATATAAGTGTGGTTATCTGCATAGAATTGGACCGAATCTTTTAGAATACATGAGTATTATACATATAAATGATGTATAGGAGAGAGCCGAAAGAGGGTCTAATATGGAGCCTTGTTGAACGCCGGTCAGAGGGGTGACTAGTGATTTTGACGTACGGAATGATCGATAAGATATAAAGATATCAGATTTACTATGGGGTATGGTAGACGGATCCTTTCTAGAAAGTTCGTGTATCAGATTAGTTTGAAATATTTTTGGACTAACATGGAAACGGTGTTTTTATCTTTATTGCTTCGATTATGATTGTGTGAAGATAGGTGAAGGCGTTGTGGTTTTATTGTTAGGGCTTGAATTGGAAGTGGAACTTTGGATTTGAATTATTCTCAGAATAGAAGATCCAGATTCTGTCCTAGATCAAACGTTCAGAGACTTTACCTTTCTAAGTAGCGTGTTTGAATGAATTTGGCAGTGAGCTTCAACTATATAAGAGAATGTAGCAAAGCCACATTCTAAGGGATTTTAGGGAAATGCTGTTATAACTGTGAATGTGCTCTAAATAATATGAGGTTGAAAGTCGCAACTTTTAAACATCATTATCGCAATAATTTGTAGCACCTGCCTCGGATTCATGATAGCACATGAAAAGTAGTACATGAATTA
The DNA here is from genome assembly GCF_026230105.1 of Diorhabda sublineata. Lineage (NCBI taxonomy): Eukaryota > Metazoa > Arthropoda > Insecta > Coleoptera > Chrysomelidae > Diorhabda > Diorhabda sublineata. The sequence continues at coordinate 2,927,023 of NC_079483.1, forward strand.
CTGTTAAATGTAGTTGTGAAAATAACAGTCAGATATGTTTGGTTGAAACAAAATCTAGAGCATACCTTAAAAGACGAGCAAGTAGCTTTTTATCTGGTCAGACAAACCAAATATAACATATATTTTATGCTAAGAGAGAAATTTCAGAAATAAAAAAATTTATATATAATACAAATAGATCTGAGAGCGGTTTTTCACACTGTAGCTAGGGAATAAATATGGAAAAGCTTACAAGACATCAAAATACTAACAGTACTAGTAAAAATAATAGATCCCAAACAAAATTATGAGATGCCAGATAGGAAGAAATTGAATTCAGAAGAAATGAAATGGAAATCAGAAAGAGTGGCAAATATCATTAACAATGATTTATAGTGGTTTTGTTGACTTTGATATGAGAATCATTTCGTATATATTCACACTCAAAACTCATCAATAATTTTAAAAAATTTGTTCTGATTTTCTGTTTATTTCATCTAAAAAAATTAGTTCCTCCTGTTTTGCGCAAAGAGCAGTTTCCAAAGAACTGAACTTATCCACCTCCTCAATAGTATATTATGCCCCTCTTCCTACCTCATTCATCTTCGAATCTGTGTGCCTAATTCGTAAGCACGCTTCTCCAATTTCAGGTAGGTCGTTCCACGGCTATGCACTTAAGAATGCGGAGCCCGACCTTTACCTACCTACTCCACGCTCAGAATTAGTTAAGGGCTCAATTTTTTACAATGCAGAAAAATGCACAATCACTTGCAAATTGAATTCAAATCGATATCATCTTTTCCCGCATTTTTCAATAATTTGTGGGCATATTTACTGGAAAGTGGCTTCTACTCTGTAAACGATTTCTATTCTAATAATAATAATTAATTCCGGGCATGCTGCATACTGGTTTAATTTAGCTATGGACATATATACTACGAGGGTGTACGCAAAAATAACCGAAATTATTTTTTAAATGCTATATATTTACAAAACAACCTTATCCCCTTCAAAATACTCTCCATTACAAGTAATACATTTATCCCAGCGGTGCTTTCACTGTTCGAAACATTGTTTGAACTTATCTTTAGAGATGGCTGCAAGCTCCTGTCTCGTTCTTTTCTTGATGTCTTCAATGTTTTGAAATCGCCGTTCTTTCATGCTCCTTTTCAAGCGTGGAAACAAAAAAAGTCGCACGGAGCCAGTTCAGGCGAGAAAGGTGCGTGGGAAAGCGAAAACATGTTATTTTTAACCAAAAACTGGCTAACAGTGATGACTGAGAGTGCAGGTGCGTTGTCAAAGTGGAAGAACCAGTCACCTATTTGCTGAACCGAGCTCCGAGATATTCCACTGATTTCAGACAGTTGATCAATTGTCTGTCGACAGTCTGTGCGCACAATCTCTCGAATTATTTCAACATTTTCATCGATTCGGGCAGTTGATGGACGTCCAGAGCGAGGTTTGTCATCAATCGACATGTCGCCATTTTTAAATCGAGAAAACCACTCATACACTTGAGTTTTCCCCATAGCATCATCTTTGTAAGCATTTTTCAACATTAAAACAGTTTCAGCAGCGTTTTTACCGAGTAGAAAACAAAATTTCACAGCGGCACGTTGTTCACTTAAATTTGCCATCATAAAAAAACGAAGCAGCAGTGAAACAGCACTAGAAAAAATTATCATTAATGACGAACAGAACGTGGCAGGTCAACAGCCCGCGCGGCACTGAGCTGGCTACGAAATCAGTACTATAAAAGCTCCACCCATGGCAATGCTATTCCGTTACTTTTGGCACCCCCTCGTAATTTATTACCTATTGCTATTACGTATAATTTTGCTACTCATATCAGTTTCCTATTGTACATTGAAATTTTATCGTATTTGTATCTTTATTTAGTTATTTTTAAAATTGTTTCTTGGATTTACAAGCTTTTGTCTACAAATTGTAACAATTTTTTAACAATAAACTATTTCTCTCTGTCTCTTTATGAAACAGTCTCTGTTCATATACTAACTTGTCTTGTTGCATAGCCTTTATTTCGTGATGTTTATTTAATTTATCATCATGTTTGTATAGTAAATCTGATACTTGACCATATTGCGGGGTACTTATACATTTGAAAGACCACACATGAATTAGTTTTTTTGATATCTACTTATTGATAAACTAATCAACTTCAGTTTACTGTTTCCGTCTGAGAGATGACTGCGATTTCTCCGAAAATATATGATGATATTGGCTTACATCAAAAAAATCTGAATGCTATACTTTATCTGAAATTAATGTAAATACATAAAAAACAAGGTTATAATATATAGTTACTAAAATTACCAAGGTCGCTAAACATTTTTTCTCTTTTTTCAGTGGATTGATGACCTTTTTAGAGGAAATAGTTTGAGATTAATCACTTCAGCAATAAGGAGTTTAGACGTATTCTAAGAATTAGAACAATCTAGTGTTCTAATCTAAGGGCCTTTTTACATCGGGCCAACATTATCTGACATTACAATAATTAAAAATGTCGCACATTGTGACAAGAATCGTGAGACATGGCAAGACCTTGGGTCATGTTGCAGACAGTCGTAGCTTGTAAATCCTGAATGAATGAAGTTAACAGTTATAAGGTTTTAAGAAAAGACGGTGGCAAAAAAATATAATGTGGATATAATTCCCTACAAAAATAATCCCAACATTTCAATGACATCTAATTATAGAGATAAATTTGTTTAAATACTTATTTCTTAGACCTCTTCATATGTTTATGTTTCTAATTCTTCTTGATTTTAAGTCTCTTCTGTTTAAAAATTAGTTTTTTTGAAATAATTTTTGAAAGATAGATAAAATTGACCTTTCGACTTTTCTTCAAGTCTTTATCAAAATATCATTTCGACTTTTCTTTAAGTCTTTATCAAAATATCAATTTGCTAATTTTGCAACAGAAGAGACTTAAAATCAAGAACATTTAGAAACATAAAAATTATAAAGATATTTACCATTGTTATGAGTTACTGTTTTTTGTTGTTTGTCAATATTATCATTTCAGTTAAAATAACGGGTGTCTGGTGGCAGAATTGGGATTTGAATTTTGATTTTCTCCGTAACCATTGAGCGGAGAGGCAAGGAGGGGGAAGCGTTGGCAGCGTTATTCGAGCGGGTTATTAAGTCGCGATGTCGTAGTGGACCGGTGAACAACGTCGTTTGCAATCGAAGCCAAAGATTCGTGTGCAATTGCTCGTCGAAGATTTTATTCACGTTACAATATTCGAAGGTTACGTGACGCCTCAAGTGAAGATTTGATTCGATCTTGAGAGCGAAGGTTCCGAACAACAAGTTTAGCAGAAAACAACCTGCGATTGAAAACATTCAACTCGTCGCGACAAGTTTGCGCGATAATCCGCTTCAGTTCGTTCGTAAGAGGGCGGCTGCCTTTGGACTTCCAAAAACTATAGTGCACGAAATATTGAAGAAGAATCTTAAATTTTATCCATTTGAAATTCAAATCGTGCAAATGCTGAAGCCTGATCATAATATGCGCAAAAATTTACTGTGAGAAAATGTTGGAGCGATTTCGCACAGTGAACACTATATTTTTGAGTGATAAAGCCCATTTTCATTTGAATGGAAGTGTAAACTAGCAAAATTGTCATTATTGATCCACTAAAAGACAAAACCCCCGCTTAAAACATCAACTTCATAGTCCCAAAGTTTGGTGTGCGTTGTCAAGCAATAGTTAGACCAAATTTTTTTGAAAATCGTCAAGGGCAAGCAATTGTCTTAGACGATGTTGCTTATAGGGGAATGCTTAAAGATTATTTATTTCCAACAATAAGAGAACATCCTGCCTTCACTTCATATATAGAGTTTCAGCAAGATGGCGCCATGCCACATACTTCTAGGGAGACGATGGCGCTGCTTTGTGACTTCTTGCCTAGCAAATTGAAAAGCTGTTTTGGTGACATACCTTGGCCACCTAGGTCCCCGGATTTTACCCCCATGGAATTTCATTTGTGGGTCTATAGTGTAAGAAACAAGCCAGGTGACAATTGAACTAATATATCGTTTCCGAAGTCAATGGCATCTCGACGGTACTTCTCCAGCGAGTGACAACATTTGTTAAAATTAATACTTCGGTATATGATACGTCATTATAAATATTCTGTGTTTGATAATTTCAAAAAACACTGTATCTAAAAATATTATACATGGTACAATTTCAATAAGAATCCTCAAATTAATATTTTTAAAGCCGGTCCTGGAATTTCTAGCTAATTAGCTTGCCTAGCTGACACCACTAAAATGCTTGATTGTAGTGTACACTGTGTCCAATTTTGGTTGAGACTGCACTGTATCTCAGCTATTATTAAAGATATCGACATGCGATTTTCACGACCCTGTATCACTTTTTATTGTTGTTTTTTTGTAAACACTTTTGAAGCCATAAACAGAAACAAGGCGAAAAAAAAAAATGTTCATTTTTGGATTTTTGCAGATGTTTCATTTCTCAGGTCTTGTATAAGATAGAAAAAAAATTAAAACTTCTTATAATAGATATTTTTACATAAAAGTCAATGGCGTATTTAAAAAAAATTTTTAGAGGCACTGAGTTTAAGATTGGACACAAACTAATTTTTAAATGGAACATCCTGTTTATTTCATCGTAAAATTTTTGAATATATTTTTTTTAAATCAGAGAAATCAATATTTATGTTTGTTTTTTTAATAGTAAGCTATGAATTCTTTCACACATGTTTAAAAGTTGAACATGTATTAAAAAATGTTTTGTTGGTTGCAAACATGGAAACTAAGTCACAGAGTCAAAACAAATCAATAATGATGGCTGTCGGTGTAAACATGGAATCTAAAAATTTTGAAAAGTATGATGTCATAAAATGTTTAAACCTTTCTAACGAAAATGTCGAAACAGCGCTGCAATTATATTTAAACAACTAAAGATGGGCTTATTTCATGTAAATGTTTTTAAAATAGTTATTTAGGCAACAAGTGAGTAAAGTAAAACTTTTTTCCACGAGTAGGACGTTTCGTACGAGTGAAAAAAAGAGTTACTTTACTCACGAGTTTCATACAAAAATTCTTCTACGTCCGTAGACTTATAAAAATTCGACAAAACTTTTATTAAATTTTTATTTTGTAATAGTAATATTAAAAGTACAACTGTGAGTATTATTAATTTGAAGTGAAGACGAAGTTACATTATTATTGGTACTTGAATTGGAAACATTTAACGAGTTCAAAGAAATAACATCGTCTATGTTGCTTGGAATCGTACTAGTTGTTCCCGTTAAAAATTTCACTGCGCAATCAATTTTGTTTGTTATTGAGTCGTCTACGTAACCCTTCGCAACTATCTTGGATTTCCACCCACTGTGCTTCTTTAGTTCAATTATAACACCACCGGAATCCACTAATAGAGACGCCGAAGAGCCCAGTGTAGTTTTTTGGATTAGGTAAATTCAAATATGTTGGGATAAGCGATGGAATTTTTGAAAACTTATTAATTTCTTCACGGGCGCATGTGTTAGATTTTTTGAGTCTATAGCCAACTAATTTATTTTTAAAATATGTTTTAGGGTGTCTTGCAGTTTTGAAGACTTCCACATTATAGATTTAGTTTCAAAGTAAGCTAGTAACATTCTTTCTGTGGAGAGCTGTTTATGCCTTTTTTAGAGCGCCACTCCATAAAAGAATTATATTCCTTTAAATACTGTTCCCTGGATTTCTCAGGGACAAGATTCATAGTCGTTGGAGTTGCCGAGTCAACATCTTCTATTGTGCTGTTTAAACTTTCTTCACCATCACCAATACTACAATCCGACACAAAATGAATTGTTTTGAACGAATACCTAGAAATAAAAGTGTGACAGTTTATAGCCCACTATTTTGATAAAACAATTTTATAATTGCATTAAAAAATGTCACGCTACAGCACTTTTCTTCGCACTTTTTGACCGATCCAGAAATTACATTAATTATAAATGCAAATGAATAAAAAAAATGTGAATATTTTAAGGGGCTTAGAAAAAAGCATAAATTTATGATTTATGATCTGACGAATCCCATATAAATAGCATCGGTATATTTAATAGGCAAAATACAAGACATTGGTAACAAGAAAACCAACATGTTACTTTTGACCGACAGCATCAAGGCCGATTTGTTTTAGTATTTCATGTTTTGTATTGGGCACTTAATTTGAGTATACAATTTTTCACGGTAGCTTAACTGCCGAACGATACCTAAATACATTACAAAATAATATGCTAGGACTGCTTGAGAACAGCGCTATAAGATATATTTCCAGCAAGATGTAGCTAGAGAATATTTAAGCGTTCATTTTGAAGACGCTGGATTGGCACACACGGGCCAATCAGATACCTCCGAGGTCACCGGACTAAAGTATTGTAGAATTTTTCTTTAAAAAATAAGATTTATGCAAATCGGCATAATATATATGGAATCCGAGCAACAACCGAAGAAAGATTCAGAAACTTTATGATTTTAAATGACTTAAGGCGAATTGAAACTGTATGTGGTTTATGTATAAGACATTATGGACTACAGTTTGAACAATTTCATTAGATTCATATGTTTTTTTTTAGTTTTTGTAATTCATTTTCTCATTTGATTCTTGTAATTACAGTTTTTAATATTGAATCTGTACCGATTTTTTTGTTTTCAACATTTTTAACTTTATGTTAGGTTAGAATATAATTAAACAAATAATTAAATGCATGTGTGAAAGAATTCATGACATACTTAAATAAACAATCATAAATATAGATTTTTATGATTGCCAGGTTTTACGTTAAATAAAAACCAATCTTAAAAACAGTGTTCTAAAAAATTTTTTTAAGTATGCCCCTGACTTTAGCAGTTTTAATTTTTTTCTATCTTATACCTGAGACCTGAGAAATAATAACATCTCCAAAAGTCAACATTTTTGTTTTCGCCTTGCATTCGACGAACAAAAGTAGTTGAAATATTTCTCTTTGTAGCTTTAAAAGTTTTATAAAAGTGACACTTTTTAGTAGCCTCATGATATCTTCCCTGCGGGGCTCTACATATAGTAAAAGTAAAAGTATGTGAAGTTCTTCATGATTCACTCTATATAACTGATCAATAAACATTTTATTCTTCTCCTTTGCCGTTTCCATCAGTTATTTCAGGCCAATCAGAGTAGAGTAGAAAGAGATACAGAGTGGTATACCGATGTTTTTTCTCTCTTTATCAGCAGTTTGGAATCACTTAAACAAGCTCCTATACCTCGCTCTCTCTATCTCTAATATTAACCATGATATGTCATGTTTCTGCCACATTTTCGAATTTCTAGAAAAACACATTATTTTTGAAATCAGCGTAACAAAAATTAATAATAGTTGACGATTCTGATTCCAGGTAATCTAACGGAAGGTGAAATTGATTTGTTTTAAATAGTTTAGATACTTATGTTTCCAAATTCTTTCATGGGTAATATTTTCAGTAAATCATAGAGTCGTTTAAAAGTTATTGCGGCGTTTGTGTGCATCTACAAACGGTTGAAAGTGGCATTCAAATTGGATACCATATAATAAAAGATCAACCTAAGCTATTAAGTAGAAACTAGGATATATTATAACGTTGGCAGGACACGCAATGCGAAATACTATATCACTTTAAATACCATGCAGTTCACTTTACAAGGATACACTATAAGCCTGTTAGATATTCCTGCAGAACAGGGGAAAGGGAAACCCTTTGATATGCGGAATACTGTTAATTTAAGATCCTTTAGATATAGTGTTCAGTTTGAAGAGTTAAGGTAAGTATCACAATGCTTTTAACATATTTTTATATAAATATATAAAATGTTAATGATTTCCACTATACTCATACTCGTATATATAATATAAAAGCGTTTTCTTATTGGGAACGTGGCAATGAAACACCAAAGTGGATTAACTTTAATATATTTTCCGAGTTTTCGAATACTTATGTATTCATCGTCTGGGACTGAAATTATGGTCAAATACAATATAAGAAATATGTACTAATGTATAAACAATAGTAAAATTTTACTTACAATAATTAATTGCGATTTGTGCTGGCTTTGAGATGTATAAATTCTAAAAATTTTAAATTCGATATTCAAAGTGTCTGATAGAAATATTGATTCTGGTTACTATTGAATTGACATTGAATTTTTATAGGTTAGATAAGGATAAGGAAGTTGTAGTAAATGATGTTCAATATTTATTGATTAATTTACGGCTAATATTAAATTTTAATAGGCTAGGTCGTTATGAATATAAATGAATATTTATTGGTCCAAATATAAAAGACAATAAATTTTATAGGTTAGTGAGGTTGAACTAGGTGAGATGAGTTGTTTTTTATGGCGTTGAACTTTTATAGGATTTATTTTTACAAAATATAAAAGATATATATATATATATATATATATATATATATATATATATATATATATATATAAAGTACACTAAAATTATTTAAATCAGTTTTCTTATTGATGCATTGATTATTTTAGGCAATATATGTTGTTTATAGCAATAGACGTGTTTTGTAGTTTTTTTCAGTTGTCAAAACTTTGGCAGACTCATAATTCATATTGTATTCTTCATGATGGACATGAGTCGCTAATGAACATCTCTCAGGATATAATCTGCTATCGCTAGATAGAAAGTTATCCGATTGATGAGTGACCTTTTCGACTGACCAATTTCAGGTACTGGGCGGAGGAGAAACACCTCTTCATGCTCAGAAAGTGACAATGTGGTGTGCAATTTCGACAAATGGAATCATCGGTTCGTACATTTTTTAGGATGAGGCTGAAAATGCCGTTACCGTTAATTCTGTGAGATACGTTGCAATGATTCGGACCTCACACTTGAACTTCACCACTTTCCAGTTAATGAAAACACACTTTTTCAACAATATGGTGCAACAAGCCACACTGCAGGAATTTCAATGAATGCGTTGTTCTCGAAAAGGGAATATCGCTTGGCCCCCTCGGTCTCCGGACCTTACTGTTTGCGATTTCTTTTTATAGAATTATCTAAAAACGAAAGTATTTGGAACTGATCCACCCAGGACAATCCCGGCTCTTGAACAACGAATTCGTGACGAGATTGCAGCAATACCTGTTGATATGCTGAGAAGAGTTATGCAGAACTTTCAGGATTGACTCCATGAATGCATAGGTGTCAACGGAGGACATTTGGCAGATGTAGTTTCCAGCATTGTACATTAAATGGCTACACTTTTATTTCCCATTAATGTTATAGAAAAATATTTTTTTAAACAATAAAATGATTTACGAAATCTTCCCATTTCATTGCCAAACCCATATTGTTTGCAAGTTTTTTTCCATGGAGCAATAGAAAACCAAGTTCATTTCATATAAAAAACTGTGAGAAATCTTATAGCGATGATTGGGTTTTTAAATCAATATATACTTATTCAAGTAATGCGAATGTATCGAAAATGTGGAAAGTAACCTAAAGAAACATTGAAATAAATAAAAAAATAACATTCAAGTCTGTGATTGTAAAATAATAATTTTTCTATTATCTCAAGATTATTACGGTATAGATGTGTGTTGATGACCAAGCTATTGCTTTGGATGTATGAAATGAGCGTAGCGTGACTTACTTAGACTTGTCGCTCATACATTTAACAACAGTTCACGACTACAGAGAAAGAAAATGTGCTGTTGTTCAGTTCTTCTTAAAGTGATGGCTGATACAGGTAAATAAAATTTATTTACTGTATGTTAAAATACCAAATACTAATTCTGTAACAAATGAAAAATTGAAATAAACAAAAAAAATAATTCAAGGAAGGGTTTGTCGAAAAAAGTGATGCATTGACAAAATTACTGTTTCATGATTTTAAGAAATATTTATAATCTGAAATTTTGGAAAAGAGGACAGTTTTCATGATTTGTTTTCTTATGTTTATTACTTTTATAGAATGTTTCTTGTATTAAAGATTTATGTTAGATATGAATTTTCATGATTAATAGAGTATTCTTAACAAAAAAATTTTTTATATGAATCTCTAACTCCCATACGAACCAGAAGAAAAATCTAATCAGGAATATGTTGAATAATCGCGAGGTCCTACGCAATCCTGATGAGGACCGTGTAAAGTAATCCTAATCATAACCTTATAAAGTAATCCTGATAAGGATATTATTAGGTAATTCTGAGAAGGATCTTATGGGACACTTCTGATCAGGACTATATAAACTAATCCTGATAAGGACTATGCAAAGTAAACCTGATCAGGACCACATTGGAGATCTGAGTAACATCCTCATCATCTAATCAGAAATATTTTGGGTAATCGTGATTAGAACACGCCAACGCAATCCTTATGAGGACCATGTAAAATAATTCTGATCATAACCTTATAAAGTAATCCTGATAAGGATCTTATGAAGCAATCTTGATAAGAATATTATGAGGCACTTCTAATCAGTACTATATAAAGTAATCCTGACCATGCAAAGTAAACCTGGTCAGGACCTCATTGGAGATCTGCGTTACATTCTCATCATCTAATCAGGAGTATATTGGGTAATTATGATTAGAACAGGGCAATGAAATCCTGATGAGGAGCATGTAAAGTAATCCTGATCATAACCTTATAAAGTAATCCTGATAAGGATCTTATGAGGCAATCCTGATCAAGACTATATAAAGTAATCCTGATAAGGACCATATAAATAAAACCTGATGAGGACCTCATTGGAGATCTGTGTAACATCTTCATCATCTAATCAGAAATATTTTGGGTAACCGTGATTAGAACAGGCCAATGCAATCCTGATGAGGACCATGTAAAGTAATCCTGATCATAACCTTATAAAGTAATCTAATAAGAATCTTATGAGGCACTTCTGATCAGGACTATATAAAGTTACCCTGATAAGGATCTTATAAGGTAAATAAGATCAGGACCTCGTTAGAGATCCGCATTACATTCTCATCAGGTCCTTGTCAGATTATCCCGATCTTCTCTTTACCAGGTTGCGGAATTATCTGATAAGTTTTCTATAGGGTTTTTACAAAAAATTCTAGTCGAGTTCAGTCAATTCTGTTATTTATATTTATTTCTATTACAAAAAACCACAAAATATCATATTTCTATCGTAATATCCTTAATTTCGATATTCGGCTTTGTCTTACATTTTATGTTTCATAACTCTATTGATTGGTAGAATTAGCTTTATTATTTTACTAATACAATTTGTCGTATTCCTTACTATCAATTTATGTTCATTTTTCATATAATTGTATTCTTTACATAAATTAGGGTATTGGCTTATTAAATGTCTTGATGTTAAATTAAATTAAATGTAAGTTGACAGAATAATAATAAATATAATTTACAGTGCGACCGCATCTGACTTCATTATTCTAACAAAATCGCCTTTGGAATAAGCCGCTAATCGATGGGCGCCAAATCTGGAGATTAAGGCGGATTTTTAACTAATTTGAAGCCTTCCTGAGGCTTGTGACTAGGTGCGTTATTTTGATAAAAGAAAGCACCTTTGTGCAACATCTCCCGGCTTTTTTGAACTTAATTAGATATTTTTAGATTCCTTCTTCGTATAATTGTTTGTAATTTTGATAGGGAGTCGATCGCGTTATCGTGTGTTCATATATTTGTATTTAACTCTAGCATAACAGTTACGTGATTTTTCAGTGTGAAATGCCAAAGAAATTTTCAGCATTACGTGAGTTTGAGGAATTGGCTGCAGATAAAAACAACATGTACCGATTCACCATGATCAATTTCACAATAACACCGAAAGCATAATACTATTTCAAAATTTCTCAAATCGGTGATTCCACAACCAACCACCCTGTCTATATTCCAAGAATTATACAAGATGCCTCAAAAGCAAGTTTCCTTTTGTGATGCTAATTGCATGAAAGCACTTCGTAGGGTTTCCTGAGATATGTCAATCGGTAGCCTAGCTTTTGGGAATTTAGTGTACAAAAACGGTAGCTTGACGGCTGTAGCACATGGAAAATCCTGCAATATTCGTAGTATTCTTCAATTAAATGATGCACCAGGCGCTCAACTGATTGGAAATTGGATCGATGAGTTTGAAGAGACTGTATAAACTGGATATACTGGATAAACCAAAATCCAAGTCTTCCAGAACGGTAGACATTGACACTTGGTTTGTTCGTGAGAAGCCCGACTTTTCTATTTGGAAGCGTGCTGTTACTTTAAACGTACATAGATCTTCCTTACAAAATTCAGTTCGTGTGAGAATTGAAGCCCTCACTGGAATGCAACCAATCCAAAATACAAACATCAGAAACTCCCTCATTCGCAAAAAGTGACCATATGGCCTGTGATGTCAGTGCGAGGAATCACAGTTTCTTATTTATTTGAAGGTGAAAGGGGACGCAGAGTTATAGTGGATTCAGAGGCTTATGTGCAAACGATTTCATCGAGCATGAATTGCAAAACTTGGTTATAACTAAAGAACATGATTCCAGAAGGACAGAACAACTTCAAACACGTCCAATAAATCTCTGTCTCGAGTTTGTGACATTTTTTCCTGGCAAATTGATATTCGGGAGAGATACCTCCACGCAGTCCCGATTTAATACCTATAGACTTTTTCCTTTGGTAGTATGTGAAATCTGAAGTTTACGCTAAAAAACCGACTTTCGTGGCACAAAATATCCGTCAGTCAATGATTTACATTTGGATGATGTTATTTTGGGGAAATAAATTCCAAGGCAATGTGTTTTGATACGTCACAAACATACTTTTCTTAAATTTGTTATTATGTATATTGTATATATTGTATTTGTAATGTATATACGAAACTTTTTTGATGAATTTATTGTACCTCCTTCCCCCGCTATGATAGCCGCTGGTCGTGTCTACTCGTACGTTGGTAGAAGTGTCCACCAATTTGATATATGATAGTTATTAAAGCATATTATGTTGGGACACGGCGGCTATTTACTGGAGCCGTGCTCGTTGCTGTTGTTCTATTAGTTTGATACGAGCGTGGAAAACTCCCTGGTGGGTATTTAGAAGGCAACAATACCTGAAATTTGAATTGAGACGATTAACTACGTTTCGTAATACGATTCGTGAACTGAATTTTTGAACAAATAAAGAATATAAATCGAGATTCCGTTGGTATATGTTTCCTGTCGTTGTTATAATTATTCTTGATGATATTTCTCTTTCATTTTGAACATCGAAAAAGCCTCATTTATTTTTATTTTTTTTTTACTTCGGCTGATCATCGAAGCTGCCAACGTTTTAATAACTGAGCCACATGAATAAAAAATAACATTCCTAGAAATAGTCCACTTCGCATAATTTGATAATTGTTTTATCAAAAAGCATACATTATCATTGATATATACTCCTATTTATGAACAATTAATTCATAGAAGCGAAATCAATAATACGATATTATTAAATATAATGTAATATAGAGGAACGGATCACCCCTAAAAAGTCGCTTAGAAAGTGAAAAACCGAAACCTCGTCCTAGTCGCCAAGAATGGTCTATCCTTATATTTTTGAGGTCGCTGAATACGAATATGATATTCATTTTTATCTAAAATTGGGGCTACATGGTCAAAATTGAGTTTTTAATAAAAAATGCGAAAAAATGATTTGCGATTTCGCGTGTTCAACTCGCTGTACCTTTGCAACTAATCGTTATATTTCGATGAAAATTTAATGCCATATACTAGAGCGTATTTTGAACGAAGATAGACTAGTCCAAATTTCCCAAAGCATTTTCCGACGGAACAGAAAATTTTAGAAATTTTTCATGCAGTACTGTGACTTTTTACACACTAATGCAAAAGTTGAGTGATGAAGTTTTTAATTTTCTTTTCCTGAATTCATAGTATTAAAAATTAAAATGCAAAGAAGTTTTGTGGAAATTTTCATATCTTAATATGCAGAAGGAAAAAATACACGGCGATTTCAAGCTAAGAGCGGACGCGCACATGTATGCATGAATCTTTTTCCGGCGATTTATGTCGTTTAATAGTTAATTATTCAATATTTTTACGAAATATTGCCATTGCCACTTTATTCGATGGAAAAATGCTAAAGTCAAAGTGATGCGGCCCATCTGCCACTGGGAACCTTCACTATCATGAAGCAAAAAGAAGTCATGACCATTAAGCCCTTCATTGAATGGTTATATCGAAATTGAATCAAAATTTTAATGGTGCTTCATGTCTTTTAAATACATCTATTGTAGAGACAACTGACAAATACGGCATTACACTGTTTTGCGTCCCAAGTAACACGACCCACTAACCCCACTATGGACAGAGCTTTTGATTGTTAGGTGAGCAAGTGTTTTTATATCTGGCATGTCAAAAAAAAAAGATAGCAGATATTTTGTTTACGGAATTTCCAGAAGTTTCTATGTCTGTTTTGTACTTTATTTTTACTGAAGGTTTATGCTACATTGGCGGCAACTTTCTTTGAAGACGGTATTGAAAAGCTTCTCCACAGATATGACAAATGTCTCAATCTCTTCGGTGATTATATCGAAAAGTAAACGTAAGTGTACCAATCATTTGGTAATAAAATTATTGTTTTATATGAACTTGTCTTCTATTTATAGACTATCGGTGGTTGAAAAAAAAACGGCTCTCGTAATTCATCATGAAAAACATATAAAAAGTTAATTAACATATTCTTCAATCTCAAAATAATATATTTTTCTCTTACTATGGAATAACTGGTTAAGTTACAGTTTTCTATCTCTTTCAATCAATTATCCACTAATCAACTACACAATTATTGACTGTAAAAAACTGTTTATGATAGATACAGTTTTGTCCACCTTGTTTGTTTACTTCATCTTTGTGATGTCATGACAAATATTTATGAGCATGACACCGTTAACGTTATTAACACAAGACATAATATATTCGAAATGAACTCATTATGTGTTACATAATGTTTAACAGTAAACTGTAAATTGTCAAGTGATTCTTTATACCCTGACTCACCTGGTTATATAGACCAGTTATAAGTTCAGTTGTAAAATTATTGCGTATCTCTGTAATTTAGGTTTTATTACCGAATAAGAATAAATAACCTTACAGATTCATGAAAATGTTAAATCAGGACTGCCTTACCTTTTATTAAATGGGAGCTAAATGTGTATATAAATGAACAGAGAACATATGGTATCCATGTACTTTGTATCTTAGCTCTAACTCTATATCTACACTGCGTTATGACCTATTGTTCCATCTGTCATATTCACCTGATCTAGCTTACTCCCATTTTTAATCCTTAGAAATTCAATAAAATGACATGGTAAAAAGTGAATTTATACACATGAGGAGCTTTTTCCGGAAACAAACGCATTTTTGGTGGAAGATTATTTTTTAGATGGTTTGAATGGATTGGAAACTTGCAAGATGTAGGATTGTAGAATATTTTTTACAGTAATGTAGCTATTCTGTTGAACCGTCGTCTTAATTATTTTGGTCAAGTTTATATTTGCACATACGCTGTGAGATTCTTACTAAATTTTTAATCATTTTGGACGCTTAGTTTCTGTTTGATAATCGTATGAGTCAATATACCGATCTCTCCTTAAATATTTGTTTTTTGGCGTGAAGCCTGAACCTTCATTTTCGACCATAAAATTTTGGGTAGTATTCATTCATTGGTTTTCATGAGCCACGTCTACATGTCGAATAGATCTTGCAGATAAGAATATCGAACATTGCCCCGGTTTCTCGTCTTCATAAGAAGTTTCTACCGTGGTTTTGATTTGATTGATTTATTTATACTTGTTAGCAGAAAAACCATTTATAAATGTTGCGGATGTTAGAGTTTCCAGTCAATTTCAGTTGATTTGCGGTGTAAAATTTTGTGTATTTATACAGTATTTGAGTACAAACTACTTATGTAAATTTAACAGCAGTAAAATGAAAAAAAAAACTATGGATGGATATTGAGAGAGCATAATGTTTACTATCCTACAGATTTCCTGACGTAAGTAGGACATAAAAATCCCTACTTTGGTAAGAGTGACTGTATTTTGCGAACAGCATAATGAGATGCATAGTTTTGCATAAAATACTTTCATGGTATAAGTGTACAAGTCCTAACTAAGCTAAGCAAACTAAACTATCGGGATCTGAACTAAAAACAAGTCGGGTGTCCGCCTAGAAATAATCCATTCAAAATCAGTTGCTATTTGTGTGTGGAGTTTAAAAGACGTAACTAATTTGATTGATGAAGAAAGTTTCGCTGACGATTTCAATACTCAATACAGATAAAGGATATTATTAATATTTGATTATCCAAAGAAAAAAAAAAAGAAATCCAAGATTCTGGCTAAGTAAACACATTCAACATATGTCAGAAAGTAGGTAATTTGTTACCTTATTTTGGGAATTAGACGAAGAACATTTCCAGTTATATTACCGTGTCTGAAGATCACAGTTTTATGAGCTGCTGTCAATGATCGCTTCGAATATTACTAAACAAGACACTAATTATCGTAAACTTATAACTCCATAGGAAAGTTTGGCAAATTAAATAAATATATATGTATATAGAACAAGCTTACTGTTTGGTATTGTTGGGTCGTTCAATTCTTTCACTACCTGTTTCCATATTGCATCTTCTTGATAGAATTGCGATGATTCTTATCTACAGTGTTATACAACATTGGAAATTGTTTCACGATTTCAATGAATTTCTCCATCATATTGTTAACTAACTACTAGAGTGAAAAACAACAAGCAACAAGTGGAGAATAGATAAGCCATGTGTGGGAAAACAGTAGGAAGGGGTTCAAACTTAGCTTAGGTAGAAATGGAACGAGTGCTAACCCATCTTGACATAGTCTACATAATTCACTTGGTTTAGCTCTGTTAGTTTTGGGTCGACACAACTACACGTAGAAAATATGCACAGCTACGTGAGCTAAGCTAAACTAGCTTAGTTTAGCTCTTGGTCGACAACTCGCTTGCAGTTAAGTTCAAGAATTCTTATCATACGATTTAGCAAGGAGTGTGATTTTTTATCCATTATTACAAGACAATTAACATTAAATGAAATTCTTGTTACGAACGAGGCCAACTTTACGTGACAAGCTATGTTTAAGTCTCATAACGCACACTACTCATGTGATGATTATGTTTTTGCGAAAACTTAAGTAACAAATTTAGGTCACATTCTGCCTAGAAATTCAAATGGTGCTATGTACATGGATTTTTTAAACAATCATTTATCGAAATATTAGAAGATTTAACGTTAAACAATTTTTTGGATGGAGCTTCACCGTACTTTGATAGAAGGTGTCGTAATTGATTGTGTACCCATTTTTCGAATCGATGGTGCAAAGCTCCTATTCATTGGCCTCTTTGGTCATGAGTTTTTAATCGTTTGAACTATTTAGTTTGATCGTATATTAAGGAAAAAATCAATGCTACAGAGGTAAATTCACTTAAACATCAAGATTTGAAAGACAGAATCCAACCTCACTTTAAAGACCTCATTGCTGATACCCAACAAATAAGAAGAATAATTCTCTGTCTCCATTTCAATTCTTTTCTCGCGATTTTCTGTTCAATTAAAAGGTTTTTTATCATTTTGAGAGCAAAATTTTCCGAAAACGATACACAGTATCGAGTATTAACGAAAGTAACTTTGTGTCGTAAAATTGAATATTGTAAGAATAACTTTTAAAATTTGATTAAGATATATAACCTCAAAATAATATATTTAATACTACTTTCGACAAAATAGTCAAAATGTGTATGAATTTGCTTATCTCAAGGCTGTTTATCTTGAATACGGAGGTAGTTACGAAAATTTTTTAATAATCAAACTCCTATTTTTTCTCCCATTTTACAGACCTTTTTTCTAAACACCATGTCTATTGATTTTCCCTCATTTCCTTCAGACTGTAGAATTTATTGTTATTTTTGTTAAAAAAACTCACATTTTGACACTTTAATTCCACCTTAAAATGAACTATAATTACGCTTATACTATAAGATACGTTCTCGTATAATTACGGATGATTAATTCAAATTCACTCTTTTACATGAATATATTCACATAAACAACGCATCCTATGAACTGGAAACTGGGAAAAGTTGCTTAATTTGTAATGTATTCCATGGAAGAACTTTGAGGAACATAAATTTTGTCTGGTCCATATATAACAACATAGCGACAGAGGGTCACACGAATTAAACTTGACGTTATTGTCAACAGATGGAATAAAAATTAACATGTTTTTAGCGATTCTGTGAAATGAATGTAGTGAAAAAAAATACATTTTACACTTGTCAAATCCAAATAATGATTCATAATATTTATACGAGAAGTTCTAATTCATTATCTTAAAATTTGAATTTGTGTGAGATATAATCGAAACTTGTTATCTGCTTTTTTTAGAATCGCCGATGGTATCGATCGTTCAAATATTCGCCATTGACAGCGCGCAACAAA
The DNA here is from genome assembly GCF_026230105.1 of Diorhabda sublineata. Taxonomy (NCBI): domain Eukaryota; kingdom Metazoa; phylum Arthropoda; class Insecta; order Coleoptera; family Chrysomelidae; genus Diorhabda; species Diorhabda sublineata. The sequence continues at coordinate 2,945,527 of NC_079483.1, forward strand.
AATGTCCGATTTTCTATGTCTCTGGTGTACAAATGAGGCTAAAATTTACAATGAGACCTTTGACCCATGAGAAAAATCTAGCCGGATCTACTAATGCCATGATTTCGGTGGGTTGATTCATATCATCCCCTTGTCATTAAATCGCTCCATTATCTACGTGAAGAAAACTGTATATATACACTACCATTCTATAGTTTTTGCTCTCCCCAAAGTTTGCGTGATATATAATAGATCAAAAACATGCTATCGATTTTGTTATTTATATTTTTAAGAACATAGTTGATAAGTATATAGTGAGAATAAAACTACATTCTGTAATTGATACAATGTAAATTTTTAGTTCAACGATATAACCTCCTTTTGCTTTTATTATTTTGGTGCACAATTTTGGCATTTTCTGTGAAAATTTTGACAAATAATCGTCGTTTATTTGGTTCCATTCGTCTTTCAGGATATTACAATGATGTAGTGGAAGTAAGAAGATGTTTCCTGACTTCTCAGTCCAGCATACCTCACAACAACTCTATCGAATTGAGTTTGACAGTTTTAAAATTTGTTTCGATGTAAAAAGAAAATTTATAACGATAATTTCTGGAAATTTTTTTTTCACAACGTGAACGTGATTTGAGCCCGCGGCCGACTAATCCGGAGGAAAACGCCTTAGCTTGCTCGGCTAGCAAACGCAATTGAAGTGGTGGGATATACTAACAATAATAATCCACAAAGGAGAATTGCAAATAAGCAAAGAAACAAACAAGCTCACAAACCCACATACAGGTGAAAGGAGTGTTAAAATAAATATTAGTCTATGAAATCATATCTCGAAACATGTGATTAACATTCGATAATATACAAAATATAGAAAAAATATTGGAAACAATTTTTCGTTAAATCCATAATTATGCCACAAAAATATGTATTTTTATATGGACATTATAATACTTATTTTAATCACTTGATATGGCTAAAGTACGAGGATTTATTGATATCTAGTTAGCCTAGACCGGTTCCATGCATAGCAACGAACCAAAACTTATTAGAAGTGTCAGTGTAAAGTTTGACGTCCAAAAAGTAAATCAGAGTTACGCAATAAATTAAAAGAAAAAATATGTTCAACGAAATTATAAAAATCGAAAAATTGGTGTATCGAGCCATCATCAAGTACCTGTATTTAAAAGGGTTGAGGTAAGCAGATTTACGAAGATATGCTTAATACCCTTGGTGATCAATGTCCTTTGTATGCGACCGTCATGACATTATTTTATCAGACCGTTGAATGCGGCTAAAACGGATATCTGGAGCACTGAATATTTCATACGAACGCGTTCATTATATAGTTCACGTCAATTTGGACATGAGAAAAATTGCTACAAAATGGATCCCCCAATGTTTGAATGTTGACCAAAAGCGTGCAAGGGTAGAAGCATAGCGTTCGATCTGTGCTCGATTTGGAAACGATGTAGACTTCTTAAACCGAATTGTTACTATGGATGAGACTTGGGTACATTTCTACTATCCAGAAACAAAGAAACAATCGATGGAATAACGACACTCTGGTTCTCCAAGACCTAAGAAGTTTCGTGTTCAAAAATCTGCTGTGAAAGTTTTTGGGATTTTTTGGGATTGCCATCGAGTAATCATGATTAATTTTTTGTATAAGGGTAGAACAATAACTGAAGATGACTATTCGATATTACTGACCACTCTACAGAAAAAAATTAAAGAGAAATGACGTTGAAAGCTTTCTAAAGGTGTTTTGTTTTTGAAGGACTACGCCCCTGCACACAAATATCATGTTGCCATGCAAAAAATTCGTGATTTAGGGTTTGAATTATTAGAACACCCCCCTTATTCACCAGATTTGGCACCGTCCGAGTATCATCTCTTTCCTCGACTTAAAAAAAGTTTAAAAGGTCGTAAATTTTCTTCCAACGAGGAGGTAATAAAAGCTGTGGAGGTCTGGTTTGCAGAGCAAGAAGAAACATTTTGTTTGAAAGGTCTAGAGACGTTGCAGTTTCGCTGTAATAAATGTATCCAATTAAGAGGAGAATATGTTGAGTAATAAAATATTTTGACATTGAAATTTTGTTTGGTTCTATAGTAGACTAATATATCCTCGTATTCATAATAATCGATGAAATATTCTTTCCAGAATAAGGAAAACCATTATTTCTATTTAGTTTCCATATCCGAGACCTTAAATTTTGTAGTCTCGAGTGATTTACGAAGTTGTTTAGACCGTTGTATACCAAAATTTACAAACAGTGTATATTCACAAAATTATTCTAGCTATGAGTAATATATTTTAAGTCTTATAAACATACAAACACACCCAGGACGCCAGAAAGTAGTGTGAACGAGTAAACTGAAAATGTAAATCACCAATTTTGCAAATAAAGAACCATTTTTTTGTCTACGAGTTCGCTGCAGTTTGCGTGATAGTGAACCGTAAAATTAAATTGGGTTTTTGACTGTAGTAAACATACGAGGATTCATCTAAAACCACAGGGTATTCAGAAAATTAATGCTAACTACTGAACTACTGAAAAATGTCACAATAAGTGTCAAATTACTTTTGTTGATAAAAATATTTTGAGAATCGTTCGAGATTTTCTTCTGTAAAAATCCCACACTGGTGGCCTTTTGTTTTTTCCATTGTGAACCTATACTGGCACTGAATTCAAACTCATTTTCGATACAGATGACGTTTGGGCTGCTAGTGGTGGCACGTATGGTTTCTTCGGTTTATCGCGAAGTTAGAGGCGCGCTCACAACCCCTTGAGTGGTCTTTGGTATGCTGAATGTGGTTGTGTTTACAGGCGAACACGTGCATTTGATATTGCTTTTTTTATTACAAAATAAGTGTTGTCTGAGTCTTTTGCGTGCAGAAGTTTTTTTGCAACCATCAGTGTTGTTACAAAACATGGATTTCACAGAGAAAGCAAGGTAATTTTTTTTTTGAAATATTTGTTCTTTAATTTTTACGGTTATGTCGTAAAAAAGAATCTCAAAGCGTCTAATGACTCAAGCTGAACTGGAAGAGTTAGCAAATATGTCAAACTTCTCCGATTTGCGAGTAGATGCGTTTTCAATCTTAAACAACATGGTTCATCATGTTCAGATTCCGAGATCAGCTACCAAGAATCACAGAGCAATGCAGGTGACAATCTGGTTAACATTCCCAGCTCTTCACAAACAAAATTATCCCAGAGCTCAGATAATTCCGATAATGAGTGGACTGACACAGATGAAGATCCCACAATATTTCCTTTGACGCCAGACATTCCGGAAAATGCTTCGACCTTACAATATTTCCAGCTGTTTTTTGATGACTCAATCATCGACATAACTGTCCGTGAAACGAACAGACAAGCCAGAAAATTTTTTGATTAACAGCCACCATCTACCCGGAAGAAAAAGAAACTACAATGGCAGGATACATCTGTTCAAAAAAATACATTGGGAAAACAGTGGAGTAAGGATCCGCTGTATTTTCATCCTGTTTTCGGGCAAACGATATCTAGATTTAGATAGATACACCGTAGATCGTGTCTTCAAAAAAAGACCGATTTTGGAAAAAGTACTTTCAAATATAAAATCCGTTTACACTCCAGGGCAACACTTGAGCATTGATGAGGGGATGGTTTTATGGCGACGACGACTGAGTTTTAGCCAGTACATATCCAACAAAGACATAAGTATGGAATTAAACTCTACGCGACAGTGGATTTATCCTAAATATCCTAATTGTTTATGTAGTTAAGGGTACCTTGAGCGACCAAAACGAGTTACATGCCACATCAGTTGTAAAACAACTTTTGGATAATTATTTGGGCAAAGGTCACATACTGTATGTAGACAATTTTTACACCAGTGTCTCACTTGCAGATTTTTTGCTCTCTCAAAATACTGGAATGTTTGGCACTTTAAGAGCTAACAGGAGAGAAAATCCCCAAAAAATGCTCAATAAGAAGCTAAAAAGATGGGAAGCTATCTTGTTGTAACCAAATGGAAAGATAAGAGGGACGTCAGAATAATAAAACACTTGTTATAAACATCAGATGGTTAAAATTATAACCAGAAGAGGCCACGAAAAACTAAAACCACAGAGCCTTCTAGATTACAGTGCTCATATGTCGGGAGTTGACAGAGCCGATCAAATGATGTCATACTATTTTAGTCCAAGAAAGATGGTATCACAAAATTTTTTTTCATTTAGTAGATATCTGCATTTGGGATGCCTGGAGTAGCCGAATCAATCAAATAGGGCGTCAATTATCAGTCAATCTTCTGATTCAGAACGTTCGTTTCGAGGTTTTATCCAGCGCATTTAAGAAAGCTTCATTTAGAAGGAATAAATATACAAAATAGAATCCAAGATTGTCAAAAAAATTTCTCTCCGACATGCCCTTCCCTTCTGAGGTACGTGTGGTGCAATTTGAGCGAATCGTCAAACTACGAAAGAGAGCTGACTAAACAGCAGATTCACTGCTAGGACTTCTGTAAAAGATTAAAAATTCTGACTCTCCCTTCCTTATTCATCTTTGCTTAATTCGTAAGCACACATCTCCAATTTCGGAAGGATCGTTGCACTGCTATTCACGCGAAGCACGACCTTTACCTACCTACTCCACGTGCAGAATTAGTCAAGGGCATTTTACAATGCAAAAAAATGCACTCATGGTCGTACGATCGTTTTCGTAGGCCCCTTTTCTTACAACATAAAATAACTACTTACATAGATGTGGCCATCTACATATAAACTTTGTTTGATAGTTGTTAATGATAGGACAGTGTGTACATTTGTCTCCCTCCAGGAATATATGCTATTTAGTTTTCTGTCGAATGCTATTTAGTTTTCTGTTGATATGAATTTTTGATTGGAGATTTATTATTGTAAAAGCAAGCGATTCTTATATGAGTAGACCCATCATCTTATAGGGTGTTTCTTCATCAAATCTTATTAAAGCCGCCTGGTTTTCAGCTGTTAATTATATAACGTAAAGCTTCATTTGCCACCGATTTCCACATGAATCAACAGGGATCTCAGGATTCGCTGTAGCCCTTGGTTTCTGTAGCCATTAAGTTTTCGACTGCCAGATGTTTCAGTAGTTCTTCTGGCGCTGATAGATAAGAAAATCTTACAATTTTCGCAGCTTCATCAGACATTCTTAGATATAGGTATCGTTTACTTTCTTTCCTCCTCCCATTTTTAGGTTGTTTTGATTGGTAGACCAGCTCCAAGTGGTCGTAACCACTCTGCAGTCCAGTTATTTGCATCAACTCAACTAAACATTGCCGCAATAACTCGATCGTGAGGGTTTTTCATCCAGTAAAGCATGCTGTCCCACATAAAATTTCCAGTACTTATGATCTTCAGTTAACAGCTATATTATCTCACCGGGTACTCTCTCCTGTTAAGTCACCTAATCGATGGAAAATAATTGATTTTGACACTTGCATTAGTTTTAAATTTTTTTTCAGTTATTCCACCTGAGTATAGTTCGAATAATTTTTACTTTTTGGTTTTTGGTATATGTATCAGGAGATTTAAGTTTATGGTATTTCAAATTCTCATTTCAAGTGGAATATTTTCCTTATCGAATCCACTTCATTTAAATGCTGTTATTTCTACCCTCCAATGATATCAATGCTTAGTCTTAAAACAGATTATCCATTCTAATAGTTGTAGAATGCAAAATAAATAAGAAACTGTAATATAGTAAATATTCCTATTAAATGTTGTAAATTAGTGAAGTTGTATTGAAAATAACTTCTTTTAGTGGTAAACAAGAAAGTATAATTCCAAAAAATCAGTAATACAAAAAGCGTTACACGTAATTTTTATTCAGATAATTTTTTGTCAAGATTATATATACCTTCGGTTTGATTGGCATAATTGTTTGAAATAGTATACAAGCTTTGAGCATTCGTTTGGTCATTGCACTTATCGCTAACGTATAAGCTAGAATTTTTCAAAATTCCAGGTTTACAATATCTGTTGTAATTGTAAACATCGTTTAATATCTTCAGAAGGACACAACAAGCAATCATGAATCTTAAAAAACTGGGTAGATATTCCAAAAACCATGAAATCGGCAGAAACGGTAATTTGATCAAAGTGTCCATCACTATTGATTTCAATATAAAATAAAAATATTCAAAATAATTTTTGGAACTATTTTCCAATTTCATTTATGTAGATTTGACATTGAATATTATGTCAATTTTGAAAGATACTTTCTTGGTATTGTTCATTAGGTACGTGGTGTAGAAAAAGAGTGCACGATGTTGAAACGTTGCTTTGTGAGGAGATTTTTTATATTTGATTATGATTTGATTGAAAATGAAGTGTCATGATGGCACTGATTTCATTCGTGTATTAGATTCAGAAGATATGAGCAATAACAGTTAACTTAAAATTTGTATACGGAATGTTTAAAAAAAGGATAACTTATATAGGTATAGGTATAAACCTAAGACCAAATTGGGGTATGTATAGGGATGCAACGTCGCTCATAAAAAACATGGATGCTAGGACATCGATATTTTGAAAAGTGAAACATCGATGTTACAAACATCGAGGTTTATGAACGATATATCGTGTTTTTTTGCAGAAATGAGAAAAATTTTTTAATATTTACTTTTTAAGAATAATCATTATTTTATTTTAACAGAAAACAAGTATGTATTTATTTTTTTAACAGAGAATTTAAATAATAATAATTTTGACAACCTGGTGCCCATTTTTTCAAGAGAAATCGTAGCTCCAGCTTTAGAGAATAACCGCTCTCATTCCTACCTACCTACCAACAACTGACAACACAATAGTCGTCAGTACTCGTCAGTGTGGATAAGCGAAGCAACTGCTCCATGTTGCGTCACCGCGGAAGCGCGTTTGTAATGTTTGTATTGCTGAGCGAACAAGACCCTAAAAAGAAAAATCTAAACTTGTTACTAACTTATTGCAATAAAGATATATGTTTATGTGTCAGCGTGTGTACCTAACATCGTTCATAAAACATCGATCATAAAGAACGATGTTTTAGGTTTCGATATCGATGTTTGCATCCCTAGATATGTACACACTGTTTATTCAAATAGCATAATAGTTTTGAGACTGTTTATTGCAATTTTGTAACGGTGTGAAAAAAAAAGACCTAGCACGTGAAACAGTCAATATTGGTAGTTACAGAGAAAAATACGACGCTGATACTATAAATTTTGAGATACAAGTAAGCATTTTTTTGGAAAATTATTAATCATCATCTATTTCAATTCTAATAATTCTAGTAATGGAACACTCTCAAAAATTGATAAATTGCTGCATATGTCTCATCCTTCATCATAAAACGTCCACCACGTAGGTATTTCTTTGGGTTAACCATACAATCATCACGCGTATCACATAAGTCCAAGAAAGCAATTTCTACCATCAATTTTTTATTTGTAATTGTCGTGATATCTACGCTGCAGTAACTTCCTTGCAAGATTTTTTATTTTAGTACGTTACTGCTTCTCTTTTTTACAGTTGTATTTGTCACTATTCTGCTCCACGCGTATAATAGCGTGATTATTGATATTATGTTTTAGTCTTCGTTTCATTTTATTTCCATATATTTGTTAAGATTGATAAAATCTAGAAGAATGAACGTTGACAATCCAAAGTTTGAGTCGGTGGCACAAAAATGGTCGAAAGAAGTTGAAGATTAGGAAGGTATTTCTGTTGAAGATGCTGATGATGAGTGTCCAGATGGAAGTGCGGTTCTTCTCCAGAGCAAGAGCTAAATTCAGATCATGATTTCGAGGTATCAAAAAATGATACTTCAGTTGCATATTAGGTAAACAAGGATACCATAAGCAAGAGCCCACCAATATTGTCCCACTGAACATAGAATTGCCTACAACTGTTTTCAAATGATGAAGTAGAAGATACAATAACTTAGTCTACCAACGCATTTATCAATCACGCGTATCAAAAATCACAAATAACTGATAATGAGGACGTTGAGTCATTCTAAATTTTGCAGAAGTTGTAAAATCTAGACGCCAAAATTTTTTGCAGATATATAGGAGAACAGTTAGAGTAAAGGTATTAGAGCAGTATATTTGACAATGTCTGTAGCTCGTTTTCGTTTTCTCATAAAATGGATAAGATCTGATTGACAATTAAAAATCAAATACACCTGCAATAAATGAGATGAAGATTTTCGCATTTTGATAAAAAATGGCTAGGCACATAATATGGGAATATATTATGGAAGCACGATAAACAGTATAAAGTGGAGTGGATTGGTGCGGATGTGGTCACAATAATAGCGAAACACATTACATTAGTCATGGAATTACTAGAAAAAAAATGACTATCATAGATAAGATTCGTAGAAATAAGACTCAATTGCTGCTAGAATTTATAAGCGGAAAACCTACAACCTATAGTTATTCACTAGGTTTTTACTAGGGAAACTGCACTTTAATCTCGCATTGTCCAGAAAAGATTGAAGTTGTACTGGCTTTATCAACAATCCATCCCGACGCGGTTATTGATGAGGAATACTGGAAATCAGCAGAAGACGAAGGTAATACGGATTGCAATAGAACCAAATTTATTAACTACTTTGTACTCAATATGATTAGTCCAGAAATTCTCTTCCTCGATCTTATAAACTTATTGATGTAGGAACAAAAATCCCAAGACGAAAATTTTTGGAACACTACGGAACTGGAATGAAACACTACGTATAATATAGCAACGCATGAGATTTTTACTAAAAATCAGTAACGATATGCCAACAGGAATAGAAGATCATAGCTTTGTTCGTGGGGCAAATTGCGAATCAGTTTCGGGACCGATCGCTTGTGCACTTTCAAAAATGTCGTTCACGTGCGCATGCGATCGGTTCCGAAATTTATTCGGAATTTGATCCACGAACAAGGCTAATAATTCAACCTTTGGAAACTTTGAAACTGCTTAGATGAAACACATCATTCTATTGTGACAAATGAGGATCATTAGAAGATAATAGCTAAGCTTCAGTTCATCGAATTTGATTAATGTTCGAATGTCAGCATAATAATTTTTGTTTCGAGAATAATTGAAGGATCTTCTTATTATAAACACAAAGAATGGCTTGCATATGTGCAACCATGGAATCATTCCCAACAGCTGCACTGAAAGTGATTCTAAATCTCACACCTTTCCACATAGTACTCAAACGCGTGACAGAAAAAACATCACAACATCAATTAGAATATTCAAAGATGGAATCATCAAAGAAAAACCGTCCCTATATAATGACCAAACCTGGGACATAAGTCAAGAAGATACATCGAAAAAATTTCTCTCAATTTTAAGCTGTAGAAGTAAATAAATGGCATCAAATGGTAAACGGAAGCGTCTAAAATGGAAGACAGAAATGAACAGGATTGTACGGCCTAGAACCAAACATTCTGAAAGCCTGGTGAAGACAACAAGCATTTTTCAAACAGAAGTCTATGCAATTGAAAAATGTGTTCAGTTCAATCTAGAAAGGAACTATAGCTAAAAGTAAATCGTCATCCTGTCCCATAGCCAAGCAGCAATTAGAGCTTTAATTACCAATATCATAAAATACAAACTCATTTGGGGTTGCCTAGAAAATTTAAACGAGTTAGGCAAGAAAAATAAAATTGCCCTACAATGGATTCCAGAGTGAAAGAAAATGCAATAGCTAATAAGCTCACTAAAGCGTATAATATAAAAGGATTGGAAAAAAAGCAAAATAGGAGCAAATCCCATTATTGGGACAACCTGGAATAAGACAGGCAAAGATTTTCCTGTGAAACTATAAGCAGAAAAGATCTGCTGAATGAGTCAATCTAAGTAAGAGCAATATATGAATACTAACAAGAGTCCTATCAGGGCACTGCCGCCTCAATAGACATCTAAAGACGCTATAATTAGTACCTAGTAGATAATGCAGATTTTGTTGCACCCAGGAGAACTAAACCTCTATCCACGTTCTTTCGAAGTGTGAGGCATTACAGAATTTCTGAGCACTACACCTAGGACCGTATGAATTAGAAGATGAAGATGTCTGGAAGCTACAACCATCCCGTATTCTAGACTTTTCAAGTGGGATTAACAGGTCTGCAGTAAACACTGAGTATACCCAGTATCGCAGAAAGAAAGGGGGTCTTAACAGATCATTTGGGTCGCAGTGCATATGATACCCCAATATTTACAAACATACATACATATACACAAACATTTTTTTCACATTACAAATTTACTAAATGCATCTAATAGTGTGGAAAATCTGGCGTGGGAACCGCAGGGTTAAATAATAACCAAATCATATATGGCTAATTCAATTACTACTTCGAAACCTTCACGTAAAAATTCAACATGACCGATTTTTGTCTTCTTACTTAGAATATTATTGTCGGAAGAAATATTTGATTGCAATCTAAGACTTAGAAACTAATCCCGACTAATTTGTCTTTGCTAATGAAAAAACTAAAAATAACAATGTTTTGTCTCTTTTGTAAATATTACCAGATACTATTCCTCAATTATTAACACACACTATCTGATTTTCAAACGATGCTTGTCAACAATAATGATACTAGTGCATAAAAATCAGAACAGGAAACCCGGAGGTCAACGTGCGCTGATACACATTTCCATGTAGCATTTCCTCATAGACCAAACAAAACAATAACCTTCACAAAGAAACATGCCGCAATCGAAAGTTCTCGGGTTCAAAATTATCATTGTTTGACTGCCAGTCGCCTTTCATTTGTGTAAAATATATTTTCTTCTCATATTCAGAACGTGTCTACAAATGAACCAGCGCAGCGAGTTAAACGACAGTGTTTTTTTTATTTGTATAAGCCAAATGACTACCACGACTTCACAACAGTGACATACTAAAACGGGATAAGCAGTATAGAGAGTACATTTTTGAAATTTTCAATTATTATTAAAAGTTTTCGGACTTTTAGCCTTATTTTACATTTTGGCCCCCATTAGGCGAAATTATATGAAGGTTACTGATTTACTCTCGTAAAGTAGCCATATTTATAGCAGAAATATTTTTGAGTACATATACAGAAAACAAAATCTCTTAAGGTCCTGCATATCGTCATATTTTTTGTTTGATATGAGTAGAGGGCCATCAACGGTGAGTAAAAGTAAATTAAATTGTCCTTCTGGCAGTGACAGTTTTTTTTTGTTTTCCGGATAGTAATAGCATTTTGTTAGCAAAAACTTTTGTACGAGCTTTTGTTAAGAATCATTCGGGGATGTCTTCTCACAAATTTGATTTTCCGTGTTTACCTATTTTTGAATGGACGTTTATTCACATAATATATAGAAAGACATTTGTCCAAGATTTTAAACTGTTTTTTTGTTCACAGTAAGCTTTGCAAAACATAGTTCCACCATGTTCTTGTCAAGGTACTAATGGTCACCAATTGAAAACACGACAGTGATATTATGACTAACGCCTACAAGGAAAATTAAAATCTATTTTTTGGTTCCATTGAAAAGTAATTTTAAGGAGAATTCACTCATCAACATAAAATATACAAAAGGAAATATAATACTAAACGAAGATGATATCATGCATAGGTGGAGACAATATGTTAGAGATCTTTTAGAAGGATAAAATAAAAACAAGGATACCAGAGGACAAGTAGATTAAACAGAAACTCAAACAACAAAAGATGAAATGAATTCAAAAGAAATACAACAGGCAAAACAGAAACTAGGGAAAGCATCAGAAATAAACCAAATGATAAAACAGGCAGAAAGAGAAATAACACTAAAAATCATATTGAAGAAAAAATATGACACAGGTGACAATTATAGAGAAATCACATTACTAAGTACAGTCAGCAAGATATATATGAGAATAATAGAAAACAGACTAAGAGATATAGAAATAACCATAGAAGACTCACAACAAGGATTTGGAACAAATAGAGGAACAGCATATGCATACTTCAGAATAATAATAACTGATAAAGCCATAGAAGAAGAAAGATAGATAAACCTATGTTTTATAGATATTGGAAAAGCAATCGATAGAGTCAATAGAAACGACATGTAAAATCGAAAAACTATGTCAGAGTTAGGCAAGAGGTATCCATTAGGTTCGAAACAACAAAAAGAATAAAGCAAGGATGTATACTAAGCCCATTATTATTTATTATGGTGATAGATGAAGGAATTAAAATAACAAAAAGACTAATTAAACAGTATAAAGTCGGACATTGGAAAATGGAAGATATTAAAATATCGGAGATACTATACGCAGATGACATGGTAATAAAAATGAGAAAACCTTGAACTCCAACTTGAAAAATATACAATGACACAGATAATGAATTTGAAAATAAACGAACAATGCAATCAAGATACAGTTTCTAGCCAAAAAGGAAATATCGAAACAAATAAAAACAGAAATATATAAAAAATAGCCACAAACATATTAACATATAGATCTGAGGTATGGACCATCACACAAAATAAAAAAAATATAGAAATGAGATTATGAGGAAATCAAGATACGATAAAATAAATAATAACATTATGAGAGAAACTTTGAATCTGAAACCAAATCAAAATAAAATAGAAGAAGGACAATTCAGATGATGTTAAGAGAATGTGAGAAGAAAGATTAATGGGGAGGATATATAAAGCACGGACTTATAAAAAACGAAAGGATGACCGAGGAGGAGCTGGACCCAAGAAATTCAGATAGCAGGGGAAAATCAAATAAGATGGCAAGGAATTGAACAAAAGACACAAGATACGAAAGAATGGAAACTGTTGTGGATAAAAGGGCCCACCTAATGACTTAACTCCAACATGCCTTACCCCTGACTAGGGCTTATATTATTGGTTAAGTTAAGTATAAGTTGAGTGTTTCTTCGAACTTAGCACAAGTTCAGAAATAAATTTATTTACTCCAAAGAAATACTAGTTTACCTTCTTGCATTTAGTTATAATAAACAACTATTTTATATTTACTGCAGCATCTTAAGAAGAAATACTAAATAGATAAGAATAAATTGAAAAAAATTTTCAGATGATTTTACCTTATAATATAAAAAAACAAAATAATCGGTAACGTTACGGCACTGGTTGTAAGTGTAATCCTATATGGCCATGAGTCGGTTGTCCATATTGTCCATTGTTGGTGAAATGTCCGAATGCCAATCGCGATTGTAGTGGTTTTTGAATGTTACGTTATGGCGCCGAGAGCCGATGATGGTTATGTTCAAAACAATAGCAACAAGTTTTTTAACTTGATATTTTAAGGAATAATTGAATGTAATATTACCAATTCAGTTATGTTACTGATACAAATGAAATCAGAAACAAAAAAATATTTATATACTTAACTCGAATAAATTCGTCGATTATTTGCGTGTTTCCTACTTAAAATGCTCACATCATTTATAGTGGCGTATTTTGAATTAACTGTAAATACCGATTCCTAAGCTTGACTTTCCGTATGCCGTTGCCGTTCGCGAGTGACGTTTGCCGTTTGATGTCTATTGACGTTCAAGAATGTTGCCGCCGTTAACCTAAAATTTTTGTTATTTTTTTGACGTGTGTACTCCTTTTTTTTCGTTATATTTTTGTGGTTTTGTTTGTAATCCGATATTTACATATTATAGAAAATAACGAAGATTTTTTTTTATTTGAGAGCATTGGGCAAAATTACGTTACAAACCAAAGGATGAGATCGGCTCGTTTCTATTGGTATGAACGGCCGACGGGAGAAATAAAATTCGTTTATATTGAAAATCTAACGGCAAACGGCGACGTCAAACAGCAACTATGATTGGTCTTATGAATTTCTATGTTTTCAATTTTGTAACAGCAAACGTTAATAGCAACGGCAAACTGAAAATCAAGTTTATGAATCGGCCTTAAAGCCTATTAGAACGTCAACAACTTCAGATATACGATGTCGGGATATTAAATAACGAGACTGGTTACGAAAAAGGGTTTTATTATAAAAATTATTCTACATTCGAATGCTCCCCTTCAATATACTCCCCACCCCTCGCCACACTCCTTTGCATACGTTTTTACCATTGATCGAAGCAGTGCTGAAAATCTTCTTTGGTTAGAGCGTTTAGGAGATCTGGGGTTTTTAGCTTTACCGCTTCCATCGACTCAAATCGGGTCCCTTTCAATGCAGATCTTTTTCTAACCATTGTAACCCTTCAAGGATCGAGCAGACCCGTTGACGCAAGTCAGATTTTTTGGCACCAACTTCGCACAGACTTTTGTTATGTGTAATGTTATGTGCACGCACAATTTGGTTGATTTTGGTTACTGTTTCACATGATATTGAATTGTCCCCATAGGCCTCTTGCAACGATTGCAGTCGAAGTTTTTTTTCAATTTAACGAGAAATTTGAGATTGATACACTGCGTTTTCGGCATGAGAAGAAAACACGTTCCTTTCAAACCTACCGCACAAATACTATAATAGTGACGAAAACGTGTTTTGGGACGTGCATAGACAAAATATCTAGATACCCGTGCGCCATCTAGGCACGCAGACTCGTTATTTAATAGCTAGACCTCGTATACAAGGTGGGAGCTTTTCGATTGACATTATTCATTATTTATTTTATTTATTTATTTATTTATTTATTTACCAGAGTAACAGTACATTACATTACAAAGTAATACAAAATCACAAAGTAATCCGACAGAGGAAAACGAGTTTCCTGTTCGCCAGTCTGGAGACGCGAGACAAGCATGGCAAGACCCTCCTAGCCATGTTTGTTCTCCTTACAACTAACTTAAAACTAATACAACCTGTTTTGTATAATGTAACAGTATATAAAAATTTTCAATACAATAATACTTATTTTAATCAACGTCGGTATAATTCCTGTTTAGTTTTATAGACTTAGATCATCTGTTAATATCTTTAACAGGATCAAGTCTTTTCTTAATATATATATTTTCAAAATATAATACCCATAAGTTAAAACTAAAACCCAGTTCTTTAACTTTACCCATTTAATCTATCTTTTACAATCAATAATCTATATCTTTGAGATCGTTCTTCTTGCTTTATTAGATATTACATATATATATTTTCAATAATCCAATCTTTTAATTTTTTGTGAGAAGCTTTCATACTTATATCTAGTTCTTTAAGTTCATTTGGCAACATATTAAATATATTTATTGCTTTAATTTTGTTATTTTTATTACTTACAGTTTTGTATGTTTTTGGAAGCTGTATTAATTTACGTCTTGTAGTACTGCTCGAGTTTAAGTATATATTTTTTAATACGTTATAATAATACTTTCTAGTGCAATCTTGTGTAAGATTTATTGGTTTGTTTTGTGGAAAAGAATTTTTATTTATTATTTTAAGTATCCTATGTTGAAGATTTTGCAGTAGTTGCAAAATACTTTTATATGCACCACCCCATGCAATATTGCCATAACTTATTATACTATGAAAAAATGCGTAGTAAATCATCAATAGTGTATCTGTTGTCATAATTTTTGATAATTTATGGAAAACAAAAAGTAGATATCTTGTTCTTTTAATAGTATGCTCAATATGCTCATTCCATCTGAGATTAAAATCAAAAATGATGCCAACTTCTTCAAGATATATATTCATTGATGATTCCACATTTTCCCAATTCTTACCTATAGAAAAGATTGCGGTATCATCCGCATAAGATACTATATTATCAGGCATACTTATCAATAAATCGTTTACATATAGTATGAATAGCAAAGGACCCAAAATTGTACTTTGTGGTACTCCTGTGTCTATGTTTTCGAAATCGCTATTATCTTGACTTATTCTGACCTTTTGCTTTCTACCATTAAGATAGCTTTTTATTAAATTATTGGCTTTTTCTCTTATACCGTATGCGTACAATTTGTCCAGCAGTATCTCATGATTGACAGTGTCAAAAGCTTTTGCTAGATTAATGAAAGTTATTGCTATCGGAGAACTTTTGTCTAAATTCTCATATATTTTATTTGTAATATAGTTTAGTGCGTCTTTCGTCCTTTTATTTTTGATGAAACCGAATTGTTTTGAACTCAGTATTTTATTTTATGTTATGAAATCCGATATTCTGTTATAAATAATTTTTTCAAAAATTTTAGATAATTCAAAATATCGGTCTATAGTATTCGATTATTTGTTTACTACCAGATTTAAAAATAGGAATCACTTCAGCAAGTTTTAGTGCATCTGGCCAAATTGATTTATCTATGCAATTATTAAATATACTTGCTAGCGTATCACTTATTAGACTAGATATTATCTTGATAGATTTGGCACTTATTTTATCAATACCACCATTTTTGTTTTTCAAATTCTCAATTATTTTCAAAACTTCCGCTTTGTTTGTTGGTTTTATAAAGATTGAATTTGCATTCATTTGCGGTAAGGTTATTGTTTTGTTATTTGGAGTTTTTATACTTTTACTCATTTCTTTTCCCATACTGCAGTAGTGAGAATTCATTATGTCTGCAATTTTATTTTTGTCCCTGACTATTTCATTGCTAGAAGTTTTAATTTCACTTATACTACTTTTATCATGAGATCTATTCTTCCCTATCTTAGAGTTAATTATTGTCCATAATTTCTTAGAGTTTTCAATATTTTGTTCAATATTTTTTTTTCGTGATTGATTTTATCGTCTTTTATAATTCTATTCAATGTTTTGACGAAATTTTTGTATTTGCTTTTTAAATATTCATTGAAAGGATCTAATTTTAGCTGTTTGTATAATGCTTCCTTTTTTCCACATGATTTTACAATTGCTTTCGTAATCCAAGTTTTTCGAGGTAAATTTTTACTTTTTTTACATTTATTGGTCATTACAATTTCAGATTTTTTAAGACAGCTTTGTATTTCTTGTGTTACTAAGTTTATCGCTTCATTTGGATCATATTTCTTGTACTGTGACCAATCAATTGTACTTGCTATGTTTACTAGTTTTTTGTAATTGTATACTTGTTTCTCATTTTTCTCCTTATCTACTTTTGTCAGAGATCTCCTGACGCCAACAAAAAGTGGAAAGTGGTCTGGCATTGGTATATTTAATTTAAAAGTTTTGGCATTAATCTTTTCATTTGTTTTAATAAAAATATTGTCAATGCACGTTCCACCTTCGCTATTCACATCAAAAGGTCTCATTACGCTTGTGAAGCCCGGGAGGAAACCATGATCTACAAAATTATTTAAAAATTCTTCGCTTATATTATCACATTTCAATATATTAATGTTAAAATCACCAATTATAAAATGATTTTTAACATTCTTTTTAATTCTTAAATAATTTTTCAGATTTAATATAAATTCTGTACAGCTAAGATCGTGATATCTGTACTAAGATGATATTTCTAATATGCTGTTGTTACTTAGGCTAATTATTGTGTTCAGAATTTTTAATCTTCCTACTTCTATAATTTCAGTCGTTTGACTTATATTCTTTTTAACGTAAATAACAACACCATCCGACCTGTTTATAGCACTGTTATTATAATATAAGTTATAACCATTTAGTTTATAATATTGACAATGTTCTAATTTCCATGATTTTAAGATGATGATACCTCTAAGAAAGAACAAATTTTCACAACATAGTCATCTGGTTTTTGTTATACACGAAAATCTGCTTTTTAGTGGTGCTACGGTGATTATAGTGGAGACCTCAAAAGTGTATCGCCAATAGTGGATGTCGCGTGGTTATCACGGAATAGCCACATAGGTACTACGGAAATGAGAAACATTTTTTCGTTCAAATTACGTTTTAGGAACTTATCCCGTATGACCCACCTAGCTGACACGTTGCAAAAGGTAGCAATGTAGTTACATCCACTCAGTGTAACTATTTGGGTGTTGTCTTTTTCTCGTTCGCTCTCTGTCTTTATAAGTATATATAATACGTTGATTTGGAATTATACATATTCAATACTTCTATGTCTACGTCGAAATATATTTGATATAATTATTGCTCATTGTTAATTGAAAAAGTGTGATAGTGATTGAATATAAATACCAGTTAACTGACAAATATCGATGCCTCGGCTCGAAATATGAACCGACTGTTCTCTACTTCTTCTTTTTATGTGAAAAAAATAAACTACGTTGATTTCATTTCTTTCAATTATGCATAAAAGTATCAAATAATGTTTTTAATATTTGTAATTTGCCACAATTAAGAAATATATTTTGGGTACTACTGAAAATGCAAAAACTTTTATTCGGAAGCATATTGTATGCTTGATATAATGGCGACTTCATTATTTCATAAATATGACGCCTTACAAAAATATCCACTTTAGAGTAGTTTTTACTAATATTAAAGTAAATGCGGTGATAAAAACTTAACTAAGGTGGTACTTTGTTGGCAAAAACAGTTATGTTTCAATTTGAAAATGATTTTTATTGAATAAGAGGCTATGAAAATAAAATCAATCAGAATTGAAAGTGACAAATCTGAATGGCCCAAAATAATGCGACGGCCAATATGGTTTGCCATAGAGGTTTCAAGTGCATAGATTGTGAATGTATTGGTTACATGATCGCATGGAACTCTGACAGCGCCTCTAACAGTGAATCAAAGAGAGATGAAAGATCTAAAGAGAGAAAGAGCATGATTAATTGTTATTGTATTTTTGATCAATTTATTGAAATGAAACTTAATCTATCAAATATTATTTCACAATCAATATTTCCACCATTATCAAACTTCTAATTTGTTATCAAAATACTCAAATCAAGCATACTGCCAGTTGACAAACTTTCCACTGAGATAAAGCAAGCTGAGAAAAATTTTTATTCATTGAATCATATGAACGATCACCATGTAAATTTTTTGTTGAGAGGAAATCATGGAAATTTTTTCATGTTCAAGCAGTCAGCTAACGTATAATTCACCATGTTATGATCAGCTGACATTTCTTTAAAAATATTAGGAAAACTTTAAGCTGTAAAATTTTTAAATAAAGAGAGAAAGACAGAGAGATTCGTTGCATAAGGAAGTCCGGAAGCCAGCTGCATTTTCAACTAGTAATTCCGTTCCACCCAACTCTGCTTGTTCTGACAAATCCCACCTTAGGAGTGAACGTAATGACCTTCAGCTGGTAAGGTAGCACCGGATCCGTTTGATCCAGGTGTAATAAACTCCGTAAATTCAACTCATTCCGGGATGGCTCAAACTGAATAATATGATATATTTTATTGTATATTTAACAAAAAAACCTTTAGCGCATGTAGGGTGACGTAAAGTCCTTCAGCTGATACGCTGAAGGTCCCCATGAGTGCGCACTCCTAGGTACATTGGTATCAGCGTTGATCGCATAACAGAAATCCTTTCTATCCATGAATTACCGGCTGAATGTTTTATTTTTGTTAAATCCACTATAAATTATCGGATATTCTCGAAGTTGACGCTTTTTCGGCAACTGAATTCGTGATGAATGACGCAGCTAGCTTTGGTCGATGTTTATCAGGCAGAGCAGAAAATTGTTGGTAGCACGAATTGTGATATGAACCCTCTTCTGTTACGACTTTTGGCAAAAATTTCTATCCAAACCATTTTCTTGCCTTTTTCGAACAGAATAGGCAATACCGCAATATTTTTTACTACGAAATTCGCACGTCTCGTCATTTGGTTTGGGTTTCTATACAAAGTGGTACAAAATCGACATTGTACATAGTGCAGTCAATATTTGCAAGAAGTATACCTATAAACCGAGACTGCAATAGAGTTAATTAGGGTCCGCTACCTGTACAATTGACCCCAATAAGCACTTCGGAGAGCTGACCTGCAGCCGTATTTAGATAATTTACTTATTTGCTTTAGTATTGGCAGTAGGCTAAATAATTATAAAGGTCAACAAATTCTTACCTTCAAAATAATTTTATAAGCAATAATTTTTAGCAAGTATTGGCACACATGACAAAAAATTTTATGCGCCTTATAAAAATAAGAGCAGTTACCTGTATAAATAAATTTGATAAACTATTAACTATCTAACTAACAAAAATAAAACATTCAGCCGGTAATTCACGGGTAGAAAGGTAGAAAGGATTTCTGTTTTGCGATCAACGCTGATACCAATGTACCTACGAGTGCAGACTCATGGGGACCTTCAGCGTATCAGCTGAAGGACTTTACGTCACCCTACATGCGCTAAAGGTTTTTTTTGTTAAATATACAATGTAATCTACCATATTATTCAGTTTGAGCCATCCCGAAAGGAGTTGAATTTACGGGGTTTAGTACACCTGGATCAAACGGACCCGGCGCTACCTTGCCAGCTGAAAGTCATTACATTCACTCCTAAGGTGAGTTCTCTCAGGACAAGCAGAATTGGGTGGAATGGAATGACTATTCAAAATATGTAGCTGGCTCCCGGACAGGGAATAGGATCAGAGTTTGTTTGAGTGGGCCCTGATAGAGGAATTGCTCCTCTGCTGGGCTGTGGTTGTGGTAGAAATTTTCAAATAGGAAATGACTAAAAAACCTTTCTATACTCAATTCGTAGGAGGCTCCTACTGCCCGACCCATACACAGAGTCGCAGCTGACGACACTTACTTCAATGTTTTTCGCTCTACTTTTTCACATTTGACGTGAATATTCTTGAGAAAAAAGAAGATTTACCTAAGATATATATACATATATATATATATATATATATATATATATATATATATATATATATATATATATGATTTATTATCTCCTTGAAACTTGTATTATTACCTACAAGCTTCATAATTATCAAGGTGAAAGAGTACCTAATTTAATTCTTATATCAATAATTATCATTAATAATGATAGAAAATAATATGAGTTTCACACAACCTAGTTATTAGTACTGACTAGATAATAGATTTTAGAACAGGCCTGGATTCAGGATATAAATTTCATATACCAATAACAACAATAAAAATAAATTGCAAATGCTAAGGGGATCAAAACACCATACAAAAATGCCATAAATTGACTGGAATGGGAGTGTTCGAGCTCAGAACCAAAGACTCTGAAATCCTGGGTAGCGCACCAAGCATTTTCAATGCAGAAACGTATGCAATTGAAAAATGTGTTCATTTAAATCTAGATATCAATATCATAAAATCCAATTCCAAGTATTTCGTGACACACCAAAGTAAAGGAAAATGAAATAGCTGATAAGCTCGTTAAAGCAGGGGCAGACAAGCCCTTCATGGGACACCAACCCTTCTGTAGTATCAACTATAGTACAATAGGAAAAGCACTGGAAAAGAAGGTAGATAGGAGAAAAACGAATTATTGGGAAAATCTATCCTGGGAAATTATAACTAAAGTAGATCTGCTGAATATATCAACCTAAGTAAGAACAATCTATGAATCCTAACAGGAGTTCTATCGAGGCACTGTAGCCTTAACAAACACCCGAAGACACAAGACCTAACAGATGATGCAGCGTGCAGTTTTTTCTACTCAGAGGTCAAAACCTCTATGCACATTCTCTCGAGGTGTGAAACACTAAGAGCACTACATCTGGGAGCGCTTGAAATAGAAGAAGAAGATCTCTAGCAATTGAAACCATCCCATATTCTACACTTTTCAAGTGGGACACTGATGGATTAGCTGTGATCACTGGGTTGTCCAGTATGGAAACAAGAAAGGGGGACATAATTGGGACACTTTCGGTCGCAGTGTATAAGAGACCCCAAATCTCTATATACTTATAAAAATGCATAGACACAGTTGAATTACACGAAACTTCCGTAACTCATCATAGATTGCGCTACTGTTATTAAACCCATATAAATTTTAATCAAGAACCTTCAAAAGGCAAGTGATTGAATTTGACAACTGACGAACTACTAGTTTGTGAGTTTAAAAAAAATTGATAAAAGGTAATTTTGTGAGTTTACGAAGCATTGCTTTTTGGCAAAAAATATTATTAAAACTAAGGATTGGCTTCATAAACATTATTCGAACTTGAGCATCGAGGACGATGCACGCAAAGCTCAAAAAAGAACCGTAACCGGATAACCGTAAAGTGTAGTTGATTGAGATAGTTGGACTAAATTCATGCGACAAAATTCAGGAGGTGATGGCTAATATGAAATCAATATGGGAATTTATTATAATTTTCTCAGCCCACCCCTGTCCGAGATATTACTCTTGAAAGGTGATGACTAAAATTGAGTTTTTTCTTTCTAAAATTTCAGTAATGCTAGAAACTTGAAATTCTGTAATTTCCCTGCACTTTCAAAGGATTAGCTACGGGTATTTTTTTAATATTCCTGTTATAGTATAAGGGGATGAAATTAACAGCCTTCAATTTATTTCATATCAAAACTTTTTTTTAAGATGAAGTTTTATGAAATGATATTTTAATTTAAAATCATAGATTCATTTGAAAATACTTCTTATTCTTAAATTTTTTTCCCAAAAACAATAGAGAGAAAGAAAAAATAAACACAGTAATTTATAATTTTTTTAATAAATGGAGTGGAAAACAGTAAAGATGTAAAATGTTATACGATTCATAATAAATGCTGGAAATGGCCAGTTCTAGTTTGTTTTTAATTACAAATAATAGTAGGCTCTTGTCATTTCGGCAATTTATTAACCGTATGTACTTAATGTTTATTCAAATTTTAGTAGGCTGATGAAGATTGAGGAGGGCCACAACATTGGTTTTCTCGATATCCAGAGTTAAATCCTTGTGATTTCTGTTTATGAAGTTACCTTAAATTATTAGTCTACACTCCACACATAGTTGATATGAACGATTTGAAGAATCGTATTCAAATAGCGTGTGACACTATAAAAAATACACTGATCATTTTCAACGTTAATTATGAAATCTATTACCTACATTTTATATCTTCACTGTTTCCCATACAATTCATTAAAAAATTATGGTATTTTTTTCTCTGTAGAGGAAATTGGTTTTTAAAGGAAAATTTCAGAATAAAGAATATCTTCAAATGAAACAAGAATTCAAAGTTAACTTAAAATCCTAGTTTTATTCAAAAATATTTCTTATCCTCAAATTTCTTCTCCAAATCAATAGATGCAGAGAAAAAGAAATAAACTCCATAATTTATAATTTTTTTATAGATTGAGTGGATACGAAATGTAATACGATTCAGTATTCACTAATTTACAGTGGTCTGATTTAACAATATAATGACTATGATATCATCTCTATTCTAACCCATAATAGAGAAGCACTTTTTCTGCTATTCTTAAATGAATTTTGCAAATTTATTACCACAAAATTACTACAAATATTCTAGTTTTATTTTCTAAACGAGTACTAATTTCGGTACTGGCAATAATCAAAATCAATTTTGCGTGAATCAAGAGACTGTAATTTTTTAATTCTCACTTATATTCAAGGTCGTACTTGATGATATTATGCTGGAAGTGTGTCTAAGCAATTTATGTGTCTCGATTTAATTCGCAGAAAATTATACTAATGAATTCAGCATGTTCTGCATCAAAGTCAAGGTTTAGTCCAATGTTTCAAAATTAGAGTTTCGCGTTATTCTATTAAAAATAGTTAAACTACTTCTGATAAATGGATTTGAAATAGTTATTTATACTATAAGGAAAGTGATTACAGCTTTAATCGAGAACGATTTTCTGCCTGAGCTATAGGGAGAAATAAATGGCAGTCAATGCCTTTTTCGTGATTGTTACTTACTTCCTCCAAAACAGTGTCCAAATTCGTTGTTTACAATATAGGGAGGACAAAAATTTATTATTACTGTTTTTCTAAATCTTAATATAAAATTTCAATTTGCTTTTACTCTGACCTCCTTATCTGAATAATTGTCATTTATAATTCTACGTTTTCTGTTATCTTTTGTATACTTTTCGAAACATTTTAACCATTTTTGTTTGACAATTTTTTTTTGTTCATACCATTAATCTTTCCACAAGATCAATAATTAAAATGTTCTACTCTGGAAATCCTTATTATAAGATTTCTACTTTAGTTGCCCTTCTGTTCATAATGCAGTATAATATTTTTTTGTGTGTGTTGTGTTTCTAAATTCATGCGACAAAATTCAGGACGTGATTGCTCGTTTTGTTGAATAAAATCAATTTTTTAATAAATTGTGTGTAAAACTTCGCACCCACTTGAATCATGTATAATTCCTCGTGTAAAATTTTTCTAACCGTTGCTTTATCGGCTTTTACAGCCTCGGCAATCATCTAAATATTCATTCGACGATCTGCACGCACAATTAGGTTGATTTTGGTTACTGTTTCAGGAGATGAAATAGTCACAGGACCACCTGGGCGCTGGTCATCTTCAGTGCTCTCTCGGCCCTCATTAAAACGCTTACACCACTAAAAACACGCGCACGACATAGAGAATTGTCCGCTTAGGTCTCTTGCAACAATTTATAGCACTATAACGAGAAATGTAAGATTGATACGCTGTTCTTGTTTTTCGTCATATATGGTTTTCGACACGAGAAAAAAACACGTTCGATTCAAAGTGCTACTGTACAAATACTGTAATAGTAACGGATACGTGTTTTGGGACGTGCATAGACAAGATATCTAGATACCCAACGCACTACTCTTTTTTTGCGGCACCTATCTAAGGCGCCCTTTAGGCGCACAGTCTCGTTATTCGATAGCCAGACCTCGTATGACGATCCAGGAACTTCAATTCTCAACAGCGTTACTTACTAAAGACCTGTGTCTCTATACTTACAAAATTCAATCAACACAATAACTGAAGCCTAATGACTATGCTCACCGAAGAGAGTTTGTTGAATGGATTAGTGAGCATCAACAAATGGATGCTGATTTTTGGGTTTGATAATCGCCAAAATTGTCGTTTTTTAAGGTTCTTGTTCAAATTAAGCCACATTTATGCAGAATGTTCATGGAAGTTTTCGACAAACGAGTGAGTATATTGATGAAAAACTGTGGAGGCCATTTCTCCGGGAGGGTTTCATAATTTACCCTACTCTATGTACAAATTACAATTAAATGACTGGAAAATGTGTTTCCTATTTGATTAAAATCTTATGTTAATTTTGGGACATCCGTAGTTGTTATTGCTGCAAATATACTCCTCAATGATATTCCTTGGAAGATTGTACTTATTCCTATATCGGAAAGGAGTCTTCACTACGGTACATGTGGATTTAATCTGGAGTATATACTACTATCTAATATTAACCTAAATAACATTGCTGTCGTCGGAGATTTATTTCTTCCGGGTGACGTTGATAGCGCCATTCATTAGCAGTTCCATGCCGTCTGTTATAAAGACATTGCTTTGTTACTTCGTTCGTGTTTCGTAAAATCTGTTTGGTAAAATACCATATGTCAATGTTGAAAACTACTTACAACAATGTTGCAATTGTAAAACAACTTCAAAGATGACGTATCAGAAAAACCACAAAGGTACGAGTGACTTGCGTGGTTGAAAAAAGACGATGTGTTAGTAGATTGTAATCTTCGTTGTGGGTGCCTATTAATGCTCCAATTCAACGACGAAGTGTTAAAAAGATTGCGCGAGAGTGTTTTTCAGAAAAGAACCGAGTTGTGACAAACAAAAGATTGATTCTACATACTTTACCCGCTCGACCTGGTCACGTGCGATTTTTATGATTCCAATGCATAAAAAGATGCAAAGCAGAGCAGCGATTCCACAACATTGATGAGTTTAATAAAGAACTAGGAAGCAACTGGTACAGAAGAGTACAAAATCTGCATTAAACAGTGGAAGCACCACTGGGGCATATGTATAAGTGGCAATGGAGAGTTCATTTAAAGAGATAACGTTGTTATATTTATAATAAATTACATATGGTTCGGTTCTATCTCAATTTATCTCCTGAGTAATTACCAAATACTTTACATCATTTTCTTTTAGTAAAATTTAAATTCCTGTATTATATTTTAAGCTATTTGAAGATCTGAGATTATATCATACTTTGGGTTCAGTATTTTGAAATTAGATGCAGTCAGGTCCCGATTTAAAATAATCAGTGATTGGATACGGTTGTCGTGATGCTCCAAATATATTTACCAAATTAATTAACTTATCGATTCATAACGAAAAGTAGTTGTTCTCACATTATATATATATATATATATATATATATATATATATATATATATATATATATATATATATATATATATATATATATATATATATTTATTTATTTGAATTGTAATTTCATGATTTGATATGGATGAAGTAAACATACTTAAAAAGCAGTTTAACACGTTGATGGATGTGGGTGTAGGTTCCTAATGGACTTGTGCCACGCCCTCATTTCTTTTATCAGATCGCTCTCTTTCGTGGCTTTGTCTAATAAATCACAGTAAAACAATCAAGTGTACCCCGTCGACTACCATTAACGATTAAAGGAGGTGTCACCCTTTTATTTTTATTGACAATGATACCGTTTCCGAAATGTACCCACAGGAAATATAAAAGTAGATTTTTACTGGACCCTCGTGGAGATATGGAAATTTATTGAGCTATTAATTAATGAAATGTGTTTATTTATCCACTTTTATATATAGTTTCACTCAATTTCATGCATATTTTCAACTAGTAATTTTCAATGTTTTAGAGTATAGGTTTGTTCGCGATACATATCCTGAACATATTCTGTTATCTTTTCTTCGTTCATTTGTATTGACAAACTTCTCACTGCTCTTTTCCATTGTGGTGTTGTCATTATCATGAACTTCGATTTACCTTCGTTGACTCGTAGATTTACTATCTCTGCCATTTCTCTACAAATTTCCTTAAGTTCGATTTCTGATGTGAAAGGATTACTACATCGTCTGCGTAGGCCAGTAGTTGAATTGTCTTTGTTTTTAGTGTCCCTGTTCTGTTCAAACCGATTCTACTACTATATTGAACAGCTCAGTGGATAATGCTTTAGTTGTCTGGTTGGTCTGGAAACATTTTGATATTCTTTGATTTGCCTTTACCTTCGTTTTTGTCTGTTCGAGTGTCATTTTCGTAAGACTTGTAAGCTTTTTTGGAATACTAAAATCGATCATAATGCTGTACAAATATTTTTATCACAGTATCGTCAGATTTTGGGAAATATGTGAAGACTGAATAAATTTGCAGATCGTATTCATTCTTTGCATTTGCTTCAGAATGGAAATATGGTCTGTGACTGATCTCCCAGATCTAAACCCGGTATATGAATCTATATCAGTAGATTCAAATAACGAGGACTGGAAAGAATTTCATATTTTTTCGTTTCATACAGAAGACAAAGAAGTAAAAATATACATGGTACGCGGGTATTATTATAAGGGTGAAAGTAATCAAATTTTTATCGCAATGAAAGTTATCCGAAATTCATCTGAATATCACTCGTAATACTCTACAGAAATAAGTCGCGAAATACTTCATCATACTATCGATATTCAACCCACGTGAGTTGTTTGAGCGGAAATAGTCTACCATATCGAATATAAAAATAGAATGTAATAAATTTAGTTTACCATCTACTAAATGATGTCATACTTTTTACTAAATAATGGTACGTGATCGGATTTTTGGTTATCTTTGTGTGTAAAAATTGAAGACTACCTCAATCTTACTCGTAAATAATCATGCAACGTTTTGCGACGTTCAAATGTGTATTTAAACTTTTTAAATTCCAAAAATATTTTTTCTCTTCAATATCGTCTTGTGTTTTAAGGCGAATTCAGTATAAAATAAAAAATCCCTAGTGATCAAATGATAGGAAATATTCTATGATGATAATAAAGTTTGAGAGGATTTTCGGTATCGTAAAATATTTGCAAGAGTACGATTTTAGAAGGACCTACATTTTTTTAATTCTTTTGTAAAGAGTGCGAATAACAAATTTTCTTAGATATAGTGGAGAATGGGAAATCAACAAATTGCATTGGTATGACGGACTTTTAACATTAACAGAAATCTGATTCGAGATAGTACGAGGGTTTTACGATAGATGAATAAAAACAAATATTTATAATTGGATATGGCTTTAATATTTTTCAAAATATTCTTCATCAACATAAATACTCTTTACGTTTGAGCCAATTGTAGTATTTTTTCCAGTCCGTTTGAAGTACCTCCAAAACATGAGATGTGAATGCATCAACCGCTTCTTCACGTTGAGAAAAACTTTGACCTCCTTATTTATTTTTGATCTATGAAAATAAGAGAGCCAAACAGGGACTGTACGGTGGATGACCCATCAATTCAAAGTTTTGATAGTTCAAAAACGTTGTTGTTTCCCTGATTTTTTCGAATAAGTCTGGCAAATAAATGCTGGTATACTATTCAGAATTGAACGTTCCGTTCCGTTATTCCGAGAAAACAGTCGTCCATTTGCTTCGAGGTGCTCCGTGCGCGAACAACCTTGACTTAAAACACCCATACAGTCGATTGTTGTTTAGTTTTGGATTCATATGTATGGATCCATAATTCGTCACCTTTCACGGAGCTAATACTTAAATATGCCTCAATCTTTCAGTATGTCCCATGACGATCGGCAGTATCAGTTTACGCACAGTATCGATGTTTTCTGGCACAACAGCCGATTTTGAATGAATTGCACGAAATTCGTCAAGTTGCGAAGTATGACTATGATCGAAATCGGAAAACCAGCGAAACACCGTGACTCGAGATGGTGCTTTATCACCAAAAGTCGAAGCGTGTTTATCTGCACACTGTTGTTATTTAATCTATGTCGAAAGTCATAGAGAATCATTTCGCGAAAATGTTTCCGATTTAATTCCATTTTTTGACAAAGAAGAATGGTTTAAGTATCTGTGAACAACTCACAGACAACACGTTCTGAGTATGTTTGCCATCAAAAATTTTATTATGGCAATGTCAGAATTGACATAACTACATCAGTTTTGCCATATCTCAACCTTAAGTAGCAACCTTGTAAATATGTCCGTAAATTTTTAGTGGTTGAATTCAGAAGTAAAACAATCACCACATATCTATTCACAAATAAAAAAGAGAAATATGTACAAAAAAAGTACACGACGAACAGTTACCATATGCTAATTCATCAACTAACATTAGGCTAAAACTAGTTGCGAATTTACGCTGGAAACCTCAAATAAAAAGAAAAAAAGAACTAGGTATTTTATACAGGAGAATGTTTTGGTTGCTGGAAAGAAGATCCACTCTGTTAATTCATAATAAATTACTTACCTACAGGATTCAACTATAGAGATATAATAGCGAAAACAACACCCAAATAATGCAAATATTCCACAATAAAGTGCCAAGGAGAATCGTTAATGCATCCTTGTATTTTCGACATAGCGGCCTCCATCGGTTCTTGGAGATAGACACTGTAAGTCAGATAACCAGTAAATTTGGAGAGTTATGAACAGCGGTTCTCGAATCTTTTGAACATGGAGGCATCCAAGCTCATCGACAAAGCAACCTAGAGAGAAGACTAAAGAGGACGAAGTCTTCTGAGTTAATTACCTAAGTCTTTAGTGTAAAAGCAGAACAAAGAACGGAATCTTGCATATTAATATTAGTGTTAATTGTAAAAAGGTACTACAATTCAAAAAGCTTCTAAGTAAGACTCTTAGTTTCAAGACATTCATAGTTATTTAGGATAGAATAAAATTGTTACTTACAATGTTAGTGAAAGCTTCAAGCTTTTCTTTAAAAAAATGAACTATAAAATGGTGTATTTTAGGTTTATTTTGAACTATAGTTTAGAGTTAAATATATTCAACTGGCAATGTTTTTCTTTGATACTCCACTGCAACAACTTTAATCATAATATTTTAATAAACAAATTGCAGTACTACAGTTTCAGAGGAACACCTCTCGCATGTTTGCATGTCTTCCTGCATGCCAATAGAATGTGGAGTGCCCCAAGGCTCAGTACTAGACCCTATTCTGTTTCTTCTGTTCATAAATGACATCGCGTATTTAGACATCAGTGGTAGAATATGTCTATTTTCAAACGACACTAGTTTCTCTTGGAAAAACCCTGATCGCATGGCACTTCATAAGACCATATCTAGTGACCTAATCACCTTTAAATCATGGTGCGATTCTAATCTTCTGTGTCTGAGAGTTTCTAAAACTAAAGTTTTACTTTATCACCACTAGTGACGTCGTTGAATCTGCAAAAATTCTCAAGGCTTGTTGTGGACAATTCCTTGAAATGGGCGTTACATATTACCGCCTTATATAAGAAATTAAGTTCATTCTGTTTTGCGCTGAGATCAGTTTCCAAAGACCTGAACTTATCCACCTCCATAACAGTCTATTATGCTCTTATTGAGTCTCATCTTCGACATACCCTTTCCTTCTGGGGTACGTGTGGTGCGACTCAATTTGAACGAATCTTCAAACTAGAAAACAGAGCTGTTAGATATTTAGTCGACCCAAACTGCAGTGCTCACTGCAGGAACTTCTTTGAAAGATTAAAAATTCTGACTCTTCCTTCCTTATTCAGAAAGGACATTGGACGGCTACCCACTTAGGAACGCGGAGCACTTCCTTCACCTATCTACTCCACGTTCAGAATTAGTTAAGGGCTCAATATTTTAAAATGCAAAAAAATGCACAATCACTT
The DNA here is from genome assembly GCF_026230105.1 of Diorhabda sublineata. NCBI lineage: Eukaryota > Metazoa > Arthropoda > Insecta > Coleoptera > Chrysomelidae > Diorhabda > Diorhabda sublineata. The sequence continues at coordinate 2,976,145 of NC_079483.1, forward strand.
GCCAATTGAAATCAAAACTATATCATCTTTTCCAGCGTTCCGCAATAATTTGACTTAGACTTCTTTTCTAATAATATTTAATACCGGGTATGCTGCATACTGGTTTGATTTTGCTAAGGACTTATATACTAATTATTACCTATTATTATTACCTATAATTCTGTTACCCATTGTGGCTGTCTTCTGTAGTTTGAAATTTTTTGTAGTTGTAACTTTATTTAGTTTTTTTTTAGTTATTACAAGCTTTTGTTTACAAATTGAGTCAAGTTTTTGACAATACAGCATTTCTCTTTGTTTATTTTAATATTTCTTTGTATCAGAATTATATGTAACTTATGTGACATAAACCCTAATATGTTAATGTTTTTGATATAAACAAAAGTTTGGTGTGAACAATTTAAATATATTCTTAAAACTCAAAGGTGCCTGACGGTAAAACTTAACGATGTAAGATAATATCGCAGACAGAATAATGGTCCAGGAAAGTGACTGTACCCATGACTCAGGTGGGTGTAAACGGGGACACACAATTAAGTGCATTTCATAACGTTTTATGGAAATATGTATTACTATTTAAGTAGCTTTTTAAATGAAATATGCATAGGTGTTGGAATATTGTTACATTGTATAATTTACGGTTTTCATTAGCGAGAGAATATAATTTTTTAATCTTTAAAGCCGCTTTACACGAACGTGGAAAACAATACAAAAGTAAAACGTCTTAGTTAAAAGCATGTGCAGATAAAGCTATTGATATACGTATCGACAAATGAAACATTTTGACTATAAAACGTGGACTTGGAACGTAATGGCGCCGTAATGAGATTCTGTCCAAAAGTGACCGACATTGAACTGACGTCATTTGACTGGATACGCGGGTACTGGTTCTCATTATAACAATAATTCTAAAAAATTTCCTCAGCGACGTACTTTAAATAGTTATTGCACTCGTCAATATAATCCAAAAGATTAAGGCCTGTAGCAAATATTAAAATGGACATTAATTATTAATTATTATGTACTATGTGAAAAAACGTGAAACAGGTCGCTTTTTATTATACAACCCCTCAAAAATTTGAGATAAGAAATCGTATCGTGTGGCACCGTGATCGAAAGGGGTTTTAATCCTGTGTTCAGCAATATAAAATTTTTTAAATTTGGTGTAATAATAACTGAGAAAATTGATTTTTAAAATGTAAAATTTTGATAATGTCTATCACAAAACGTTACGTAGAATGAAGATAATAATGTAATGTATAATATTTATAATGTATTTTTCATTGTCTTACAATTAAATTCAGGAGTTACTTTGTAAATTTCTTCCGTTATTCCAACTTTTAAATCCCCAATAGTGTTTGGTCTTAGTTAGAATATACTTTAAATTTTAAAATAACCCCATAAGAAGTAATTGATAGGAGTCAAATCGGGGAATCTAGCCGGCCATTCGATCTTCCAGCTTTCAATCCACCTCTTGGGTAAAACCTCGTTTAAATAAATTCTAACTTTACGTGCAAAATGCGGTGGAGCTCCGTCTTGTTGGTAGTAACTAGATCGATCTATTTCATTTGGATGATTAACATCGGGAAAAAGTATTTGTAGCACCAAGAAGTTAATAAAAAAATCTAGATAATCTTCACCATTAACTGTGCCCTCAAAAAAATAAGAGCCAATAATTTCATTGTTAATGATACCAGCCCAAACGTTTACTTTTTTAACATATTGATTGTGAGCTTCACATATCCAGTGATGATTCTCTTTGCTCCAATATCTACAGTTCTGTTTGTTAACCGTTCTGTTTAAATGAAACGTCGGTTCATCAGAGAAAGCTATTTTGTATATGAACTGTAAAGCTGCGTTTATTCTGTCCATCATCAATTCACAAAATTCTTGCCTTCTATCAGGATCATCTTCCTTTAGCTCCTGAACCAACTGAACTCTATAAGGGTGGTATTTTTCTTTATACAAAATTCTCAAAATAGATTAAAAATTTGACAATCCTCTATTTGAGTTCTTGTTTTATTACCACAACCAATCATAATTGAAATATCTATTCTTTGAAGCTGGGACAAAATCTTACACCTTAAAATTAATTTTCGCAGTTAAGATTGTACCTAATTTTAAAAATTTGTATTTGCCGAACAGAGGACTAAAATCCTTTTTCAATAAGGTGACATCCGATTCCCTTTCTTATATAAAATTGAGTGCTAGAGGGGGATAATATTTTCATAATGAAAATTGTCAATTTAATAACAAATTTCGATTGATTTCAGTATTTTTTCACATAGTACATAATAACGCTAAAATTGAATTTATTCCATACATTTGGCCCGCATTATATAGTTTATACACACCGTTGAAAAACTGGGAAATCATTTATCAATAAATATTAAACTGTTCTATATGTGTTTTTTTTCTGATCATTTTCGTCTTCATTCTACTATATTCAGCAAGAAAATTTTTTGTCTACCAGTGTTATTTTTTATAACAATTTAATTAGTTGTGATAAATTTCGTATACTGTTGAGAATTGTTGTGAAGATTATAATCACACAGTTTAATTCTATATACCAGATAAATACATATATTTAAGTAGTAGTTTAGCTCGAATACCACTATTACTTACCATTAAGCAATCATTTACTAACCAGGTACGGTTATTTCGAAACTGAAATAAACAGGCATTAAATTAACACCTTGAATTAACAGCGCCAACACCGATTTCTTCGAAAAAGAAAAGCGTGAAACATGCAAAATTTTGCAATTAAACCGGAAACATTACAGATTATTTTATTGTATTTATCAACTGTTGCTTTTACTATAAAACTGATTGATTAGTTCTTTCTATAGAAACGAATCAATTACGCAATGTTAAAACTCGTTCATGAATTTGGAGGACAATGTTGGAGGAAATGGAAGATAGAGTATCGTTTATAGACAACGAATGGTGGTAAGAAGATGATTACAGTTATAATAAGATGGGAACCATTTAAGATCTGTTAACCATATATTAAGTTATACAATATGTCTCTTATTTTACGCTCTATTAACTGACCGTCCTCAATGTCTCACTAAAGCGATTCCATATGTCCCTTATTTGTGTATTGATGTGATTCTAACGATCAAAAATATAATTAATTATAGCTTTTGTATACAATAGGATTATTGTTTAAGAGAGCATAGACACGCATAGTGCGTTCTATAGACTCTTGACATCCAACGGTAACAGTAGTCAGATTATTGGAATCACTTTATTTATTTATATTTTATGTTACCTAATAAATAGTTTCCAAAGTTGTGAATTGAGTGATTTAACTAAGGATTGATAAAATCAAGAGAGAAAGCAAAATTAATAAGATGGAGAAAATTAGTTGATTTAAAAAATAAGCAGAGCATTAGAACCAATTATTCAACAAAACAAAATTAACCTAAAGCCTAGAGGAAAGTGAACAAAATCAGAATCATCATCAGCATCACATAATTGGAAAGAAAAATATTGAGAACGTGGGCGAGTTACGGAACCAGGCGTTCTACAGAATGCCTGGCATTTTAGGCGAGTTAAAGAGCCGCAGCTGTTAAACAGCCGTTCGCCTACTCGCCTGGAATTCCAGGCGTTCTGCAAAACGCCGGAAATGACAAGCAATATGAGCAATGATGATGAATGATGAATAATAAAAACTATTAGGATTTGTGTGTAAAATTATTTATTCATTTACATATTTAATTTGTCGCTGTTATATACAACAAATTTATAAAAAATCAAGCAATAACAACTATTTGTCGAGTTAATTGTGCAGTATTATTTATTTTTGCAAGGTCCCGATTGGTGACAGCGACTGTTGCATTTGACATTGCTTTTAGGCAATATATTTATAAATATCTATTTTTGTCAATTTTATATAAATTATACTACTTTGAAAAACATTTATTCAAAAGATAGTCAGTCCCTAACTGAATCTCCTCTACCCTCGCGGCCTTGAAAAACATCTGGCTATTCTACTGTCCGTAGGTCTCGTTCATATACATCGTCGGTGTTGCAGGTTTTCTGCAGTTTCCCTGCAACCTAGTGAACCGGTTCTCCAGCCAAATATCCGACGATAGGGAATAAAGCAGCTACAGCTGTATCCTTCCGATCCTTTTTAAATTTAAATTAAACAAAATTAAAAAAAATACAAAAAAAGAATCGAGAAGAACCGTTTTTACTTGTAAGCTTCCTTTCGCTTTCTTCAAGCCAAAATCTCCGCTTTTCCCTCTCCAAAACAGTTAGGCAAACACAACCCCAGCCCTGAGGAGGGGCAATTCCTATATCAGGGCCCACTCCAACAAACAGAAGTTGATTCCACACTTGCATTGATAAATACTGATACTCAACTTTTGTGAAAAATACGCGGAACAAGAAACATGTACAACTATCATGTCTTCTTATTCGAGTATATTATGAAGTTTGAACATGGCTAGGCAATCAACTGAACCCAGAAGACTGGGGTTGGAAAGTGGTAGATAATACTCTGGTTACGTTACTTCCATCTGCTCGAGAAAAATTCCTCAACACTATTTGCTGCAATTGAAAAAAAGGTTGTAGCGCCAAGTGTAGCTGTAAAAAAGTCGGATTGCTGTCTTCTCCAACGTGTAGCAATTACCAAGATTAGTCTTGCTCAAATACTTAGTTGAGTACAATAGAGGAAGATTCCTGTGATTTTAATGAAGAGACCAATGACTCAGCCACATTAAACAATTTATGAGCATCCAGCAAGAGGAAGAGGAAGAAGAAGATATCTAAGAAGACATGACTGTTGAAGTCTACTTTCATGAATATGAATCTGATTAAAATATCTAAAGAAATTGACGGGTACTGTTTCCATAAATTGTCACGACAGTCAGTGGAGTAGGCCTTCAGGAGCAACCACGGTAAAAAAACGCGCCGAGTACACTACCTCACAGGTGATTTGGAAATGTGTGCATATTATGTATAATCGCGATATTTCAGGAATGGCAACTCTTAGAAAAAAAACATGGGTACTATTTTTGTAGAGAATTTCAATATCTACAGCTTTGATTTGAGGTTTTTTATGATAAAACTTACCGTTTTCGAGAAAAATTCTAAAAACCTTAAATTTCTACCTTCGACCCCGAATAACTTTTGTAGCACACATAGGATCGATGGAGATTTTTAAAACTTTATTTGTAATGTTAAACCCCAACTCTCTCACCAATATTTGACTTTGCGGGAAATTTTGTTATTTCAAATGTCTATATTTACCGGACTATATTGTTAGTTAATGAATAGAGAGTTCAGAAAATCCCTATAGAAGTCATTTTTTTATTTGAGTTGTCTATTATTTGCAGGATGAATAATTTCAATTGAAGACATCAAATGCCATATACGAAGATAGTCTGGAATGTTTGCAGCTAAACAAAGAAACAGGACATATTTTACATAATAATTCTCATTTTTCAACAAAGTCTATACACTTGGTTGTGATATAATAGTTAACGTATTTCTCCTCAAAATATGGATACGTACACGATACGTATACTATAGATACATCCTAGTATAAAACTTTGAGGTTATGAAACAGGAAAAGTTACTAGGCGCCAGATCTGGTAATTCGTTGGGTGGTAAACCATTCATACATTCGTGCAATTCATGAAATTTAACCAATGTGATGACCTAAGTGTGAAAAGGAACGTAGTTCTGATAGAAAAGCGCTTTTTTTTCTTCAAATATGATCGCTTCGTTGTCAATGAACACAATGCATGCTATGATTATCACAACCATGACAATTCACTATGTTGACTGTTTTTTCATTGCAAATTTAATCAACAGGTATGAATCAAAAAATATAAAATTTTGCTTAGACCGTGTCAATAGGACTTGGAAATCGTTCATTAAACAAAATACATATGTGAACTAAGAAAGGGCGTAAAGGAATTAAGGGCGGAAACTCTGTCCATAAAAATTTTATTATGAAAAAAGGTAGAGAGAAATGCTTTATTTTCAAAAAATTGTTACAACTTGTAGAAAAACTTGAACTCAAATTATTGCGAAATGCGGAAAAAGATGATATCGATTTGATTTTAATTGGCAATTGGAGGGACCTGAATTAAAGAGTAGAGTCGGTGGATTCTGTATCATACGATGACACGACATAGTCTATACTACTAGAACCGGTCTTAATTATTCTGGTTGGTGCCGTTATATGCATGACCATACCAAAGGAATCAAAAATTGACTGAAGACATTTTTGACCAGCATACATACTGGAATAATCAATATTAAGATCGCCACATAGAATTAATTTACTTTTTAGGAGTAAGAACTTCAGTAAAGTTAGTAGTTTGTGTCAGAAGATATACACAAACAAATTACCAAACTTCCAGTTATGTTGAGCAATTATTCTAACATTTAAGAAAACGGTGAACATATCAAATGAAGAGCGGAGGAACTGAAACTCTATATAAAAAAAAACTATATTGAATATTAGGGAGAAGCTCACAACTTGACACTCCCACCAGTTTAATGGTTCACAACTATGGGACATAATATAATAATTAATGGCCCGTGATATGTCCGCAATAAAGATATATTCCATAGAAAAACAATCAAAGAAGAAATGAAGAAGACTGCTAAAGGTCTCGAAGATCGATCTATCACCACATAAACAACAGTATTGAACCTTGTAGACACAGTCCGTAGGCTCGAACGCCAAGCCTTTTGAACTTATCTGTAAAATATAAAATATTGATTTGTTGCATATTAGTCATTTTAGTAGTACTATTAATGGTTTCAAGACATAACCTTATGTGGCTACCCTCTAGAACAAATTTCTTGTTGCTTGACCTAACAATAAGTCGAGCAGTTTAAACGATTTTGCTCTTCAGATGTTAATTTTTTACAATTATCACCCATATTTCTAAATTTTTAAAGACATTTACTTTGTACTTGTGTGTCAATTATATACTGTCAAATCATAATCAAATGTCAAAAACTAAAGGTGATAGAAGATTATTTGTAATCATTACATTAACAATATATAGAATCAATTGTTGGACTTCCGGTACCATTTTTTTTATTTTGTTGTTCTAATTATAAGGTTCTTTATTTGGAAAATATTGTAATAAAACAATAGAATAAAATACTGTTATCAATTAGTATTTTAGCCAATCCATTCTCTTTGTTAGGTATCATAAAAGAAAATATATATTTAACAACTTGGCCCAAATAAACGAGTAACTGTAAATATGATATAACAATAAATCATGATTCTTGTATCGTGAAAATAAACAATCAAAAACCCAAGGTTGAAAGATAATGTCAGGCTTTATGTATTTTACTATAAAATAAGTGCCCTCTTTATTATAAGTACACGTTTAGTTTGAATCGTGAATATTTTGCTTAACCGTTCATATTGTAGAAACACTAAACAGTATAGTAAATAATAGTACAGACAAATTAAGCGATTTTGAGCTAAAACCTTACAATTTAATTGAGCGGTTTTGATTTCTTAGATTCTTAACAAAATTACGGGCGCGGATTTTCGAAATTTTAAGACTTCAAACGCAAAAAAATTTTAAAACGCGAATAGCTCGATAACTATGAAGAGTTCGAAAAAAATTGCAGTAACAAAAAATGGAGGGTACAAAATTCTCTACAAAAAAGTATTCCAGGTATTTGTTCCTAACCTCAAAATAATCACCTTAAAATGGGTTTATACACTCAAAAATATTTTGAATCGCGAATAACTCGAAAACTATAAGAAACTGGGAAAAAAGTGCAAGAACAAAATTCTCTACAGATTAGTCCGTATGCATTTTTCCTAACTTCATATTCTCAAAAACATTTTGAATTGCGGATAACTCTAACTATGAGGATTTCAAGACAAATTTCCGGGACAAAAAATGTGGAGCACTACATTCTGTACAAAAAAGGTAACAATTTTTTCCTAATCTCAAAATTTCCATTATAAAATGGGTATGAACGCTCAAAAATATTTGTTTACTTCTAAAACGTTGACGGCGTACGCGCGTGGTTGTTGGTGATCATCTCTGCAGGGAAAAGAAACTAGAAGAAAGCTTTTGTTCTCTTAAACCAACGAATACAATATCACGACACGTAATCGATTCTGTGTAACCTGGTTTCACAAATACAGCTTCAAATTTTCGAATAAACTTACTCTTGAATATTTACGGAAAAACAGGACATTTTGAACTTTGTATGCATTTTCAAAGGATTCATCATCCAGAGAATGTTTTTGTATAAACTTATATATCCATTGAAACTTATGTGACCAATATACCTCTTAATCTCGCAAGATTTTCGAAAATTTCCCAAGTCGAAAATTAGACTAGCTCACCCAAGCAGAAAAGTTTGATTTTTTGAGAACGAAGTAGTTCTCCAAGAGTTAGAGGAGTTTCCATGGGCGCCTGGAACGTAAATTGGTTTGCATTCGCACTGGCGGCTCCGGCTTTCGGCGTTGAGGGAGATTTACTCAAAAATAGTGGCTCTAACGAAAAAATAACTCGAGACCTTTCTTGTAGAAAATTTTGTGCTCTACCTTTTTTGTTTAGACAGTTTTTTTCGAATTCCTCTTAGTTTTTGAGTTATTCGCGTTTCAAAATTTACCAGTTCCAAAATTTCGAAAAACAGTTCCCGTAATTTTATTGAGAGTTGCTAAGCTTATTCAGTAACCAAAAACCTCTGAGAATCTAGAAAATCTAAAAGCGTCCAATGTAATTTTGGGTTTAATGCTATTTTACCTTTACTATAATAAAGTACAGGAATTTGTTTATTTTGATATTCATAAAATAGATTGGTCAACGAGTGCTTTTCGGATGTTTAATTGTGCCTAATTTGTTCCTCAATTAGTAAAAAATAATTAAGTCTTTTATTTTTACATCGTTTCTTAATAAGATAATCAAACGAGCCACCATACGATTCTACGTATTACATGTCGTATGATACCAACTTCATAGTACCGTATTTTGGTTTTTGTTGTATCTACAAGTCATTTAGCAGTTTTTCCAGTTTTATTGTGCTCACGAGTGCATCGAATGTATCAAAAACAATATTAGCTACAATTTCTGGTAGTTTTGTTAGATGAAGAACAGCCCAACAACAAGAAAATACTGGTGCGAAAATTGGTTACAAAAATAGCAGTTGAACTCTTATATAAACTTATTACGTGAGCTAAGTACCGATGTACCAATTGAGCAGTCATAAATACAAATTATAAACAAAAAACATACACATTATTTTTTAATTTCCTTTATTAATTATCGTCTGTAGGTAGTGTGCAAATTATTAATTTTCTTTATCAAGAATACATACCTAAGAAGAATATGCTTTGACTTATTTCAATTTTTTCTGGAGAATAACTGGCAATTATTTTATGTATATTTAATTGTTCGTTAATCTCAATATGCCACAAATATGTTTGATTACGATATATATCTATAAATTCTAGATCCAACACTATAGTCCTGAAATGAAACAAACAGTTAAGACAGTGGATTGCAAAGGCCGGAGGTGTTCCGAAAAATACATAATGACGGAAATAGCAAAGAGGCGACTGTATTTGAAGAAAAAGAAAGTGCTTTTCTACCAACACAATTCATTCACTCACATTTTGATGACCGCCATGTCTAAAATGAAGATCGTTTTCTAATTTTGTTTTTTGTACATAAAAGAGCAAAAGAATGTACGGAAAAATATAATTCTACGAGTTGCATATTGTGGATTACGTTAGTTCCATTATAAGCTGATTAATTTCAAACGTGGCTTATCTGCCCTTGTTTGCCGTACGGATTTCGTTATTTGTTTTTATTATTTGTCCGAATCATAATATGAACTAGAGATCGTCCTCGCGATAAAATCGAGCGCTGAAGTTTAATCTTGAAGATTATCTCGAAAATTATGTGATATTTACAGTTTTTTATTTATTCACAGCACACGGTGAGGTTAAGTGAATGGATCATTTCAAAAATCTAGGCTAAATGAAACAAAAAATAATTCCTAATTGAGTATCAAATGTTGTACGAGGTTTTGATAAAAATTCGTCGGAAATACTCAAGGTAAAGTAATTATTATTATATTTCTTTCGGACCGAAATTCTTCATTCTTGTCGACTTACCTTCTTGAGTGGATGAAATTCATATATTCGTTCATCATAAATATCATGAAAAGTAATTAATTTACGAACCTGCTTACTTTTAGATCGGTTTCAATGGCATTCGATATATCGAAAACCATTCTTTCCAATGAAAAAATCCTGTAATTATTTTTACAACATTGATCGTCGAAATATTCCAAAATTGGAATCTCTCACCACACAGATGAATTTCCAGTTATTCAACTGTAAATGATAGATCCAGTCCATTATCATCCGGAAAAATTCAAACCACATTTTCCGGTGTGAAAGCTGCGCATCGGAATTTTCGCATTTATAACATGTCCGACAAAAAAGCACACGACAGAAATTTTTTTAAATGACTCAAAAACATGTAAGTACTCTGAACAAAGTATCTCAACTTGTAAAAATTAGGCAAGAATATCGAAATTAGAGATGCCCAGGTGAATATTTTTATAAGCTAGTATTTTGGTATTCTAAAAATTGTCTCTACCTACTTATCGTGGTGTAATTTGAGGTCAAAGTTCACAAAATTGTTTATTTTCATATTTTCTGCAAATATCTCATTTCCTATGAGGTTTTCGCTAAATACGAGGATGGTCCTAGAAGTACCTGGTCCAACAAAGAAAACAAAAAATTTGGATAAAAAATATTCATTTTTCAACTTCATCTCTTTTCAGCTCTATATATTTTTCCCAGCGATATTCAATACAAGCATTAATACTATCCAAAACCATCAAAAATCTTAATTAATTATTGTAAGTAAAATTTTATAATTGTTATTATATACATTATATATTGTACTTGACCATAATTTCAGTCCCAGACGATGAATACATAAGTATTCGAAAGCTCGGAAAATATATTAAAGTTAGTACACTTTGGTGTTTCCTTGCCACGTTCCCAATAAGAAACCTTTTGTATATAACATCATGAACATCAAAATAAGAATAAAATCAATTTATAAATTTCTTTTAATAAGACAAATTAATTTTTTCTCAGTCCTGACATCCCAAATATGTAGCAGTCCTAGATCAATTAAATTATTTGTAGTTTTATTAGAAATTACAAAATAGAGCGATAAATTTTACTTAAATTATTTAGGTATTTTTTATCATTTATAGCTTTTTCGTTATTATGAATGTGAACCATTTCTAAAAATTTACTTTTTCATGTTTTGGATTCCGTTCCAAGAATTTTTCGAATCTTTATAATTGAATTTATATTTTTTTGATATTCCATGATTGGTTAATGCAGTTTAATTTTTTTTATCGTACTTATGATCTTTTAGTCTATTTTCTAAATACTGAGATGTTTGCCTATGTAGACAGCATCACAATTAGTACAAGGCACTTGATATATAATATTACTTTTTTGGTTTTATGGTGTTTTTGATTTTAATTTAGTGAAATGTTTGGATAACGTAATATGTCCTTTATGACTTATATTAATATCATATTTATTAAAATAATTTGATAGTTGTTGGGGAAGTCCTTGTACATATGGTGAGGAAAAAAGTTTTATGTTTTGATGTTTAGTTTCTGTTCTGTTTTTTAATTGATTGTATTGTCTGCTTATCCTTTTCTTGAATATGTTGTTCACCTTTTTTTCCGGATTAGTATTTTCTTTCAAAGAAAATAATTCAAAGAAAATAATTAATTTTTAAAATTAAGATAGATAAAAATCGGTATTTTGATAGAAGCTTAAAATTATTCGAAACGTCAATTTTTATCTTTCTTTTAAATTATTAGAAAAAGCTAATTTTGAAACATTAGAAGCTCGGAAACTATATTAAAGTAAACATTTTTGTTATATTTTCTTCCTTTTCTGAAACGTTTAATCCTACCATTATTTTTTTGTTTTCAAAAAATTATTGATACTAGTCAATACTTGATGAGTTCTTCAATAATTTTGACTAATAACATGATTATACAACCAGAAAATTTTATAATCGCGCTCTTAAATGCCACAAATTCCGAGTCGAAATATGAAATTTGTTTCTAAAATATTTGCCAAATAATGCACAAAAACGTTTTAGGATCCATAATAACCTTTCAGATTTCAGACATTGGGATAAATACGAGTACTTGCTAGGTTGAAAAAAATTCTCTTCCTCACTGCTGCAAAAAATTTTTTGAAATAATATATGGAGTCAAGTGTTCATTCGATTCTTTTTAATAATTGCGGTACCTATATTAAAATTAAAGAAAAAAATGAAGATTCAGTGCATTTGTAAAAGAACTATAACCAACCTTTTTAATGGAAAACTAACACATCCAATAGGTCACAAGTCACTTTATAAGTAATCCACGAAACAAACACTTATTAATTCCCAATATGTTTCTAATAAGCAGCACTGCACTTAGTAAGACCAAAAATACGAGATCAAAAGGATGTCATAAAAATCCCCGGTACTTTTGTATACGTCAAAAAATATTCGTAAATATACGCGATGTTAACGGATCGTGGACCTTTTTCGAACTTAGCGCGTACTGAAAAACAAAACACACGCGACTGGTCGGATCTCTGTGAGCTGTAAGTTTGTAAACGAAGACTATACTAACGGTGTTGTCAAATCTACTGCGGTTATTGAAATGTTTATTTCTTGTCGTGTAAGATCATTTTTTTTGGAATGGTGTTTATTAATTAATCAGCAGATAAGTCATTAGGGGCGATAAAAACGCTTAATTGGTCGTGAATTCGAAAAAACTGGTCTGCTCAAGTATTTATTATCGTAGTTTGCATTGGAAATATTGAACTTGATATTTGCAATAAATATTCGTGGGAAAATTATAATAACGACATATCGACGTGTAAAAATGAATTTTAACATATTCTTATCCCTCGATACGACAGTTAAATGAATGAAATTAATATCAAAGTAAAATTAATATAATATATGATATACAGACTGTCTCTCATAAGAATCAATTCAGAACAGAGGCGTATAAAGAACTCATAATAAGGGGATTAAATTATTTCTATTCCAAGTTGCATCCCTGAGGAGACCTCAAAATAATGTCCAGAATTTCGAAAAAAATTAATTTCATAGCAACCCTTCATATTAAAAAAAAAAAAAATTTGGTACACTGTATGAAAGTATTAAGGACATTAACTAATGGTAAATAGAAGGCGATCTAACCATTTTGGGAAGTTAATTAGTGATAAACTAACATTAACATATCACAGAAGTTTTTGATCTGTCAGTTGATTTAAAAATCTGTATTTTCATAGCATGGATAATTTGATTCTGAAACTTTTTTACTCTTGTGATTTTTCATAAAAATTTGTCATATTCATATCGAATAACCAAAGACATGTTTTCAACAATGTTATTTATATCCTGATGTAAAGAAATGGACAGAAATTCACCCGCTCAACCATGTCTTGAGATAACAACTCTTGCACATTTTAGACAAGATATGGATGGAGTAAATTACGTCTAATAGTTCATGTACAAATAATCTTGAAATGTCATTCTATCTAGATAAAGTTTCAGTGCTAATATGCCGTTGATCGTCAATTATATCCAAAATAAGCTCTTTATCTCACGCATTCATTTGAATTAACACTATTAAAGTCTTTTTCTTTCTCGAGTCCCTCTGAAGATATTAGACAATGTTTCTCTGTGACGACCACGCGACAAAGAAGCCATCTAAAACCTAGTACCAGTAACATATCCACTGAGAACTTTCCATTCAATAAAAAAATGTATAACAATTCAATTTATAGAAGAACTGAATTGTAATTGGTCAAATTTGTCAATTCATAACCAATTCTTGAATTTTTTGTAACTCGTTAAATAAATTTGTTAAAATCATGGATTTGGTTATCATTATTGTATGAAGATTAAAGAAGTTGAAAATTAAATTATCCATGATATGAAAAAAAATTTTTTTTTAATGAACCGACATAAAAAACGTTTAAAGGTTAGGTTAGCCTTAATTAACTTTCTACAATTTTTCAATCACCTTCTACTTACCATCACTTGATACCCTTTAAAGTCTCATACATTGTACCAAATTTGGTACGAGGGTTGCTTCTTAAGTTTTGAGATGAGGAAATACTGATGTGAATATATCAACTCTGTTATAATAAAGTTTGATATTTTTAATGGTGGAGATACTCAGAACGTGTTGTCATACGAGTTATTTATAGACAACATTCATTTTGGTCAAAAATTACAATTAAATCGCAAAAATTTTCTTGCGATAATTTTCTATGACTCGCGACGTGGATTAAACCAACAGTAGTGTGACGATCAGCTTCGACTTTCGGCGATGAAGTAACATCTCGAGTCACCGCTTAAGTTTGTCATGTGACATACCGTGTCATTGAGGCATACTTGAGAATTTATTCCTCTAGCACACATTCAATATAGCATAACAGTTGGCTGGCAAATAGATTTGCTGCGTTGAATACCGCATAATTTGACAATCAATCAAAAAAAGGTCGTGACGATTGGTGCAAAAAATGCTGTAAAAATTTATTCGGGTTGCTTCAAAAGATGTCTATAAGATCGTCATTAGTGACGATTAATGGATCTATGCCCATGAACCCGAAACTAAACAATAATCGAGTGTATGGGTCTTTCAAGACGAGCCAAATCCAACAAAAGTTGTTCACACACGAAGCACTTCCAAGCAATTGGTCGCCTGTTTTTTCGGAATAACTGGACATGTCGACCCCATTCCTTCAAAGTAACATAGAACGGTCAATTCTGAATGGTACACTAGCATTTGTTTGTCAGAAGTGTTAAAAAAATCAGACAAACTAATTGCAGAAGAAGAATCATTTTCTACCACGACAATGTTTTTAAACAATCAAAACATCAAATTGTTGGATCATCCGCAGCATAATCCTTGTTTGGCATTTAATGATTTCTTCCTATTTCCGCATGTCAAAAATAAATTGCAAGATCAACGTTTCTCTACACCCAAAGAGGTGGTTTATGCGTTCAAATCACATATTTTGGAGCTACCTCAATCGAAATGGAAAAAGTTATTCGACAATTGGTTCACACGTATGCGAAAATTGATCTTATTGACGAATATTTTGAAAAATAATAGAGCCATATCTGTTGTAGAATTTTTGTGGATCAGGTAAAGTAAATAATAAACTCGTGAAAACTGAATACTTTAATTAAAACTCGTAACTCGAACGTTTACAAGTAAAGCAAATAACCGACTGACTCTAGTAAAAATACGATACACTTTTTAGACCACTTTAAACAAGAACAGAGCGTCATTCTTATCGTTAGCAAAACATACACATAAACGAAAAACTAAACCAGTAGATATAAAAACGGTCAACAAATGTATCGATTACAAAAAACTCGTATTTCAGCCTAAAAATGCCGACACGCTAGTCAGTGATGCTTTTAAACACTTCAATACTCTCCCTAAAAGTATAACTGACTAACCAACTCACACAGTCTATAAGCTATTATTTCGAACTAAACCAATTTCCGAAAACAACTTCACAAATTTAGGTTTTGGTAAAGGCTTCGTCATAATATCAGCAACCTGTTCGTCACTAGATACATAAATGACGTCAAATTCGCCCTTAGCATATACATCCCTAACAAAATGATACTTAACATCAATATGTTTTGTACGAGCATGAAATTCTGGGTTCTTTATCAACTTAAGTGCGCTTTGATTATCGATACATAACAATGGATTTTTCACATTTTCTAAACCTACTTCACTGATGATGCGCTTTATCCAAATTAAGTCTTTTACCGCCATAGCCGCACTCACGTATTCGGATTCAGTCGTTGATTGCGCGATACATTGTTGTTTTTTACTGAACCACGTTACAGCCGCACCCCCGAACTTACAAATTACTCCCGAAGTTGACTTTCGCGTATTTACGTCACTCGCGAAATCCGCATCACAGTAGACCTTAAGATGTTCCTTGAAAATTTCCTCCTCAAGATCTCCATACAAGAAAGCTGTCTTGATGTCGAACTGTCGTAGATGAAGCTTCTCCATAGCAGCAAAACTTAACACAACACGAATAGTCTCAAAACGAGCCACGGGACTGAAAGTTTCATTAAAGTCTATCCCGGTTTTCTGCGCACAACCTTTTACGACAAGACGCGCCTTAAACCGCTCAATTTCACCATTGTCTTTATACTTGATACGAAAAACCCAACGATTTCCAATTACCTTTTTGTCAGGAGGTCTTTCAACTAACAACCACGTGTCATTTTGTTGCAGGGAGCTCATTTCTTCTTGCATAGCACGTAACCATTCAGTCGAATGTTCTGATGAAACCGCCTTCTCGAAGCTTTCTGGCTCACTCTGAGCAACCCACGCTACAGGAATACCGTAATAATCTGGAGCATTGATTTTATCCCTGGGACGTAACTGACGTGTTGTAGTTTCTGAAGACACCTCTTCCAAAACTTCTTTTGGCTCTTGCAGCATTTCTGGTATCTGATCTTCATCGTGATTTTCTTCTGATGTATTCTCAAATTGAGTTGATTTTAAAACTATTTTCTCCTCCTTAAAAATCACATCATGACTTAATACCACATCATGTTTTTCCGAAACCCAAATACGATACCCATCAAGATGTTCAAGATATCCGACAAATATGCCTTTCAATGCCTTTTTGTCCAGTTTTCTACGTTTTTGTACAGGTATGTGGACAAAACAATCCGTACCAAAAACTTTTAGGTTACCAATTCTGGGTTTCTCAGCAAACCATAATTCATATGGGCTTTGATCTTTGATTTTGGTTGGTCCTGTTCTATTCAAAACAAATACAGCAGTATTTACAGCTTCGGCCCAAAGAAACTGCGGCAAATGTGGCTTTGCATGTAACATAGAACGTGCTGCTTCCATTAAGGTACGATTTTCTCGTTCGGCACTTCCATTTTGCTCCGGGCAGTAAGGAGTTGTTATTGTATGTTTAATACCTCGTTTGTTCAGGAAATCTTCAACCTCCTTATTCACATATTCGCCCCCACCATCTGTACGCATTTCAATGATGTCTCTACCAAAGCGTGTTTTAATTTCCGCGCTAAAAAGTTCAATTTTGTCTTTGACCTCCGATTTTTCACGAAGAAAATAAACAGTCCGATAATTACTGTAATCGTCTTTGAAAAGTACATAATATCTTTTCTTACCTGGACTTTCCACTTGGATCGGTCCGCACACGTCCGAATGAATAATTGCACGCGGTTGTGATGCAATATTCTCACGTGTACCGAACTTGAGTCTGTGATGTTTACCGAACGCGCACGCATCACACAACTCATTGTTTAACTTAAGTTCAACTCCGCGATTTTTCATAACCATCTGCAGGTGTCGTTTATTTTGATGACATAACCGTTCATGCCAAAGTTGCAGTTGATCATCCACTGACGCGGCAGAAGCATTATCCGGCGAAACCACTCGTATTAAAAGTCGATATAAGTTACCCGCTTCGATCCCGACAGCCACCAATTTTTTACCTCTACGAAATGTACATTGAGTACCATTATGCGTCAGAGTGAAATCGATACCCTTTTTAGCGGCTACGCGAATCGAAAACAAATTTTTCGACATTTCCGGAGTATAGAGGACGTCACATAAAGTTCCTGGGCACCACTCACCGTTTACAAATGTCTCCATATCAATGTCACCACTTCCAAAAGCTTCCACGGCGGCACCATTACCTACATAAACCATAGTTGGTTTTGCAAATTCTTTAAAATTTACAAACCAGGTCCGTCGATTTGTCATATGCTGCGAAGCTCCAGAATCAATGAGCCAATGATTTTGTCCACTCCCGGTAGTATTCCCAACAAAGGCTTCTCTCTTTTTACTTGACGAGCCTTCACTTTTATTTGGACAGTCCTTTAATAGATGTTTTTTGGAGCCACACGAAAAACAACCCCGACAGTCTTTAAACGTGTGGTTGTTTTTGCGGCATAACGAACAACGCGTCACAGAATCAGCTGAAGATGACTTCCCGAAACGATTTTTCTTTCCAGCAAACTTTCCTGAAACTAACGCTACTTTAGACTCATCTTCAACATTTTCTTGACTGCCAAATCTTAGTTCTTCAGTTAGTAGTCTTGTTGTCAAATTTTCTAAAGTACGTTTGCTTTGTTCTGTGGAATCCCAAGCACTGTGAAAGAAGTTGAATTTAGGTGGTAATGTGGAGAGTATTCTCGTTATCAACATAGATTCCGGTATCTTACCACCCAACTTATCCATCTTGTTTGCCAGCTGCTCAAGACTTGATATGTGATGCGCAATACCACCATCATGACTCCACTTAAATTCAAAAAATTGCTTTTGTACCAACGCAAGGCTCTCTTCGGATTTAACATCGTAAACACTGTGCAGTTTTGATCACATTTCATGAGCCGTTGTACAATTCATAATTAACTGCAAGGGTTTTGTTTCAATTGTTGTGACAATCAACTTACGGGCAAGTTTCTCTCTTTTGATCCATTTTTTAAGTATATTCTGGTAGTCCGTAAATCCTTCAGTTGGCCGTTGTTCTGTCCCTTCACAAATTTCTAACGAGTCGTCACTGTCCAATAGCGTTTGCATCACAAACCGCCACTACGACCAGTTGTCAGCATCACGCAGTTTATCTATTTTCGGTTTGTCAATTTCCATTATGGCAAACTTGACCGGCGAACGATAGCCGAATGCACTTAGTTTTTACTCAGTCGCACCCGCACTTCACTTTTCCGTTACACCGAAAAAAACCGAACAATTATTTACTTCCACTACACACCTGGGCCCATAACCTGTTGTAGAATTTTTGTGGATCAGGTGAAGTAGATAATAAACTCGTGAAAACTGAATACTTTAATTAAAACTCGTAACTCGAACGTTTACAAGTAAAGCAAATAACCGACTGACTCTAGTAAAAATACGATACACTTTTTAGACCACTTTAAACAAGAACAGAGCGTCATTCTTATCGTTAGCAAAACATACACATAAACGAAAAACTAAACCAGTAGATATAAAAACGGTCAACAAATGTATCGATTACAAAAAACTCGTATTTCAGCCTAAAAATGCCGACACGCTAGTCAGTGATGCTTTTAAACACTTCAATAATATCCAATTATAATCATTCGTTTTCATTTGTCTTCCTCAAAACAATCAGAGCATTGATAAATAATGAGAATTACTTCAGATTCATTTGAGGTAGGATGAAATTGATAAAATTTACACACAATACTTGTTTAGCAATTAATTAATAAATAACGTTAGTAAACTATTTGGTGGTGGCAAGTTTGTCAGCAGTGACGTAAAAGTTGCTGATTAGCTATTAAATCTCCCGATCCCTTAAAGCTTAATTTAAAGAAACTATTTGAAAATATAATTGAGCTTGATTTGTAATCATTTATGGGGTTATTTTGAGCAATGTATTAAATGAAAATAAGTCAACGTAATGTTTAGAGTGGAATAACTGTCAGTCAGATCGCAAAAATCATTTAAATCCTATGTTTATAAGGTAGATAGTATATAATTGATGATTTTCCTAAAAAAATCAAATATATCATGCCAAAACTTTTTTATTAACTACACTTTATAAAGGTTTAAATGTGCACTAAAAAAGAACAGGTCAGAAAACAAAGTTGATAGGTTAAAGGTCAGAAGTTGATAAAAGAATTAAAAATTACAATACGAAAATTGTAGGTGCTTAAATTTCACATAAATTTCATATCTTTCAAAAATATTTATACTACATCCTCTTATGAAGCGCCCACACTTTTGATATTCTTTTTAATTTTCTGTATTATTACCAACTTCTGACGTCACACGTACCAATCTTGTTCTCCACGACTCCTGCCCTGTCCTTATTTATCAAGTTTTAGTTCCTTTCTAAATTTTTATAAAGTGTGGTTTTTGAAGAAGTTTTTTTATAATATTTTTACGACCTCGTCCAAGACATGGATCGTGAAGCCGGTCTAGAAGTCTAAAATTCGACATTGTTTTCTACATATTTTTATTACAGCGGCGATTTGTCTATATTGTTTTTTATTTCTTAGAATCTGTTTTTAGGAAGGACTTTTAAATTAATCAAGTAAGTAAGAGACATTTTGTATAGATTCGCGCTAACGTTAGAAATAGTTTGAATAAATAAGAAAATATTACAATATATAATTTTCTACTTTTTAATTTTGTAATTGTATTAATAATCAAAACTTTAGATACTACTGATCTAGCAATTGCTTACCTCAAAAATCAAATTGCAAAAAGGTAGACACTGTGGCCTATCAGATTCAATTATAATTATTTATATCAAAACTAATTGTATGTAAGTACCACGAATTGATCAATCAATTCATGGATTTTTTGATTGATTCATATATTCTCATCTGGAGTAAGTGTGCATGCAAAATTTCAAGTTGATTGGTTGACAGGAAGATAGTTAAATATTTGTACCAAACAGACAGTTAGTTTAAATAATGAATCGAACAAAAATAAGAATGACGACAATATTAAAGGGTCGAATAATTGACAACAAAATATTACATTTAATTGACTGATAGTGAATGAATACTAGGCAGAATTTTCTCCCCTACCAACCACGTTCCCCTTGTTAGTTGATTGATAAAAAAGATTTTTGTGTATTAATTTTATTCATCCTGAAAGAAATCAAAAGTAATTTTGTTTATATTAGCTGCTTACGTGTAAACCACCGTAATTTACGCTGCTGAATATTTTTGTAATGTTTTATATTATGCAAAAAATCACTCAACAGATTATAAAGCGACTTGGAAACGTTTTTGAATTTATTTTTCAGAATCAAATTTTGTGAAACCGCTCGTCCAATCTTTTTGAGTATGCTGTGTTTTGGACACTATATTGTAATAATTTTCGTATTTATTTACACTCTTTTTATTCGTGAGGTGAATTAATAAAAACTCTCTCTTACATTATTAATTTATTTACACAATATACAATCCACTTAACTCATAATAATTTACTTATAAATATCAATTAAATAATTTCTGCGATTAATTTTACTAATTCAATCTTTTCACTACTATTTTTTCAAAACTAAACTAACTCCGTTCACAAAATCATTTATATACTTAAATAATATTCTACAAAGTTCTAGAATACAATTATACCAATTTAGAAAAAATGCGTTAAGTTTTGTCAGCATGTGGTTTTAAACACAAAAAACTGAATAAACGGAGGGCAATAACCGAATCGTCAAGGATAGTTCGATGAAGAAAAGATTTGAGTCAGATAAAAAACTACCGGAGTTCTAATAGACATATTGTTCTAAGGGAAACGCATTATAATAATACACACTGGAAGCAAAGACGGTTTGGTGCCCAATGCTTTATTAATATCTGCTAAAAAAATAATTAATTAACATCCCTCCACAGTCAGTAATCATTATGGACAACCCATCCTACTACTTGCGGCAACGCCTTAAGATATCAAATAGCAGTTGTAGCAAAGCTCAAATGTTAGCATTTATGTCTGAAGAGAATATTCCTATTCCTTTCAGCTATTGCAAAATAAGCCTAACAAACAAAGAATTGCTAACTGTTATTTAAGGTTTAAAGTTAGAGAAAATTTATTATATTGATAAGCTGTGCCAAGAACAGGGTTATACTCTTCTCAGACCACTTCCTTACTATTGCATAGTTAACATTATAGAATTACGAAAATGTAATCAGTCTCCAGAACTAAGTAAAGAGGGAGTAGAGCTCGTAAAGAAAGTTCTAGCAGCAGACCGCCAAGAGCTTTGGAAAAACTGTTTTAAACATGTTATCAAAGAAGAAGATTAGTATGTGCTATCACCCTCTTTACAACCCATCATAATTCAATCAAATGATGACTCTAGTTCAGACGATTCTAGCTACCATGATTATTTGTAAAGATACTTTGGAATTGAACTGTTTTCTTTTCTTGTGTTTTTATTTGCAAAGAATATATTTTCCTTCATAGTTTTTTCTTTGAAATTTCGTTTACCAGAAAAAAAACGAATGGGGTACAAAAAGGGCTCAGTTCACGTCTGGTACCCTGTTTAAGCCAAACTCCTTTACAGACAGGTACATTTTACTCGTCGATTCACGTTTTATAATTTAATATTGACTTGTAGCAAGTTAATGAGGTATAATAATAATTTTTTTCAAGTTTGAAATAGGACT
This sequence comes from Diorhabda sublineata, assembly GCF_026230105.1. Classification (NCBI taxonomy): domain Eukaryota; kingdom Metazoa; phylum Arthropoda; class Insecta; order Coleoptera; family Chrysomelidae; genus Diorhabda; species Diorhabda sublineata. The sequence continues at coordinate 2,998,407 of NC_079483.1, forward strand.
ACAATTAAGTGGATCTGTCTAAATAACGGCGTATATTGCCATCCAATTTATAATTATTCGATTGCCTTTTAACGAATACTTTCTCTCATAAGATATACATATTTTCAAAAGTATTTATAGAAATAATAAATTTCTTAAATGAGGTATCTGAGCCTAGGGTAGATTAGAACTAAATTCATAATCTGCAATGGATATTGGAAGAACTATACGTATTCAAAAAAGTAATTTATAACTTTAATTTCATGAGTTTTAGGATTATCTGTAATTATTGTAAATTGTGATACAATTTATTTTTGTAAGACATAAAGGTGAGTTTCACTACAACAAATTTGTCATTGTTAACAAAAGTCATAGATAGTTACCAATTCAGATTTTCAATTTTTCTATGTTTAAGAAAGTTTGAAACATTTTTATAGATGGCGGTAACTACACCGTTTGCATTAATGCTTGAGTCAAAACCACTTAAGCCAATTATTTTCGAACAAATATTCCGATATAAGGTAGGGAACTAGTTTTTTTTATAAATTAAAATCCCTCAAAACAACAGATTCTTATAAACCTCAAAATCAAAGCATAGATATTCTTATCAAAGTAAAACACGGCATCCTATCATTATCTTCAAATAAATATTTATTTAAAAGTGTGGATGGTGTGGATGATGTGGTATTAGTTACCAGTAGGTTTGGTTTTGGGAAATCTACGATTTACAGAGTTATTAAAGAAAAGAAATGTGACGAGTTACAAATAGCAAACAACAAAAATAAATTTTCAAATAAAGAATAATTTGGGAAAAAGTGCATGCTTTCTTCTTTAGCAAAGAATTTACATTAGACAAAGCTCATGCTCAGGTTTGAGATGCCCTGAAAACACTCAAGGCATACTATGGGAATTTGAAGAAATTAAAAAAAAATAGTTTACGGTGTAAAAAGCATTCCAGAAAGTCGATTTCAATAGACATAAATGATATTGTAGTTTGAGAATGAAATTACCCAAGAACTATAAATGAAATGAGAACACAAAAATTACAGGCTAAATTCAAACAGATTCAACTGGGTACTGGAAAAAGGCAATAAATCATACGTGTAAAGAAGAAAAGAAACTGTGGATCATATTACTGATGAAGTGATCTAGCCACTCATTGTAAATATTGCTTCCGAAAACTCATATTCTGATTTCGTTTCTGATCTGGATAACTAAATCCACTTATGGTTGGAGAGCTGGTCGCCACTTCGACTAAGGTACTTTCACAAGACTGAAACTTTTTCTATATGTTATTTAATATATTCAAAGTTTTTTGCATATTGCAAATTTATTCAAAAAATGTATCTTCACAAATCTGGCTTTTGAATATATGTTCAATAAGACAATCAGACAGTATGAAAAAAAATTGCCAGATGATTTGCTCGGTTCCAAGTATTTGTAGAATGGATCGAAAGTTGCTAAGACGGGAAGAACAATGTGTTCATCACAAAAGTCTACCGACCCTGTCGACCATCCAGCTAAAGAATTTAATCAGTCGACGCCAAATGAAAGTTGTTTGTTCTGTATTCATTACATACCAAAAATTGCGTTTCGAGTGTTCCATGCAGTGAAAGTAACAGTTCCGTTTTGCAAAATACTTTCGGAACTCTCTGGAGTAGACAGCTTCTTATGACGTCTTTCCCGCACTTGACCGCTTGCCCGAACTCCGCTCCGCGTCGTTCGGGACAACTGCAGTCGCGTGCGGGAAAGTATCACTTTCCGCACTTGTTAGGAAAATAACTATTTTCTACGCTCATGTCTCTAAACGTCAAAAATCGCACTGTCAACATTTCTTGTAAATGACATTTAAGAATAACATGCACGTAATGAGATCTCATAACATACACGTGCGTTTTGAGAAAAAAACTTAAACTCCTTGGTTTAATGAAATTATAATAGAATTTTTATTTATGTAAGACTTTATTTGGTCTATTTACACAAATTTAGTCAATTAAAAAACATAAAAACTTTTAGCATTAGCGAGATATATTTAGGATTGAAAGAGTGATGCCCCTAAATGTAGGCAGCACCTTATGCAATTTCTTTAAAAAAAGGACACGTTTTCTAAAGTAGCATGCTATGAAAATAAATATAAATGTCATGTCATTTATATTGTCAATTTCTTGAACAAAATATGATTGTTCCGAACATTCTCTAAAATTTATTTACGAATATGTTTGACTATTTCCTTCGAAAAATTTAAGCCAACCAAAAAGCTGTAATATTTTATGTTTACCTAGCAACGATCAAATTTCAGCGATAATACTGCACTAGTGCAAATTATCGATAATTTGCACTAGTGCCAAATTTTCGTCTAGGATTAATAAACATTATTTGGTTTTAATTTTATATTTTAAGAAAAGGAACAATTATTGAAAATGCAATTAGAATATACAACTTTACTGGAGGCCGACGATGGTGTTTCTATGCTGCTTCCACCACTTCTTATTGTTACTTCGCTACTGTCATTTCGCATTTTTTGTACAATTTCCTCGTGGTGTTCACTATTTACCTGGAGGTAACTCTTTATCGAGGCCTGATTTGAGTGTCCGGTAATGTTCATAATTTGATTTTCTGAAACTATAACCTTGGCAAGCTGAGTAATTGCCGCAGCACGGTTCGAGTGATTTGTCACTTTTAATCCACTGCGGCGTCTATTACTTGCGTGGATTTCTGCCCAAAACGTAAACTCATTTTGAAATATTTTTTCACAAACAAAACTGTTGTCAATAAGTTACCGTAGATACCAATTCAATGCCAATATGATGATCGTCAACTACGGTATAATTTAAAGAATAACAAATTTTAAACACAGAATTAAGTTTATTTTAAATTAAATTTTTCTCAGGAAATAGTCTGCCAAAATGCCCTCTCGTGTATGTCAAATTGTCTCATAATTTCCTCGAGTGCGCACTCGAGAAAATTAAATTATCGACAATTTGACATGCACTCGGGACATTAATATTGATAATAGTGAAAGTGATGAAATTATGAGAATTCCCTCGGAGATTTTAGAAAAAGCTCAAGCTAAAACACATAATTTGCAACCACTAAAATCCAAAGTAAAGTACGAAATTACCTATAAAAAAATTATGGAATGACGACACAAGCATAACGTTAAAGCCTTTTCGGAGAATGTTTTACTTATGGAAAGGTATCATTTGAGAAAAAACTTTTGGGGTCAAATGAACCATGTTCAACAGTACGCATACTTATAAAAGAACGAAACGTGCTAATATCAGTAAAGAATTGATTAAACATGCTGTTGATGATGTCTTCAAGCTGCTAAAGATAATAAAATATATAGAACTACGCTTTCGAGTTATGTTAATAAGTTAAAAGCTAACCCTGATTCTAATATGTTCAAGGAGTACGCCCCTGAGTCTAATATGTTCAAGGAATACGCCAAGTTTATTCAATTGAACAAGAAAAAATATTAAAGGATCTAAACAAATCTTATACAATTTTCTTTATATTCTATGGTTCAAGTCCATCAGATGGTGGCGGGATTGCTTGTGTATGCGCCGTCAAAAATAATCGAAAAGTACCGGATAGTTGACATAGAAATAAATTAGTTCTATCTCATAGAAAACCAGAACCGACCAGTTTAGGAAAGGCGACTTCATCCAATAAACCAAACATCAGTTTGTTTTATGACAAGCTGGGTACACTTACGGATAAGTACCAATTCCCAGCTTCCGGAATATGGAACATCGACTAAAGTGGTGTTCCAACAGTCTTGAAATCGGCTGAATTAATAGCAGCTGAAGAAAAGTATACTATTGATTCTGGTACGTCTGGTGAAAGTGGTATTAACCTTTAACCGCTACCTAGCGGTATCCCATACCGCCAGTGTTGAATTTCCCGTCTTAATTTTTGAAATGAATTTTTGTCGACCTTGAGATTTCCCGTATCTTTCAAGTTTACGTTGATGCGTACATTACTAGAGCGTTGGCGGTCAGTGGAATAACACGTGAAAGTTTGGAGCGATTTTTTGAGACATACCGGGGAGTAGCGTAAGTATCAAGAAGAAAGTTTGAAACTTTATTAGTCGCACTGAGATTTGATAATGACACGGATAGAGCAAAGAGAACGAAGGAAGATAGAGCTGCAGATATTTCTGGTCTATTTAGGAAATATATGATAATTCTCAAAAAAACTTTTCCTTTGGGACATTTTTTTGCGTAGACGAGAGTCTAGTGGGTTTTGGAGGTCAATGTGGATTCGTAAAGTACATGCCAAAAAAGCCTGCAAAATATGGCGTAAAGATTATGTGCCTCACAGATGCCAGGAATCATTATTTCTATAATGCTTACAATTATTGTACAAAAGGTTCGGATAGTCATGGATTATCAGCAAAAGAAAAAAAATTGCAGGTTCTCATTCAGTCTATGGTAAGGTTAGTAAAGCCTATAGCAAAGACCAACAGAAACGTTACAGCAGATAATTAGTTTAGCAGTTTACAACTTGTGACAGAGTTACAGAACAGAGGAATAACATTTTTGGTTACATTGAAAAAGAACAAGCCGATGATTCCTGCCTCTTTGTGAGTAGTGTAGTGTACGGATTCAAAGAAAACATTACTCAGCTTTCCCATGTTCCTAAGAAAAATAAGGCTGTATTGCGAATTTCTTCAATGCACCATTCTCCAAAAGATGACCCAGATACCATAAAGCCAGAAATAATTGCCGACTACGAATATGTTCAAGGGAGTTGTAGATAGCTTAGATAAGGACGACACGCAGATGGCCCATGGCTGTTTTCGTAGAAATGATGAATATGTGCTCAATCAACGCCCAAATTTTGTATCAAAGCTATAAGAATTACGAACCAATAGATCGCTCCAAGTTCCTCAAAATACTGACAAAAAGTCTAATCACACCATTCATGCAACACCGATATAATGAAAACCTTAGATAATATGTAATAACCAAGAAAGCTAAGATGTCTTATGAAATGTCTACTGCAAATAGTAGAAGATCTCCAAGAAAAAGATCCAAACGATGAGCGACTGCAGACTAAAAAGACCTTTTTCTTATGCCCCTAAAAATTGAAGCAGAAGACATTTTTTGATTGTCGAGAATGCGAAAAACCAATTTGTTTTGATCATGCTAAAAAAATTTCTAACAATTGTGTTTATAGTATACATATTTGCGTATATAGAATTCATCCATTTATTTTGTTTGTTTGGGATGTTTATTTTGGCCTTTTGTTTTTTTTTGCGATTATTAATAAAGAAATAACAAAACAAATAACGTAGTTTTAATTTTCGAAAAAAAAATATGGGTAATGTGAAAATTTTTCACGATAGCGGTTATGTGTTGGAAAGAAATTTAAAGATTACTTTACCGCAAATTGACTACTTGGATGTATAAGACGCAGTAATGGAAATGGTTGGGTAACTGACGATGAGTTTTCGGATTTTATGCAGCACTTTATAAACTATGTAAAACCAACACCAGAGTCTCCAGTTTTATTTTTGTTAAATAACCATTTGTCACATCTAGCAATAAAAACAGTTGAAATTTCCAAGGAAAATGAAGTGAAAATGTTCTATTATACCCATGAGTTTACAGCCGTTAGATATCTCTTATTTTGGCACTTCCAAAAATATATTTTTTCGGCTAATGACACATGGCTTCGTAATAATACAAGGAAGACTATTTCAATTTATGGGATATAAAAACTAGTAACAACAGCTCCTAAATTGGTAGTAACCCCGACAAATATGAGTGGTTAAAAGAATGTAGGTATTCACCATTTCCGCAGAAACTATTTATCTGAAGAAGACTTTCTACTGACAGTCCAGAATCACAATCCCAAGCCCGTGCGCAGTTCGTCTAATTATTTCATGATGTGTGTAAAATTGAATTGTTTGTGATGTCGCCGACTGTCACGATCGTTACTATGGGTACTTAGTTGAAAGAATAGAGATGAGCATAAATGAAAACCTATAACTAAGTGAAATAAGCTGAAATAGCGTGACCTAGTAAAATATATTTTCAGTTTACCTTCAGTCTCTGAAGACGATAACTTGGTTATCGAAACGCGCGTCATTCAGTGTAATTGTGAGTGTTGGAGTAGTGGTGGTGTATTCAGTAAGCTATAAAAGGAGAAAATACAGGAGGGTGGTTAGTTAGTTAACTAAGTTTCCATATCAAGGAAAAGGGTTGGGCCTCAGGCTTTTAACCGAACTAAGAACAATCTAGATTAAGGTTACTCGTACATACCTAACCTAAAATTAGTGGCTCTTTACGGGTAGAATCAGAATCAGAGTCTTGCGATGGAATTATTCAATAATGCAGAAGATGCAATATTATTATAGATCTTATGTCTTGGTCACAATTAAGAATGAGAAAATTGATTGAAGTTGCAGTTTGTTTATTGTAAAATGATTCTCTGGATAAATTATAATTGATCTTTTTATTTTTCTACACAGTTTTGTATGATACTAGTAAATACATTGAAAAAATAACTTAATAACTGAATTAAAATATTCTAATTTCCAAATACCCACAATTACGTTTTCGTATCAAAAGTTGACACGTCATCATTTTCATCACGTTTACCTAGTTTTTCACCTAAAATAAGTTAACGGCAAAATGATGAATTGGTTCTATAATTTAGCCGCGCACTGTAAATAAAAAGCGAACAACAAAGTTTCCCCATTTCTATCGATATCAATAACAACCGACAACACCGCTATGTTAAGTTACTTAATGTTAAGTCCCTACGCCTCCACTTTTATTACACATACGAAGCTTAGCCTACCTGATTCAGATCATGTGACGTAACAATGGCGCGTTCTAGAAATTTCATCTTTTACTACTGAATGGAAATTGACACAGTCACGATCATATGTTGTAACATATTTTTTTCTTTAGAATTAAGAATGTTAGACCGTTCTGATGTATGAATGCATCCGCCATTAGGGTGAAAAGTGCGAATAGGGTACATGTGAAGTTGTTTAATTTACATTTTTAACGACCAGCCGTTGATAGGTGATAGCGGAAAGAGGAAGTCTTGAAAAAAAACTTTGAATATCAAAAGGAAGATGTAAAGTATATCGTCGATAAGCGATAGTGGTAGTGTTTATTTCACGTGGCTTAACCTAGAGGTATGTTTTGGAAAGGGTTGAATATTGTAAACACGTACACGATTAATACTATATAGAGTGATGACTGAATGCTATTAGAAATTGATGAAAAATTATTTGAATTAAATTAAGTGTAAAACCACCACTTTTATTGGATACGGTATCATTTTGTGATAAAAATCCGAAAAAATCAACTCACCCATTTTGATAAAGCCAAAAAGAATTCCTAAAAGGATTTGTATCGATAATCTTCGTTTTCCCCTCATCCCTTTTCATATTTTTTTAAATATATCCAAAATTGTTGATGAGAAAAAAGATTACATTTTTACGTAAACCTATTCTTTTGGCTATATGACCCAACATATCCCGGCTGGTGTCGAATTTACTAACCTAACCTAACCTAACCTAACCAACAGCCAAAGAATAGGTTCACCTAGGTACGACTTTTTTGTAAAGTTTTTTATGAGCTACATTTTATGTATGAAACTTTTATATATATCTCAAATCAATATGTTTGGACATATCTATATGAGCTTTGTCGGTGAAAATCCTTTCAAGTATTATCTTCTCTTATCAAAAATAAAAATTTCAGAGGAGTCATTCGTCATTCATCTTTTCGGAACTTCACCCTCTCTATGGATCTTTGATGCTTTTAAATGAAATTTTATATAAGAAAATATGAACTACGCAATCAAAAGTAGTTCATAGGAAACCTTACATCGACTAAAGAATAAATTAAAGTTCTGCTGAATACGCTGATGATTTCCTAGATTGATTTATGACAAAAATTTTTCATTAGTTGCTCGAAAGTCCGATATAAAATTATTACTTTCCAACCAGTAACTAGAAACAAATAAAAACACTAAAATAAGGAAGTTTATTTTACTTGGCCAATAAAATGAAATTTTCTCTTAGCTGAAGTTCTACCTAACTTTTTTTCAATGTAGCCTTTTTGTTTTTTACTTCAAACTACTATAGAAACAAAAACAGGACTAGAACCTTTTAGTATTAGTGACTTGATGTAGCAGATGTTAACTAATAACAATTGACCATGCGGAGTCTCAGAGATTCCTCTGTATCTCCATTACAAACAACGGAGCTGCTCCTTATACCTTTATAACATTTAGTGTTCATTGAGATATTTTGATTGGTGAAAATGAAATGAAACATACTGCCACTATACCAACTGTCTAACGTGCGTTTCGATAATCAAGTTATCGCCTTCAGAGACTAATGGTAAACTAATATCTATTGACATAACTATTCATAATGAATTGAAGGTGGAAAAACTTCTTCGGCGGAAAATTTTGTATTCATTTCATAACTAATAAACCATAGAGTCGGAGTAGGCCCTTTCACTCTATTCAAACTATTCTTACATTTAACAATGCTTTCAAATACATACTTAAATGTTGTGATTAAATATATTTTTTAACAATATTACATTATGTATTCATTACCATATTACCATTCACAGTGCCCGGCAATACCAGATTTTTCCGTCTATATTTCAAATGAGCTATGTGGTCTTTAAACAGACCTCTTAGTCTGCTCAACAAAAATTTTGTCAGAAACATTATAGCTACTTTCATAAATACTACTGTTTTCCGAATTTTATATTTCATCTTTGAAATTACCTAATAATTGTTTTAACATATTGTAGGATTTATCAATACATCTCCATATTTGACATATTCGTAAAAAATCTTCCTGATATCTGGTTTCCATATTTTTCATTTCCAAATGAAGACGTGAAACATTCCAATAAGGAGGAGTGGAAATGAGTCTCAAAATGTCGTTTGGCTTCTAATCCTCTTATTGTGTTCATCATTAGTTTTCCTTATTTTTATTTGAATCCGTTTTCCTAATTTTTAAGCACGCTTCTCCAATTTCAGAAAGAAAGTTGCATGGCTATCCACTTAGGAACGCGGAGCACGACCTTCAGAATTAGTTAAGGCTCCATATTTTACGATGCAAATAATGCATAATCACTTGACAATTGAAATCAAATCGATATTATGTTTTCCTGCATTCTGCAATAACTTGAGGGTATATTTACTGGAAAACACCTTACATTTTATTGCATATTTGGAAACATCTTGAAATCGCTATTACAATAATATACGGTTATGATGTGTTTTACGGGGTATTCAAAAAGTACTGACCAATTTTTCATAGGAATCGTAACAAGTTTAATACACTGTATAATGTAAAGAAATTTAGAATGAAGATCTGTTTTGGCCAAAGCATTCCGAAAGTAATGAAAATTCTGGAGAATTTATTTCGGAAATCTGGAAAAAAATTTCGTTAATATTCTTTGAATCTAATACAGGGTGAATAAAAATACTAATTGTTCAACTTTCAGTATATAATTATTGTTTTGCACAGAAATATCGAAATATCTAAACTAATAATTTAAGTTATAGGGAGTGCTTGTTAGAAAAAGTATGTTGGTAGTACTTTTCTATACTCATATAAAATGCAGGCTGATTCATTTGAAAAAAATCGTGAAAATTATGAATTAGTATTTTGTTTTACCCTGTATCAGATTCAAAGAATATTGACGAAATGATTTTCCAGATTCTTCACTACTATTCGAACTCTTTGGCCGCAACAGATCTTCATTCTTGAATTTCTCTCACATTGTACAGGGTATTGAACTTGTTAACACAATAATCAATCAGTCTGATGACAGATTTTAACGTTTCCTAGGCAGCTTTGGTACATTGTCTCAACTTGAAACAAGACTTGATGTTAATGCGTGTGCAAATCTAGACATTGCAAACGCGAGCACACTGAAGCAATTTTAGTAGAAGACTTCTGTGGAAAATTGTGGGCTAGGAATAAACGAGAAGAAAACGTATATGGAGCTAAGAAGAGAGTATAGAAAAAAAATATTAGGCAGAAAAAGTTGTGAATTCGAAAACGTGAGGAGAAACACTGACAAATTAGAACGAAGAATGGACCAAAAAAGCTGTGGAATATGGAGTTGATAAAATCAAAATAATTATCTAGATCAGAAAACATTAGAATATATCTAACAGTACTTTGACCAACAGTTACATACGGAACTAAAACATTAGTTTTAATAGAGACAGAAAAAAACGAAATTGGTTATATAGAAAAGGAAGGTGTTGAGGAAAATTTTTGGGGGAATCAAAACGAATAAAGGACTTGAAGAAAAAAAACTGAGTAAGAACTGAACAACGGTATAAATATATACATATATAAATTCTCAAAGAGTGAGCAAACTAAAAGGATGCCGGAAACTAGATTTGCAAAAAGGATTATTAAATTAGGAAAAGGATGTACAAGAAGGAGGGAGATCCAAAAAATATAGTTGGATACAGAGGTGAAGGACATTATGTAGAACCGAATTGAAGTGTAACAGTAAAGAAGCCCAACCTGTGGAGAAGATATTGGAAAGCGGTGGAAGATCGATGAGTGAATGATTGTAATTGCCGCTATAAAACTCTATTTTTGTATTGTTTGTTGTAACAAATTCTTCAAATATATTATTAAGAAACCTACCAATGCGGTAATATCTGCGCAATAATTGAAAATATGATTATACTAGTGATTATTTTGATAACGGCACTGTACCGAAGTTTTTCATTTTGTTTAAAAGCATCCGTACATCCGTTCTAATCCTGACTTTTATTGCTTTATCTTTATCTCCATTTCTAAGTCTAGCAAAGATTTATCAAGCTATGTGCACAGTTCTTTTCTCCGTCACTGACTATGTACCTTTAGCTCTACTGCCAGTCCCTCTGCCGAAGCTAATGAGCCATAATTCTCCATAAGACGATTCTATTCGCGTATAATACTTCATGTTCCTTCAATCCTACCAATCCTGTTTGCCTTCTCTTACAATTATTCTCTCTATTAATTCACAAGCAACTACAAATTTAATTTCTCAGTTGCTCGTGAATTCACTTAAAAGTACTAACTTATCTCGACATAAATACAATAACTTACTACAATCTACTTGTAAAGTATTTGTAGTTCTACTTAAAAAATCCCCCGACCTAATCCTTTATACTGGTGGCTTTAAATCTAACTGTGGTGTCATCCGGCTTCCTGCAGGATCCCGCAAGCACATCGCAATATGTACTGATTCCCCTTTCGTCCATTCAGTAAATTAAAATCCTGCCATGGTGATATTTTCTCAAGTTTTTGTTCATAGTTGTTTCGTCCTTAGTACCAAATAATTTGCATGTGACATTTTCGATACCCATATTCCAATGCCACACCTTGTATTGTGTAAATTTCTTGTTTTTTTGCCTTTAATATTCTTATAAAAAAAAACGAGAGAACATTATGCTTAGTATACTGGCGTTTTCTTGAATGTTTTTTTATATTTACTGTCATGTTTTTATAGCATTCGATGTATTCTTATATAGTCCTTTTGATTCCGTTTATCGTTGTTTCGTCTACTCCTATATTTTTCTGGATCCCCATTATGTAACTTATCGTATCAATTTGATTACAAGAACCTTTTTATGAAAAAAGAAATAATATATAAATTTAACATTACCTAACATTATTTTTTTAACATGATGGCGCTTAGTGTTAATGGTAAAAAATTAACATAAAATATAAAAAATTTAATATCGAATCCGAGTAGTTTAGTTTTATAGTGTCCTGGAACGTCCTCAAAAGTTTTTAAGCAGCGTCCTGAGTTTTCAAATTATAAATTCGCGCGCTTCTTCTCAAATTAGAATACAGAGCAAGCTATCCAGTCAGATTACTATTTAGTTGTAACTATATGTTATAGTATCTAATATCTAATAATTGTAGTCTATAACTTACCTAAGTTTCAAAAATTTGTTGCAAACTAAAGTGTTTGTTTTATATTTTAATAACTATTTTTCAATTTTTATAATTTTATTCAAATATTTTTATCAAAAAGTGTTATTTTAATTACTTGAATTTTATTTCATCTGTTTTCACTAGATATTTATTAAACTATTGCAACTCTATTAATACCATCTGTTTTTAAGGTCAATTGTCCTGGTTTTTTTACTTCAAATCCTGGTTTTTTAAATTTGAGGTTGGAACTCATACTATCAGTATAATAGGACATTCTGTATAAGAAATTATATTAAAAAAAGTTACTAAAATAATCTCTGTATTTTAAATATACACCTCTATAAAAAACTAAAACAATAATCTTGGCTTCCTTCCGGTAGATATTTACAATTTTCTAGTCAATCTAGAGCACCTGTATTTATTTTATGCGTTTCTGGACCGATTCTAGAATAGTTTTTATAAAATAGACCACTACACAATGCACAGATGTGTATATAAATAGCGTCAAGAGGTTTTTTAGCAAAATAATGAGAAAAATTTGTTGACAGATATATTGTTCAATAATAGTCTTTTCCAAAATAGAATCATAATTATGTTTGCCAGCTTGGAATCGGATTTTACTTCACAAATTTTTCTATAAGTTTTGACTCTTTTTAATTAAGAGTTGAAAAAAAAACAAAAAACATATTCTTTTGTTAGGTTGGAAGATTTAGCTTCATATGTTCTTTATGTTTCAATATTTTTAGTCAATTCTCGTGTAGTTTCAATTATCAACATAAGTTGATATCTAATATGATAACTGAAGGATCATTACTATATATTATAGAAAGTGTCCGAGATTTTGGAAGCGGATAGATAGTTGTAATGGGCACGACTAAAAATTATTGAGATATGTTGACTGAAATAATATTTCGATCTTCAGACAAAACTTCAAAATAATCAGTGCAATATAATTTCCAATTTTTGTATGTATATTGTATAAATCCAAGACTAAAATTTGTGACAAAGACTGCCATGGAAAAAAGTTGAATCCTAACATATTAATCATTTAAGAGGAACATTAGAGAAGGAAAGTTCATGCGATTAATTATTATAGGAAAAGATGGATAATAAAAATATAGTTATTGCTTTGTTTAGTGAAAAATATATAAAGTAATGAACAAAATTACTGCTTGGCGTTTGATCAAAATATTTATCACAATATCTGTTGCAAAAGTGACTATTTATTTAAAGAAGAAAAATACAAAGATGAATCTGATATAACGAAAACTATCCCTTTTACGAGCAAGACGCTATTCAATCTCATCATTGGTCCAATGATTAGGGTAGACCCGTACGTCGCGTATTATAGAGAAAATAAAGAAATAAAACATGAGAACTTCGTGGTTACTTCGGAGAAAGTTAGACATGGTACAAGCTCGGTACATCTTTTCAACACAAGATTAATTGAATGTTTGAAAAATGAATATGGAGCTGACGAAGTTGCAAAAATTAAGTATTTCTCAAATTGAGTACCATTGCAATATAAAAAATGTATAACTTTTCCAACTTAGTCAATCACAAAAATCATGGCAAAAAGGGCAAGTGAAGGCGTAGCAGAACAAGACAAGCTTACGGTGCTAGACTTCTGGAACTACTAACAGTAATAACCACATAATAACACCTCTTTCTCTATTCCAGTGGTCCCAAATATCTTTTAAGAAAATTGATTTTATATTTCACCAACAACGACTCCAACGAAGGTTTACGAAAAAAAAAATATTTTTATTAACAAAGTTTTGTAAAAAAAATAAAGACAACGAGTGTCTACAATATATTATATTCAATTATTTGTCTGTCCTCTTCTTGTTCAATAATAAAAATATTGCACACCATTTAGGCCCATAGCCTTGAAATTTATCTTTACTTCTTTCTATCTTAGGTCTTCTTCCACTACTTCACTCCACCGTTTATTGATCTACCTCTTTTCCTCTTGCCTTCTGGTATCTTCTATGCAGCTCAAGAGTTTATCTTCAACCACTCGTTCTAAGTGACCTAGCTATTGTAACCTTCTTGTATTTATAAACGCGCTGATTGGTGACTCATTAAAAATTGTGTAAATTTTATGGTTTGATCATCTCTCTCATCCCAATCTGTCTGCTTTTCTCCAAAGATTCTTCTTAGTATTTTTCTCTCTTATATCTCCAATTACAGTTTAGTTTTATTCGTCATTATCCAGGTTACACAGGCGTATGTCAGGGTGGGTCTCAAAATTATCTTATAAATTCGTATTCGGTCTGGATATCTCTTTCGATGTTAATATTCTTCTAAGGCTGCCTGCAGAGCTGTTACTTTAGGCAACTCTTAGTTCGATTTCCTCTTCTTTTGGCAGTTATTATCTAGTTGTACACCCAAATACATGAAATTTTCGACTTCCTAGAGTTCTATTAATATCTCATCATGTTTATTTATTTGCTTCCACATTTATTCTTTATTTTCATAAACTTGTTTTGTCGCTATTGAAGTATAGGCCTATCTCTTCTGCTGATGTTATAAACTGTTGTGTGGTTTCCTCAAGCTCTCTTCTGTTTCTTGCTATCAAAGTCACATCATCAGCATAAGCTAAGCAATGGTGACTTTTCTTAAATATCATGCCCTTTCTGTTGATACTGGTTCTTCTTATTATGCCTTCCAAAGATAGATTAAATAGTACCAATGATAGGGGGTCGCCTTGTCTTAGTTCTTGTTGTGCTTTGAAAGGTTCACATTTGTTGTTATCAATTTTTACTATATTGTTTGTGTCCAGATTGAAATATTTTAGATAATAATAATCATTTAGCGTATGATAAAAGCTAGGTCTTTACTGTATTTTGAATCTGCAGGCTCACTCATAAATTCTGCACAAATTCATCCATTTAATCCTAGAATACTACCGAACTTAGAAATGACGTATTTGCTCCAAAACATTTCTGTAAGAACCCCACCTATACACATTTCCACTACAGTTACAAGCAGCGCTCTCCTCGCACTTTATTTCAGATGTTCTAGATGGATTATTTGACTTTAATAGAGGGCGCTAGTTACGCGGTTCATACCAAGTAGTATTGACAAGAACTTTCTCAAACATCATTCAATTTTACACCAAAAAGATATTCTTGACAAAACTCGATACTGTGTACCGTTTTCGGAATATTTTGATTTGAAAATTATGAACTAATAACCGATGCTGGTGTAAAGTGATGATAAACGTATTAATTAAATAAGAAATCGAATGATGGTGATTTAAAAAAGGCTAATAATATAAATTAGAATTCAATTGGAGTACTCTACCAATCCATCGATTCGGCAAATGGTTACTCATCCAATTATGACACCTTCTATCAAAGTGCGATGGAGCTCCATTGTTCATGAAAACTAGAGATCTAGAGCAAACCCCAAATATTTCTCATTTTCTATCTATCTAACTATTAAGAGACCTTTTTTTGAAACACCCTATATATTTGTACTAAGAAGCTGGTTAACTAATTCGCCATATATACCTACCTATACCTACTGACGTATTAGTATAACCAAATATTTTATTTACTTAGTGTTCTTCACTTGATTATTATTAAAATCTGGTAATTAACAGGCCTATTTTCTATCACTGCAACACGTCGCAGTCAGGTCTGAGGTATATTTTAGGTTAATGTTTATGATATATACTAATATTAGAACTAGAAGTCAATACATTTCGTTCTAATGGTAACAGTTTTAGTACCTATTTCACTGAATGGGTCGATGCAATGTCCTAGAAATATCCCAGAACAGTGTTATTAGAATGGTTGGCAAACATATAATTATCGTTTTATAAAGCTTGTGATTCAATTCACAAGCTCAGCACTTTGAAGCCGTGGAATCGCTGTCATCACACCATCGAAATGAAAAGAAAAGATGATTTATTATGAAAACAGTAGTAAAACAATAATATTTGGATGGATAAAAAAGTTTAAGAGGCTTCTGATCACAGGAAACGTAATTCATTAGGAAAATTATGGATAAATGGTCGGTAACTTACGGCACACTACATACGCCTGGTAGTTTAAAATGACACGCATAACTTACAATATACAATAAGTATAAGGTGAACAAAAAACCGTACAAACTGTTTGTTTAAATTTAGTTATTTGTAATTTACTATATGGAACAATGGTTACTACACTATAATTATACACATTTTATATAACTGAATCAGCACCCAGTAGGCTTATTTTCCTAATTTTTGTTCTTAACTTAAACTATGTAATGCTGAGTCTAGCGTTTACTCATAATGTGTAGTTGCTTACCAACATTCAAAATATAAGTTTCGTTTAGAATTTCGGAAAAAACGTTAAATTGGTCACAGTATGGCACTTTAGAAACATTTCTAGACTAGTCAATAAAATGTAGAATGCCCTAAGATTCAGTACTGGGCCCTATTTTATTTCTTCTGTTTATAAACGTATCGCCTATCTAGACAAAAGTGGTAAAATATGCCTATTTGCAGACGATACTAGCTTTTCTTGGAGCAACCCTAACCTCACGGCACTTCAGAGGAACATATCTAGTGACCTAATCACCCTAAAATCATGCTGCGATTCTAATCTTCACTGTCGCAACGTTTCTGGGTGGTCTGGGCTTTTAGGGCTTGTTGTGGACAATTTCTTGAAAATAGATTGCCACCTTATCTAAAAAATTGAGTTCCTCCTGTTTTGCGCTGGGATCAGTTTCCAAAGAACTGAACTTATCAATTTCCTTAACAGTTTACTAATTCTTTATTGAGTCGCATCACCGATATGCCCTTCCCTTCTGGGGTACGTGTAGTGCGACTCAAATTACAAAAAAGACCTATTAGATATTTACTTGAACTAAATATCAGGACTCACTGTAGGGACTTCTTTAAAAGATTAAAAATTCTGACTCTTCC
Source organism: Diorhabda sublineata (assembly GCF_026230105.1). Classification (NCBI taxonomy): domain Eukaryota; kingdom Metazoa; phylum Arthropoda; class Insecta; order Coleoptera; family Chrysomelidae; genus Diorhabda; species Diorhabda sublineata. The sequence goes on from NC_079483.1 coordinate 3,015,260, forward strand.
TTCCTCACTCATCTTTGATTCCGTTTGCCTAATTCGTAAGCACGCTTCTCCAATGGTTTAACTTTTAGTATTGGCTTACATATTAATTATTACCTATTACTATAACTTAAATTTTGTTATTGTATATTGAAATTTTATTCTATATGTATATTCAACTCTGCAAAAGCCTCCACAACGTTCTTTGCAGAATGAGTTATTGCCATATCTGGCCATAACAAAAAATTTCCTTCGTGATGCTTTTTCTTTATGAACCGCAATTATCTAGATCTAATACACTCTTTTTCATATATTTTGACAGTTAAAGAATTTCCAGAAGGACAAATGTCTACTTCCTCGCTTTTCCAATAATAATAAGTCTGATTATTCGTTTTTAATTTTGTACCATTTGTTGCTTCTCAAAACATTTGGGTGCCGATTCTCTTGATTTTTGATTCTGTTCCTTTGAAAAGTTACATATTTCTCATAAATTTTAAATTTTCTAAAATTGAACTCCCGTCTTTTTTGAACTAGATAATAGAGAAACGATTTCTAAGTTGATTTATATTACAAATTCTTCTACATTTGTATGATACGTGGAAACCTTTTGAAACGAAAATAGATATATTGTGTAAAAATGCGGAACCTAAAGTGCATATAGTTTACTCATGCACTATTCTTCAGACAGTATATGGTACATGCGCTCTTTTGGTATGCCGATAGCCTCTTCTATATCTCCAACTTTAATGCGACGTTAGTCTAGTGATATTTAGTGAAATTTCTGCATTATATCGCTGGTTCTGGCAGTTTTTGGCCGTCCAAACACTTGTCGTCATTATAGCTAATACGTTTTAATTCAGCTGCCCAAAATTTTACAATTGTAAATGATGGTGTAGTCTTCATACACAATGTGTAGCTCCTTTCATTTGCTTTTGCGTATTACTTTTCTAAAATAAATATTTATCTCGATACTCATTATTCTCCAACGACTCACTTATATGATTGTGAAACAGAAACCAGCATCTAAAATTACTAAAATAAGGTTGAGGTGGTTGAAGTTTTGAGATCACGTAGGTAGTATGTACAGATTAATTCTTTCGAATAGTACTTACGTAAGACATTAAATATATCGAATCAAAGAACGAACATAAATGCTTGCGAATACACGCATTCTTGAAGTTTTTGAACATAGAATTAGAAGCGAGAAAATCATATGGCTCCTAGTACAAAAGAATGATAAAGTCAAAAAATAGCTGCTCATTGCAAGTATTGATTCTGTGGATACACATGGATTTGATGAATGTGTGTCAAAATTCATCTCCATTGTTTACCAATGAAAACATCGAAGCTTTCGGAAGGCGTACTGCGTACTGCCGAACAGTCTACGATAAGTAGTAGCGTGTTTAGTGAGATTCATTTAAATCATAATTTTCTTTAAATAGATAGAAATATGGCGTTCGTTCTTTAGACCATGGGCGAATGAAAACAATGAAATATCACAATATAGCGAGAATAAAGACAGGTATGAATTTAATAATAAAGATTCAGATATACAGTTGCATATGCCCGATTTTTTTGAAATTTTAGTATGTTGTGGAGAAAATTATGCTGATTAATTTAATTTAAGGCGCGGAAATTATTCTTTCACATACTTTGAGGTTGAAAATTTAGATAGGTTAGGTTAGGTTAGGTTAGTTTAGGCTCAGTATTTTGGGGAATTTCTATTCAACACGTTCGCGGACACGGACGAAAAATGATGGCTACAAAAAACGCATGGCAATATTTGATGAAATAGAAAAGCTAGAATAATTTTAAAAATACATTTATAATGCAAAAATAGTAGGGATAAATTTTTCATGAAAAAAAAACAACCAGCGGCAAATACCGTCTTGTCCTAGGCCGAATGGAAAATGGGCTTATTGGGAAAAAGACGGCGTATGCCGTCACATAATTTGTGCAAAAAACCTTATTTATTGCAATGTAAATGGAAATATAAAGGCTGTAACTAATTCTTCTACATATGGTATTTTGGTATGGTAGAGGAAGCTTTTCGTGGAAGGTTTTGCATAAGAACTTGGTCTCTTTCCGTTTTTTTTGACGTTTTTGAAGATCCTTAGCATCATTGTATCATTGTATCTAGAAAATGCATGGGCTGATTAGGAAGATGCTCATCCATCGTTTCTTGGGGAAGAGGCTCAACATTGCGTCTTCTTTTTTCCTCCATGATTGGGCCAAGAACGAACTAAATTTCTGTCATCAAAATTTGTATTGGATATGCCTATATGATATGATATGCCTATGACATTTTCTTGAAACTGTAAAAAATTTTGTTTTCTATCGAACTTTCTACGTATATAATACGAATTCGAAAGAGAAATGTCCAAAAGGTGGAACATTACTTTCTTGTACCATCTGATGCTTTTCCTCGGTGAAGAATAATAACTGATCATTTGATCATTACGATCGATAACTGACATATTCATATTATAATGAGATATTTCAACAGGCTTTACTTTATCTTGTCCATACCTGTTTTGAACAGTTACTAACTGAGGATGATATTTAGTAGTAATTGCTAAAACTTCCCGCCTATCATTCCACTTTGAAATGTAGACATTCTTATTTTTTTTCCATATTTCCTATTTGGAGGGCATATGATGCTTCGTCTTTGTATTAAGAGCGTCATATGCGAAAGTGTTAACAGACATTCTTCATATTCAAATAGAAATGAAACAATTATTGAAGATATGTCACGAATATATCCAATAGAAATGGATGATTATTTGTACGTGTAAATAAATGAATGTTGTTAGAAATTGATTTGTGTCATTACATTAGTCGTAACTAATTATATTTAATGTTGGAGAGGATTGGAAGCAGGTGAGGGGGTGTTGAAAGATAGTCTAGATTTTTAACAAACAAAAGATACAGGTACATTTTACTTGTCTATTTACGTTTTATAGTTTAATATTTAGTTGTAGCAACTTAACGAGGTATAATAATGATTTATAAGTGCCAAGTAGTACTACAATTAAGTGTATCAATCTAAATAACGGCGTATAACGCAGTCCAATTGATAATGATTCGATTATCTTTTAACGAAGACTTACTTGGATGTATATTTTCATATTTTTGAAAATATTTATAAAAAATAATGAATTTATAAAATGAGGTATATACGCCTATGGTAGATCCAACGAATTTGTTCTCAGGGTTTTTGTAATCTGCAATTGATATTGAAAGAACTATAACTTCAAATGGTCACCACACGTCGATCAACGTCCGGACTATATTGATGGCAAACACCGCACGTAAATCATAATAAATCTTTTGACCACTTCCATAATTACAAGTACTTTATTTGTAGTGATAATATTCTAGTTCAGTCCCGTTCAATATCACATACTTGCATTATAATTAACAATTAAAATGTGATCACGTACAATTGAATAGGAAGCATGAAAAAAATTTTTATTATATTCACGTAAATAATTGTGCATAGAAAAGAAATCTATAATTTGAAATGAATTCAGTAGTTTCAAATTCAATTTTTTTTTAATGCTTGAAACGTCATTCATTATTTTGTAACCTCACTTCCCCAGCTGGGGATTCATACTCAAGAAATGGTATTAGGTATTATATATTTAACTAGTACTTAGATGGGGTTAACAATTCAATTGGACGCCAAAGCTTTTTAATAAACAAAGATAGAAGTAAAAAAAATGTGAAACATCTTCGAAATGAATGAAAGAATAATCACAACCTAACCATCTCAATAGATAATTCTCCAAAGTAGTATTGATTGCTGTAAATAATTAAAAGAAGTTTTAGCAATTAATTTTGCAAACAAATGTTGAATTGGCTTCAGTATGGCACATTGGAAACATTCCTAGACTTGTCACTAGACGGAATATTCAACTCTGTAAAAGCTCCCACAACTTTCCTTGCAAAATAAGCCATTGCCTGGTCAAAACACGAAATTTTCTTCTGGATTCTTTTTTTTATGAATCACAATAATCCTAACACACTTTTTTTCATATATTTTGGCAGTTGAGGCATGCAGTAGTTCCAAATTCTTTTTTTTAATGCTTGAAACGTCATTTATTATTTGATAACCTCACTTCCCAGCTGGGGATTCGTCTTCTAGAAATGGTATTAGGTATTATATATTTAAATAGTACTTAGATGGGGTGAATAATTCAATTGGACGCCACCAGCTTTTTAATAAACAAAGATAAAAGTAATAAAAAATGTGAAATATCTTCGAAATGATTGAAGGAATAATTACAAAATAACACTATCATCGATAGATGATTCACCAAATTAGTATTAATTACTGTGAACAATGAAAAAAAGTTTGAACAAATAATTTCTCAAAAAACGTTGATTTGGCCTCAGTATGGCGTATTAGGAACATTCCCAGACTTCTCACTAGACGGAATATTCAACTCTGCAAAAGCTCCCACAACTTGCAGAATGAGCCATTGCCTTGCTGTTTACACCACCACTACTACTAGCCATTTAATCTTTTCTGGAATCTCGTTATCTTCCTCTTAGTTCTTTATTTATTGCAAATTCTACTTACTGAGCGAACTGTTTACATCACCACTACACCAACACTCACAATTACACTGTCTGACGCGCGTTTTGATAACCAAGTTATCGTCTTCAGAGACTGGAAAGTAAACCCTACACATTCCTTAACAATTTACCTTTAAGCGTTGGTGTAGTGGTGGTGTAAACAGTTTGTTCAGTAAGTAGAATTTGCAATGAATAAAGAACTAAGAGGAAGATAACGAGATTCCCGAAAAGATTGAATGGCTAAGAGAAAGAAAAGAAAAGATTTATTTGTGAAATATTCAGAGAGGCATTTGAAAACTAAAAAATATCGAGAAACTGGAAAAAGAGGTTGTAAATACCAATATAAGATGCTGTGTGATAATTATCCCGTAAATAGATTGAGATGCTATAAATTAGAAGAACAGATATCTTTCAAATCACATCGATTAACTAAAGAGAGAAAAACATAATTGGAAAGAAACTGGACGCTGGATGAAAAATATTGCTATCATTTATTGATCTTCGAAAAGTCTTCGACACAAAGGAAAGAACAGAATTATTGAGGTACCTGGAAGAGATTGAACTACCTGGGGGACTGAATATTGATCCTATGAGGCGGTAAAGGACAAATATCACGAATGAAATAAGAAGAGATCTTGATGAGTAAAGAGGTAAACTAAAGGTATAGATTGAGCCCATTATTATTTTTATTAGTTATAAATATACGAATAAAACAAAATTTGACAGTAAAACACGATAATATGCTACAAAAATGTCAGATCAGTAAAATTAAGTTTGCTTCTTATTGAAAATTATGTGGGTTGATAACAAATATCAGAAACAAGATAAAGAAGCTGGTAAATATATGGGCAAAAGAAATAGAGAACATAATATTGAAATGAATATTCGTAAAACCAAATTAATTATAATAAATTGTGAGCCACAAGTTCAAAATACAAATGGTATAAATTGAGGCACTGGAAAGAATAACGAAGTTTGTATATCTAGTAGAAATATTTAAACAGAATGGGAATATAGAAGGAGAAATAAGAAAAAGGAGAATAAATCAACTACACACTAAACAAGACCCTACTGGGACGTTAACTTACCAATAGATGTAAGTAAAAATGAGACATTAAGAGTGGAGGAAACGTGGGACAACTGCAGAAATAAAAAGAAGAATAAAGTGGAAACATCTAAATTTATATGTATATGAAATGAAATAGGATAACAAGAAAAGGGTTGGAAGCAGAAAAAACCATAAAGAGAGGAATAGGTAGATTGAGAAGAAAGTAATAGCTTAAATGGGGAAGATAAGAGATGGAAAAAAACCTCATTAAAATTAAAAGATTAGTAGGAGGCAGAAAATAATTGAATCATTGGGTACAGGATGAGTTAGAACCCTTTTCCAACACTTGAAAAGAAAAAAATAAGAAGTGCTAGCGGTACAATCTCAAAAAAGGCATTTATAAATATTTATTAGATTTACATCCTATAGTAACTTGCATATTAGACCATTAATCATGACTCAATCATTCAATTCCGATATTGGATATATTTTGTGAATTAAAAATACTTTATTTATTCCTCTAGGTCGTTTCACATTATATTCAAGATACGTTACTTGAATGAGAATGTCATTAAAACCTTAATACCGACGTAAGTAATTCATTCAAATCTCATTAGCATGTTTAAATTAACGGCCTTCATCTAATCGAGAATGTAGGTGGAAAAAAAGGTCAACAGAATGATTTTTTTTCTTCTCGTTAGATGAATGGCCCTTTATCCATCCAAAAATAAGAGATTATATAAATTCTGAGATAAATTTTACCTGCTACGGGTAGGCCTAGAAATAAATTATCAACGTTAGATACGGAACCGGTAAGAAAATGGAGAAGCAATTACGCTGAGGGTCAAAAAATTCCAATAATATAAAGATTGAAATTACTATGTAGAAGACAAGTTTGAATTTTTAAAATAAAAACAATATTATAATTCACATTTTAGGTATTTTTGTTGATAAGTTTATAAAAGAAACTATATAAAAAGGTCAAAGAAGTAAGAAATATGTTAGATGTTCATAATGGAAAATTGTTTCATAATGATATGATTTGATGATAGATGTATTTTTATATTAGATTACTACTTATTTCCAGTGAATAAGTTTTATAGTGGCACGCCTTAGTTGCAAATTCGTGCATTGAAGTCCCCTAGAATAATCAACATTTCCGTCGTTGGTAATGCTTCGATCGTGTCTTGAAATTGATCGTAGAACAACTCCCGCTCATGCCTGGATTTATTGTCTTCCGGTGCATATACTGATATTACATTGATTTCTTTGCTTTCTGCGCGAATTCTAGCGACGAGTATACGAGACGATATATAACGGCATTCATTTATTATGTTTGACTTATATTTATTGTTTATCAGCAAGGCTACTCCTTCCTTGTCCCTTTCCTGTTTTTTAACCCCATTGTAGATCATTAGGCATTCTTCGTATTGTTTTTGGCCTTTACCTTTCTTTTTAGTTTCCTGTAGGGCGCAAATATCGATGTTGTGATAATTTAGTTCCTTTGTTATCTCTTGCTCTCTAGTGCTGAGTGATATGATGTTCCATGTTGTAAATCGTAGTACATTTTTCTTTTTCCATCTCTGTGTCCTTTTTCTCGCGTGTGTCGTCATCTTTTGTTCAGTCCGGTTCCGAGGCAGGCTGTCGGTTCTATGAGCATATGAGCATATGAGCAGAGTGGAAAATATTAACGAATGGATACTGAGCAGAAAGCGCGAACGGGACGAACACTTAAGAAGAATGAGCGAAGAAAGAATAGTAAGTATAGCATGAAACAACTCACCACTGGGGAAAAGAAGTATGGGAAGGTAAGGAAAAAGATGGAGTGAGAATCTTAGCAACAATTAAGACAATAGGCATGCTGCGAAAATGAACAGGCAATTTGCCTAAAATGGAGTAGAAAGAAGAAGAAGAAGAAGTTTTATACAAAATTTCTCAGCGAGATAGCCCAAATGTTTGAGCCAAACTTCATGGTAACCTCAATTTCAAATAATAATAATGAAGATACTAATAATAATAATAAATTTGAGGTCAGAGGTTAACACAAATAATGATGACGAAGAACAACAACCACCACCCGAAGTCATCCACTATTATAACAACATTATCCCGAAAAGAGAGTGGAAGACGCTTGATCAACCTTCTTAACCTGCTCTCTCGAGAGGTAATGAAACTACGTGAATTCTTTCATAGGAAATCAGAAACCTCAACTCTACATCGGATTATATACAACCTCGCATCGCCAGAATATTACTTGAATATAGTATTGAATAACGGAAAGCTGGAATAGTGGTCATGAAAGGTACTATACGGTAGACATAATCACAACCTTAACTAGCCGCATGTTGGCAAAGAAGCTTCAAATAGATCGCTTGCTAACGAAATCTCTCTCCAGAGACAGAAATAATTACATTTAAAAGAATTTATACCACTCAATTTAAGGTCATTGTGGATTATAACCTTTGACACCTTAACACGTGAAACTTCTTTGAAAAAAATACATATTTATTCTGAGGCATAGTTAATAGATTTTTATGCCTCACATGTACATTCTACATGTATTTTTCTACTTCTTTCAAATGAACAGCTGTCGAGTGACTTAACACTTTCTTAAGAGGGCACATAAAGTGAAGATGGCAACATTCCACATTTTTAACCAATTTAAATAATTATTTTTGGCCGAAATATGGCCATACATACATACATACATACATACATACATAATGCACACGAATTTTCGGTGCCATGTCAAGATAAGGATATTAAAAATATACAATAGTTTCATCTTAGCATAGCTTTTCTGTAAAATTATCTTTAAATGTTCTTTAAAACTCAAGTCCACATCTAGAACTAGTCCTAAGTTCTTAGCAAGTTGTTTTATTACCAATATCTCACTGCCCAACTCCAATTTTAAATTTTGGTGCAAATTTTCTCTACGTCTCTAAGAAGAAAACAGCAAAACAGCAAAACTTCAGTCTTATTCGGATAATCTTAAGGATTTCTGTATTTTTTTATGAAAACGAAGAGATATCTTGAACTTGAACTAATTCATCTATTTTAACAAAAGGTCATGATATAATCAGGGATGGAAGTTATTATAACCTGTAATACCAAATTGTATGACTTTTTTCAGCTACAGTGTACATGCAGCGCGTGTTCAGGTATAGGGCTAGGTAGACATAAACGGAGCGGATTGGGTCGCAGTGAGCTTCGCGCATCTGGAGTGAAAGGACGCTTGAATTAGAGCACGTCGTTTTGCGTTTTGGACTAAAGGAAATGCCACCGGAGACTATTCAAATGCTTCAGGAGGCATTTGGGGATAATTGTCTTTTGAAATCCCAGTCGGATTGTGGTACAAGATGTTCCAGGATGGCTGGGAAAAAGTCGAGGACACTCCGAATTTCGGCATCCGGAAGCAAACTTTAATCCTAAATTTTAATAAAAAGTAATACAATAATTAAGTTAAAGGGTAAACCGCGTCTAGCTGTAGATAAGGATTCTTGGGAGGTCCACTACGACATTGCTTTCGCTCACTCGGCCTTCCTCACGATTGAAAAGTAAAGAGAATTTGGTCCTGTCTGAACAATATCTCCTGACATAGTCACGTGGTCAAATCACGTAAGGCAGGTTCACAAAAACTTGAAGCTTTTTTTATTACCAAAAACTTTGTAATCCGCAACAGCTTCTGATTCCCCTACAAGACCCAGATTCGTCAATTTTGGAGTATTTCTCACTAATTTGGAGCTCGTTTCCCAATCTTGAGGATGCTTGACTTAATACGGAATAAGGCAATTCGACTAGGCGATCCAGAGTTGATCAGAAAATTGAACAGCTTAGAGAATAGAAGAAAGGTCGCTGACCTGACTCTGTTTTACCGATACTACCACGGCAGATGCTCTTTTCAGCTATCCAAAATGAATTTACCTATAGACACCCAGAACGTCCATTTATAAAGACTCCTTCTTTGAAGAACTGAAAGCATGTGGAATCAGCTACCACCTACGTCTTTCTAGAACACTACGATACAGAAGTTCGAAATAAATATCCACAGGCATCTTCTATAATATAACAATAATCGAAATTGGAGGCTATTGCTGATGCAGCAGTACAGATATACAATAATAATTTAAATTGATACAACATTTTTTATCACTTATTGAAAAGAAAGTTCCCAGTACTTCTTAGTCGCCTTGTAATACCTTGATGAACACTCGGTAAAGTCGAAAAGATACATGAACGTGCTCTGCCTGCTCTTTCCTAAACCTATAATGACCCAAGTCATAGTTCCAGCGGTGAAGTTTCGAATGGAGTTCGTAGCATTCAGTTCAAAGCAACCCATAATACGGGAAGTAGATTCCGAATAAGTAGCATTCTTACTAAAATATACTATAATCACTTTATGTAATTTTGTGCAGTATGCAAGTTGCTTTAACTTAATAAATACCAAATTTTTTTATTGATATTTTCCTTGTGTTGAAACTATTCCGACAATCATATTTCCAGTATGGGAGCCAATAATAAAGAAGTTTTACAAAGACTACTAATTTCTTCCAAAGTATAGAATTTTTCACAATATAAGAAAGTGATTAGCTTCCAGTTAAAATATGAGTTGCCATAGAAGAGACTCTACTCTTATATTTATACCTGACCATAACAGTGTTGAATTATCTATAGACCCGATGCCTTTGTCCTTGTCAGTTCATTTCGAGCAATGAAACAGTGTGTATTACAAAGTTCGATAGTGTCTACCAGAAAAGTTAGTAGAAGGAGGCCCCGAAAAATACTTTTCATTGAATGAACTTTCAATATCTCTTTGGAATCTAATGAATACTTAGTAGTGGACCGTTTTCGTAGAGTAATCTCCATAAATTGTCAATTTATCTTATAAAATAATCATCATTATTTGAAACAAATTAAATGGTAAGAAATAGGAACCATTCATTATATTTCGCTGCAAGAAAGATGATTTAGAATGAAGTTAATTAAATTTCCCCCTAATAATTTGGCAAAATATCTATTACATTTAATAAATATGAACAATCGCCTGCACGTGTCTCTTAACAGATTAAATTAAAATATATTTAATAATCTTCTAGATTTCCTCACCATTATAATCTAATACGGATGACGACTGAAATTTGAAATGTCATTGTAGAAAAAGTTTAATCAAACTCTTATAATGATGATTTGTGATGCTAAAGTAGTTTCTCTCTCTCAGATACGCTTTGGGATATTCCTCATTTAACGCTTGTTGGATCTCTTCCCAAAATCTTATTAATCTTACTGTAGCTTGTGTGAGATTTATTTTACAGTGTGGATTAAATTCATTGTTTCGGTTAATGCACGTCTTTATAGAATTATAATTGAATTATAAAATGACATTCTATGACGTGAAAATGTAATCCGTATTTTCAAACCAATCGGATGATAGGCATATCCCTACAGGAAATTACACCTTGATATTATATGTAATCACTAATGAGTGAATTCTATGCTAGCTGTATATTTTGTATATTTGGTCATTTTGTCAATTAAAAAAAAATTATGCTTATTTATAATAATTGTATCGGAATGTCAAAAATGTCAACTGCAATTCTTGGAAAACTGTGGTTGTCTAAAAGCGAATCATTACGGTTTAGTTAGCACCCCTTTCCGGCTCAACCGGGTAGAATATTTCACATAACCAATTAATAATTTCCAACTATTTTCTTATCAGATGCGGTGGGGGCTGAAGTTTTCAAGTTTTCTAAGATTATTTTCGTTCCTAAGTTTTGGTAAATATTTCGTTGGTTCGTGAATATTTAAATTTCAGGCAGTTTTGAAAAATTCATGTTCTTATTCTAGATATCAACAAAACAGAAATTTTCGGTGGCACAACATGTCGGTAGAAAATTAACAAGTTCATATAAAAGAAAATTGATGATTCGAAAAAAATTTTATTACCTTTAGACGGTAGACAATCGTTCATGACTTTATATAGTTAACAACAAGAATTCAATGATACTATCATCAGAAGGTGTTTTGGAAAAATATTTCAAAAAAAGTGTTCTCAATAAAGTTGTCAATGTCTTATGCTGAACATTTTGGAGCAATTAAGAAAATTCTTAGAGTCTAATGCTGAAGACAGACAACATTTTTGTAGTATAAACTATAGAATATAAATAATTAAGAAGAACAAAAAAAGTTGAATCCGTTAAAATTGTTAAAGAATAAAATACCAACCTGGAGCAGGTAGTAAATTCCTCACTGTACAGTGTTTAACAGATTTACCGAGAGTTCAGTCAAAAGAAAATAAAAAAAATCATGAAGGAAACCACTTCAAAAAGATTTTTTGTTATTCAAGGGAAATAAACGAAGAAAGGAGAGTGAATACCTATTACAGATCTTGCCAATTCGTAGATAGCTTCATGTTCTAAGAAGAATTTGCACTTCCTAGAGACTGCGAAATACCACCATACCCAACATGAACGACAAAAATAAAGAGAAGAATTTAGTTTGTGGTACACCTCGAAGATAAGAATACCCAGAATTTTCCACTAAACCCATGGAAATGTAATGCACAGTAAGCAGCAGATATAACGGATAATGGCACATCTTGTCTTATACGAGGATGTATTGATATCTAGTTAGCCTAGACCAGTTCCATGCATTAACAAAATATTGCGTTACCATAGCAAGTTTGATGTCAAAAAAGTAAACCAGAGGTATGCAATAGATTAAAAGACAAAAGATGTCCACCGAAATTGTGAAAATCGAAAAATTGGAGTATCGAGCCATAATTAAGTATGTACCTGTATTTAGAAGGGTTAAGGGGTAAGCAGATTTACGAAGATATGCTTAATACCCTTGGTGATCAATTTTCTTCGTATGCGATCGTGAAAAATTGGACTGCAAGTTTCAAAAGAGGTAAATTTTCCATTGAAGATGATGACCGATTGGGGAGGCCAGTTTCTGTGTCAGTCCCGGAAAATATCGATCAGTTCATGACATGATTTTATCAGACCGTCGAATTGGGTTAAAACGGATATCTAAAGCTCTGAATATTTCATACGAACGCGTTCATCATATAGTTCAAGTCAATTTGGACATGAGAAGAATTGCTGCAAAATGGATCCCCAAATGTTTGAATGTTGGAATCTGCTGGAAAAGTTCTTGCTTCAGTTTTTTGAGATTGCCATGGAGTAATCATGACTGATTTTTTGGATAAAGGTAGAATAATAACTGGAGATTAGTATTCGTCATTACTGACCACTCTACGGAAAAAAATTAAAGAGAAATGACGCGGAAAGCTATCCAAAGGTGTTTTGTTTTTGCAGGACAAAGCCTCTGCACACAAATCTTATGTTTCCATGCAAAAAAATCGTGATTTAGGGTTTGAATTACTGGAACACCCCCCTGATTCACCAGGTCGTAAATTTTGTTCCAAAGAGGAGGTAATGAAAGCTGTAGAGGTCTGGTTTGCAAAGCAAGAAGAAACATTTTTTTGAAAGGTCTAGAGACGTTGCAGGTTCGCTGTAATAAATGTATCCAATTAAGAGGGGAAAGACATACTATTGACTATTGTTATTGTGATGTAACTTTGAAAAACTTGTTGGCGCCAAACAAATGCGAAGGATGATTGATGGGTTTCATATACACAATCTACGTCAAATCGATCCATACATATCCATTTTGTCGATTGTGTAAAAAATTGATAATTGTTTCATAAGTTTTATATCTATCAAATACAAAAACATTTTTTACATAAGATTCCGATCTAAAAATATGAGAGACATTTTTTCCATAATCAACATAGTCTTCATTTGCGTCTTTAAACTTTCTCAATCATGGTATAAAAATAGTTGCCATCTTTCTTCCTCTAATAAGCATCGAGTATGCGATAACGTTTTCGCTGAGTAAACCGCTCCTCGGCAAATGAAGATTTAAGACAAGGAAACGGGAAAAAGTCATTGTGGGCTGGATCTGGTGAGAACTGCAGGTGATAAACCAATTCAAAGTGTTAACCGTGAATTTCAGTCATGGAGATCACCAAAGTGTGATGAGGTCCTATTGGACACAATCCCATGATTATATCCAGAAACAGTCGCGATGACTTTTTCATCCCTTGACATTGTAATCACCTTGTTTAGAACAGGTTCGCCCTTTACAAACCACTGTCTTGGTTGTTTTTTTCACAGCAGGTGTGTAGAGGAAAATCCAGGATTTATCTACAGGTTTGAATTCATGCAAAAAATCCGACACATTTTAATTTAATCACGTTAAAGAGTCCTACAATATATTCATTCAATTTCGCTTCTGGTGTGCAATCGCGGCACTCAATGTTCAGACAGATTACGAATGCTTAGTCCGTTAAATAAATAAAATATGATCTCTAGATATGATTTATCTCTCTGTAAGTTCACTCCGACAATCGTCTAGTACTATTTGGTCAACTTTTTTGATAATATCGCTGTTTGTCGCACTCTGGGGTCGTCCCAAATGCTCAGCGATACATCTATATATGAATTTTTTTTTTATTACAAAATTCGCATCAACCGTATACTGGTTATTAGCGATTTAGTAAAGATTAAGTATCTTATCTATGAATAATTGTTAAATTAAATTTATGATAACGATTTTTCGGTAGTATTGACCATGGTTTTATTGATTCTTTCACTTCACGAAGTTTGTGTGTGGATGTTGACCATTTGATCTCCCATTCATTAAACACTTTACGCACTCCGCATTATCACTAATTACAGCTTCCTTCGCCGTCAGGTCTGTCTCTTCGTTTCCTTTTACTCCAATGTGTGAGGGGATTCAACAGAATACTATTTTTTGTTGTTGTCTTGTATGTATTGCAGTTGTTGCTTGATTTTGATTACTAATGGATTTGTGGTGTGAATTGAAGACTTTGGATTGAGCTAAGAGAGTCTGTGAGTATGACATCATTAGGCTCGTTTGATGAAGCGGCGAAGTGGGTAGCTCGATATATTGCGTATAATTCAGCAGTGAAAGTGAATAGGGTTTGAGGAGCTTTTATCATATATTTGGAGGTTGGTGTAATGATTGCGATCCCCGTACCGTCTTGAGATATTGATGCGTCTGTATAAATATGTACAACGTTTTTGTACTAATCGAGTATGTTATTTAAGTGTCCTTCGATTAGCTTATGGTTGGTGTGGTGTTTGTCAAAAGAGGTGAGATAGGTAATGAATTTCGTGCTTTCTATTGTCCATTGTGGAGTTTGAGAAGATTCGATAGGAAGGCATTCAGGAATAAAGAAATTTAATTCGCTTAGATATGATCGAATTCTAGCATAGAAAGGTTTGAGGGTACTGGGTTTATTTGAAAAAAGATTTGGGAATTTCTTGGAGAAGCAGTTTTGGAGGGTCGGATTGGATGGATTGGATTTTAGTTTGGCTGCATATGTAAGGCTCAAATATATTCTTCTGTCTCCCAAGGATGGTCCCCTGATTCGCAGTACAGACTTTCCACTGGTGTTGTTTTGAATGCACCTGTTATAAAACGTAAGGCTGAGTTGTGAAAGCTGTCGAGTTTTTTCAGTAGCGATTTGTTTGCTGTTGAATATACAATTGATCCCTAATCCAGTTTTGATCAAATAAGTGTTCGGTACAATGTTAGTAATGTTTGTCGATCTGCACCCCATTCTTTTTTCGTTAGCGTTTTCAGTAAGTTCAGTCGTTTGTTGCAAGCTAGAAGAAGGTTTCTAATATGGCAGTTCCAGCTTAGTGTGTGGTCGAATAGTATTCCGAGAAATTTTATTGCTGTTTCCATTTTTATGTCTTCATTATAAAGTTTCAGTACCGGTATATTTGGTATGTTCTTTTGTCTTGTTTTTGCATGAATGTATGAGATTCTACTTACAGTAATGTCTCTGAGTCAAGAACACTTCTATAAGATTCTATCTATAGTTTCACAGATTTTAGGACTGTGATAACTATCGATAAAGAGTTATTTTTATAGGAACTGACAGTTTCACTGTTAACGTTACGGTTGCCAGAGCCAGAACCGACCTACATATGAATTGAAATACTGAAAATCCTACACTAGCAAATAATGGTGCAGAGTCTGGGTATACAGTGTCTAGCTAATATTTCATTTGCGTAGTAGTATTATTTTGTCTAAAAAATATTTAATGACATCTCGATACTCAACTTTTTCCATTCACAGAGAAAAATTGACAACGACTCACTCTTATGATTTTCAAACAGAAACTAAGCGTCCCTAATAACTAAAATATATTTCTTAACTTAAATTGAAATCCTGTTATCTTCAAGTCGAGATCGGAAATTTTTCAGATAACCCTCATAAATATTGGTGTAGGAGAAAGATCTGTCGATTTGTTTCTTTGAGGTCAAAAGTTTTCTATTGGTTATTTGGTTATCTTTCCTTTTTGGAATGCCTCACATCCAAACAAAAAATTTAATCTTAAAGGTCATTCTCGGTGGGTTGGAGAGGGATGTACCAGCTACCACCTATTTTTTGGCCCTCCAAAATATGCAAAGACTCGCTACACTTACTTTTAAGAAGAATTAATAGATTGGTTCCTCATTATATTGAATCAAATTCAACTAAGGTAACTTATTTAATTATAAATTTTTCAAGTTTTTTCCAGAACACCGAAGAAGCGTGTGTAGCATTTCCAATAATAACTGAATGGAATCATGTACTATTATCTTATTATCCATCTCTTTAAAAAGTTTCAAACCTCGTGACTGTCCTTCACATGACGTGTAATTTTTAATTTGTAGTGATAGCAACCATAACAGTATAAAAATAGCTATAGTGTAACTTGTAAGCATCTCTCGTATACGACAATAATAAGTTATAAGCTTTCAGTTATGGAAATTGAAAAGCGGTTCGAATGGATCGTCACGATAGAGAAGAGACTGTTTAATTACCCATTGAATACACATCAAATGTTCCGCAGAGGTAACCGATGACACATGGCAAATGTTTGGCTCCATAATAATTAGATAATTGATATACATTCATTCGTTATGAATAATAATAATAGTAATAACGATATATTAATCAGAAATTGGAATTGCGACCAGAATTAAAGGTATTACTCCGGATTAACTTTATTCACAAAAACACGTTGAAATTTTACAGAAATAGCGGGAAAATTCCTTTCATAAGGAATTAAAATTAAGGAATTAAAAGTTAAAATTCTTATTAGATTCTTTAAAAAAGGTATAGACTTGTGATTATACTTAACACATTCCTTTCAAAAAAATGAGGTCATTGATGTCATTGAATATTTCACTATTGAAACTGGCCGCTCGCTATCTGCAAGCACCGGCCAGAACTAAATGTAGTGGAACCTATAGTGTGATGGGTACACAGCTGCACGCCATCTAACGGCTCTGGTCATAATTTGAAGTGATGGAAAATATAAAATATGGTGGGTTTCTAGGTACATGTATTATTGGGAAGCCATGAACTATTGTTCTAGATATATCTGGAGAAGTTGACTGTTACTCGACTGAAGTTTCTAAACAGAAGGTGTCTGTTACTAGAGAGTTTCTAATCTAGGATTATTGCAAGAGCTTATACAAGGTAGGAGCTCATAGTAGAGCAGTGATATCTTGGTTATTGTAATTAGTGTATTTCTGACAAAATAGTCATTGAAAAGTTTTTAATAGACTTCACATTTCTCTAGTTTCACGTTTTTGAAAAAAATATCGTCGTGAAACTTTTCAGTTTGGTAATTTATTTTCGATTTACTACGAAAGGCAATAAAAATCAAACGCAAGTGTTGTAATGTATAATTCACGACGGCGACTCTTATTGGGCCCCTCTTAGATTTTATCAATATTCAATTTAACAGAATAATCGTTGAGCCAATTGATATTCTGTGCATATGTTCGGTTTCCTTTTTAAACACGCTTTTATTCAGTGAAATATGCAAAAATTTTACGAACCAAAATGTTAATTTGTTCAACTCAATTCTTACCCCATAAAACTTTTATATAATTTATAAAAATATGAAAAAAAATTGAACGAATGAAAATATAGGACCACACACTACTAACTGGTTTATTACATATTTATATGCAGGAGGGAGCTTCGCCACAGTACTGTGTACGGGTGTACTTTAAAGTTCATTTCGGAGAATTGATAGGCATACGAATATTCGTGTGACCAGCGCGATCATGTGATTTGACACCCAGTGATTTCTTAAGGACCACGTTCTTTTAAGAGAACCTTCTAGACTTACATTGATCAAGATAGGCAAACATTTGAACACTTACAGTAAACCTTTTTCAAATCCCTCTTGTAATTTCTTTCAATTAATTCATTTTGACTTTGAATTTTGTCTCTTAATGAAAATTTGTTGCCTGACTTATTCCGACCTCTTTAGCAGGGCGAGTTTCAAAGAAAAGCTTATAATATCCATTGGCACAACAAAAGCAGGGAATATGAGAATGCTCTCAATTTATGTATTCTAAGTAACCTCGGTAAGAAATCAATGTGCTGCCATAAAGATTTGGATTCAGATACGATTCATTCTCTATTTCAAAGACCACCTTGTACCAGAGGTTGCTTTTTCTGAGGGTGGATGGCACATCTTCTCGTGGATGAGCAATTTTTCATTAAAAATTGGTACTAAAATCGATGACTTGGCCAATTCTAAACAACTTTTTTTGTATGAATGTATATTTGAAAGTAAAGACTTTTCAACTTATTCGTGAGTGAAATTGTCGGTTTCCAGGCAAGGAAACCAAGTTTTCAGTAGGTCTTTCGGAAATAACTGATGAAATACGCATTTAATTAAAAAATCTATGAAGAGCAAAATTATAGCTTGAAGAGAAAAATAAAAAATCGTTTATTCATAATATATGCAAATAATAACTTGTTGAGAGTTGATCGGTATTCTCCAAAATGGAATGTTTCTACGTAAAAAAGCAAAAAACCAACGCATTCTTCAAGGTAAACACATAGAATTTTTCCTTGAGTTCCATAAAAAACGTTTATTCTTATTTTAATGTAGTTCAACAAGGCCTAAAATATAGCTATTATGTGTTTTCATGGATATACATGTTCTAATTTTTACAGAAATGTGATTTTTGTTTTTCACTGCTTGATTTTAAGCAATCAAGTTTTCCAAAAAAGCATCTAGAGGTATTTCAAGAGCTATGAGCTCATCTAAATCAGATCAAATATTTGGTATTGGTTAACTATACAATTTAAAAAAATTTTTACCGTGATTTACTGATCTAAAAAATATATAGTTTAATTTCATTTGGTGGCTGTTGGCAGAGTTGCTTCAAATTATTAAAATTAACAAGTATGTTATCAAGCATTTGGACTATTGTGTGTTTAAGAGTACACAGAAAGCAAAACTATGCAATAGTTATTTACGTTATGAGCCCGGGGAGTGATTTAGACCGATACGAGATAGATGTTTATGGGCGAGGCGACGAGTACCGGACGTATATGGTAATATGTTTTTTTCCTACTGTTTTCGTTTTTAAATAAAATGCAAAATGTTGTTAAAATGTGAAACGTCAGATTTGACAATTTCACTGAAATTTGATTATTCTCTTATTATTTAAAAAAATGAAAATTAACAGAAGTCACCAAGGTAACATTGTAAACAAAGGCAGACATATTGAATTAGGATTGGGAGAGTATTGCAAAGTTCAAAGACACCGTAAACTGCCATTTTCCGGACTGAAATTAGTACAGTAAAGTCGATTTTACAGTACAGTATGAGAAAAATAGTTATTTGTATGACAAGAACTGAAAGTGCGTCTTTGTTGAACAAGTCTGAAAATCGCGAGACGAGCGAAGCGAAGCGAGCAACAGACGAGTCCAACAAAGTAGTCGCGGCGTACACAATATTTTTTAGACGACGTATAAGAATGTAACAAAAATTCTAATATATTTTCTCTGGTTGAAGTTTTTGATTATTTTACAGTGTACCCCTTGTTTTGGATATTTGTTGTTGTGAACATCTTTTATTATTGCGAGAGTACTTTTAATCATCGAGAATATAGACCATAAAGTAGAACTTTTCCAGATTTTATATTTTTCAAAAAAATAAACAAGCACAACGTTTTCCATTGGGTTTTTCGCCTTTTCCTGGTGACACCACTTCATAAAGAGCTCGTACTGTTTTTCGTACCTTGCACGAGATTTATCCGGCAACGAATCAAGAACGACCGCATTGCTTTCTTCGATAATATCAGGTGCCGTGGATTCGAATAACTCTTCATTGCTGATGTTTTTTTTATCATCATTCATTGTTATTCAGTGATTTAGACAAAACTTCGGATAAAACAAATATTTTCAGAAAATTAAAAATTTAAGGTTATGCAAAATTATCGAAGTAAAACTGTCAACTGTCAACATTGAAATGGCTAGAATCACATTTAAGTTAAGTTAAAGTTGTCTACTCCAGAGCGTCCCGAAAGTGTTTTGCAGTACGGAGCTGTCACTTTCACTACATGGAACACTCAAAACGCAACGTTCGGTATGTAAATGAATACAAAACGAACAACTTTCAGATGGCGTCGTCTAATATAACATTACGATATATGTCCGTGAAGTTATTATTATGGTACTCGATTAGATATTGCGTACTTAATCACTTCCCGGATTTATACCGTAAATAACTATTACCGTCATTCACTGGAATAAAAATATATAGTTCAATTTCAACTGTTGGCTGTTAACAGAATTGTTTCAAATTATAAAAAAACCGAGTATGTTATCAATAGCATATGCAAGACTAATGAATATACCTTATTGAGATTGCCCACTCACTATTGTGTGCTTGATTTCACAAAAATGATTTAGAGTACGTGAAAAGCAAAACTTTGCAATAGTTATTCACGTAATTAGTTATGGAAAGAGCGATATTGTTCAACAAGCGTAATATTTACCTAAACGAGCGCTAGCGAGTTTTACAAATTACCATAGTTGAACATTATCGCTCTTTCCATAACGTGTTTACGTACAACGTTTAATCTTATTCTCCTTTCTTATAATAATTAAAAAAATCTTCAATTTAAATAAAAATATTATTGTGGAATCAAATGATATTGAAAGTATTGCCACTATGGAAGCAAACAACGACTTTCCATTGATTCAAAACAAGTACAGAAGTAATTACTTAAAATGTCTTCAGATAGCGAATCATTCCATTTCAAGTAAGGGAGTCTGCAAATGCTGCAGTGGGTAGTTTAATACCTGAAAATTTAGAAGTAGATATGCGCTGGCCTAACAAAAATTTGAAAAATGGAACATCAACAAGAAGATAGTACTTGTTTATTTTGAAAATTTATAAACATTGAAGGCGTCGACTTCGTGGACTACATATTCAATGTTGAATCTGAACAACGTGCGCAAAAATATACATATGAAGAAGTAAACTATGCTTTTGGGTTGGCTGAAGGGATGGTCAGCAGGATATCATGCAAGTTATATTTTCAATATAAAAATATATAAAAATTTCAACGCTATTTGAAAGAATAATCATCTTGGGTTTATGAGAACTATTTCCAAAAAGGATAGATATTTGCAGTCGCCAAATGGACATAATACACCTCTAGTTTTGGTTGACTAAGTAACAATTTATATGTGGTAATTAATCAAAAGCTATTGACAGAATGTTGATATCCACAATATGATTTAAAAGACCTAGGAAATTATTGTTAATACGCTGGCTATTTATAATTGTAACTTACCATTTGGGTGGGGGTCTTTGGTTTCCGCTGAATATCTGCGATTTTCTGACATGCTGAAAATAAAAATAAAATCATCAAAGTTCAAATAAATTATATTATCAAAGCCTCTAACTAATAACTCAAATTAAATTTTTATACAAAAATACAAACAATCCGAATTAATTTGATTTCTTCTTTCATAAATGGTAAGTATTTCTTCAAAATTCATTTATTTCAAATTGTTTCTTATAAGATAAGGATAAGAAGAATTTTATTCTTATTCTATACTGAAATCCAATCTAACTGATTTTTAATTGTTGTGAATTACAGTTTATAATAATTTAATCAAATATAGTTATTCCTTTCAATAGTGAAGAAATTTAAAAGTGGCATCGATTAAGCAACAGGGACAAAGATTATTGATTTCAAATGTTCATATATTTTGAGAAACTGAAAAAATATTTGTTTTTGAAACGGATTAAGTTTAAGCAAATTAAAGAGAAGTTGAACACTGTACCATCATTCGCGATCGTAGAATTTTGGGTAGCTGATTTGAAACGTGAAACGATTTGCTGTATCAACTTGACCGACGACGAGGGTTCGGGCGACCAGCAATATAATCCAAAAATCCACCGTCTGGTAGAGAAACGGTATTGTCATATCAAATGAACGGATTTAAGATATGAGGACTGGAAATTTATGCATATATTCCACAAATCATAACTAAACAAAATTTAATATAACGACACACAGTTGATGATAATGAATATATGAGGGGGTACCCAAAAAAAACGGAATAGCATTGCCATGGGTGGAACATTTGTAGTACTGATTTCTGCCGCTAGGGCCTGCCTAACGCAACTCGTCGCCAGTTCAGTGCCACGCGGGCCGTTTACCTGTCACGTTCTGTACGTGACTAGTGATCGTTTTTGCTAGTGCTGTTTCACTGCTGCTTCGTTTTTTTATGAGGGTAAATTTAAGTGAACAACGTGCCACTGTGAAATTTTGTTTTTTACTTGGTAAAAACGCTGCTGAAATTGTTTTAATGTTGAAAACTGCTTACAAAGATGATGCTATGGGGAAAACTCAAGTGTATGAGTGGTTTTCTAGATTTAAAAATGGGCTCATGTCGACTGATGACAAACCTCACTCTGGACGCCCATCAACTGCCCGAAATCACATATTTGGTTAAAAATAACATGGTTCCCTGCCCCACGCACTTTACTCGCCTGACCTGGCTCCCTGCGATTTTTTCTTGTTTCCACTCATGAAAAGAAGCATGAAAGAACGGCGATTTAAAAACATTGAAGACATCAAGAAAAGAACGAGACAGGAGCTTGCAGCCATCTCTAAAGATGAGTTCAAACAATGTTTCGAACAGTGGAAGCACCGCTGGGACAAATGTATTACTTGTAATGGAGAGTATTTGGAAGGGGATAAGGTTGTTTTGTAAATATTCGTAAATATATAGCATTTAAAAAATAGTTCCGGTTATTTTTGGGTACCCCCTCGTACACTGCTGTCTGTGGCCCTCTTAACAATGAAAAATTTTTTTTTTCAGTTTAACGTGCCTCTACAGCGCTGGTCATTGGCACACAAAAACAATTTTATGATACATAAGTTAAATGAAGAACTGTTACAAAATCTATTACAATACGTAAGTTATTTATTTTTTCTCATACAGCTTGGCGGCTTTAAGACACTCTAATGATTTTCTTCATTTCCGTCGGGCAGTTAAGTGTCTCCTTGAGGTTGGTTTTCATATCAAACTGTTGATATAAGGTAGAGTTATTCTCTGCAGTCGGTGAGGATGTGCTTAACAGACACAGGAACGTGACAACTTTGGCAGACAAGACTACTTCCTGACGACATCAAATAGCCGCGAGTAAGTTTTGTGGGGTTGATGGGGAGTCTTCTTATTGTCTCAGCTCCTCTCCTATTCAAAAAGTTGAAGGAAGGGTGAAAAGTAGATGGGTGGATGAAAATTTGATTTGTTCCTATTCGACTAATATACTGCACTTCACCTAATGATTCATCGTTTTAATTGATTGAACACAAACAATTCTGCAGTTTGATTCTGCATAGTTCAATATTTTCTAAATAAAAATAAGAAGCGGCAGAATGACAATAACAAAAGCTTCTATGCATTTTTGAAAGGTTAGAACAAGAAGAATTGTTACGAGTGTTAAATAACGTCAATAAGGACTGAGAAATGTTCATTCGAATGCGCTAATAGTCCAAAATAAGCGAATGCGGTGGTACCCAATGCTTAGTTAGATTACGCAGTGAGGCATATGCATTCGTTTAGTCTTAGATTAACTCTTAAGAGGCTCAACACACCTTCAACATTGGAACGTATTCAAAATCACTGTTGCTTTGAAGATTTCTTACAATGATCAACTTAATCTCTTATAGCGTTGTTGAAACGAAAAGAAACGGTCTGTATGATATATTTGAACAAAATTTTCGGAAGACGTGATAAGATCACCCCTTTAGAAATGAAAAACGATATTAAAGGAGAAAAATAATTGACAATCACGTCGAATAGAATGAAGAAAACCTAATAGTTAAATTCACACATACTGTTTGTTGAGAGGAGTGGGCGGTGTTTCTAAACCCTATTAGGATGAATACATAGATGTAATTACAAAATAAGGCGCGGACTTACGAGCAGAAGTGTAGGCACATGTGAAATACACATGAATAAAGAATGTCATTATGGGTGGTTACTAGTCGTAGGTAAATGCAATGTTTTCAAGTGGGATCTCTATGGTTAACTAATGGGGTTCTATAGTTCGGCGGCTGTAACTATGATTGGGCTAATGTTTCTATTGTACATATACCTAATATTCAATAATAATGAACTAAAAAACTGGTAACCAGTAGATATCTAGATGCTGCTTTTTGCTTGTCCATGAAGCAGCCGCAAAAAGTGTACATAAAGGGTGTTTCAAAAATACGTTACTCCGTCTCTTGGATAGATAGAAAACGAAAATAAAGAAAATCTAGTAAGCATTAGATATCTGGATGCGGTTGTTTGCATTGTCTTCATGAAGCAGCCGCAAAAGTCTACATAAAGGGTGTTTCAAAGACAGGTGACTCCGTCTCTTGGATAGATAGAGATTGTGGGCCTTATGCCTGTAGTTTCCAATTTGTCATCCTTAAGATGTTGATGTCCATGAATCCATACATCTTTTTGGGGGTCTTTCTAAAGGTCGTCGTGTCCCTGGTTTACAGTACAGTGCGTTCTTTGCCAATCTTTCTCTGGTCATCCGGTCCACGTGTTCGTTCCAAGCTCTTCTACGTTTATGTCCCCATCTGACTATGTCTTTCACCTCACATCCATCTCTTATGTCTGTGTTTCTCTTTTGTGTATACGCATATGTTTCATTTCTGTTGTTCGAATGATGTTTTTAGTTCTTTTGTTGTCCGCTCTTGTTTCTATAGTATATGTCAATATGGGTCTAGCGCAGGTTTTGTATATTTTAACTTTTGCCCTTTTGATCACATTGGTATTATTCCAGATAATGTCCCGAAGTGCGCCTGATATTCGGCTGGCTTTGTTTACTTGTCCTTTTACTTCATTTATTCTGTTCTGATCTGCGCTGATTTGTATGCCTAGGTAGTCAAGTGACATTGCCTGTTATATGGTTTTATTTCCTAGGGCGAGTTTGCACCTCATTGGTTCTTTAGAAATGACAAAGGTTTTAGTTTTTGTGTAGAATAAATTTAGGAGCTGCTGTCAGTCCTCTTCGCTCTCTGTCACAATTACAGCGTCATCGGCATAACAGATTACTTTTATTTTTATTTTTTAGATAGAAATTATGAAAATTTGAATTCAATCCATATCATACATTCAAGTTATAATATAAATATTATGAAAATTTTTGTTTTGGAGGAGAATAGCGTTGACCAAACAGATTAAACGTGTATATTTTCAAGTACAGGTATATAATAGAGAGTTGCGGATTTACAAAGGTACAGACCATTGAATTGGAATTGGTGTGTAAATTGGACTTGGACAATAGAGGGATAAGTCCTGTCACTATGAGCAGGGCTAGAGTAAAATTTCAACAGCTTCTCTTGTTTTTGTGAAAAAGATTGTGGCAACAGGTGCTGATGCCGACGGAATGGGCTCGACTATACAATCGCATGTAAGCATTGTGATAACATCAAAAAATAATTTCCAATCTGACAGAGGACAGTTACAAGGAAGAGGAAAAAGAGTTCGAAAATGTTTGAATGAATTTACTACTTGTAAATAAAAATAAAATATTGTAAACATATAATTAATATAATTAATGGCAAAATTGGATTCAGCATGCGAAAACCTTCAAAAAACGAGTTTTGAGCGATTTTTCCTGGTTTCAAATCGTTTAATAATTATACAAGAAATTATGCGAAATGCATTTATTGTACCAGACAAGTTTTTCCGATTTCTTTCATATCTTCCTTGGACTATTTTGGTCGTCATGGTTTACTTCTCCGGTCGTGTAATTCCAGGTTCCTCCACGGATTTTAGGGAAAAATAGAAATATTCTACTTAACCAAGGTACAAAGACACTATATTGAAGCGATTCTTCTAATATTTAAGGAAGATCTGTACTTTTGTTCAATATTGGACAATAGTGATATAACAACAAACCACAAGGAAACAAGGAGTAGACTATACCAGAATATTTCACCAACTTTAAAAGCAAATCAGTGATTTCGGTAGAATGATATGATAAATGTTCAAAAACTGAAAGTTATAGAAGAATCACGCTGAGATCATTAACATTCGAAACCGATGTCAACTTTAGTGCTAAGGGTCTTGTATTGATCTGTAATGACAGTAAAAGATACGAAGATTCAGAACTAATATAAATAATCTTATATAAGTTATCTGGTTAATTACACGGGCTTGGAAAGACAGCTCAACACATGGGATTGACAACGAGGTGGCGAAGAAGTGAAAACAATCAGGTAAACTTTGACACCGGTATGATTTCTTCTAAATAGAAAGAACAGAAATAAAAATAAAGAGCAAGCAAATTTTGAGACCGTGAAATTTATAAATAAATAAATGTACTTAGAGGGATATTATCAGCTATTTAGATCTGCATCTTTTAATCAAATATTAGTTTTTTTTATTAGTTTATAGTGACAGCGCTGACATACTTTTAAATTGATCAGAGAAATATGAGCAGAAATTTGTTGACAACGAAGTGAAATAAGGGGGAAATTTTCCATATGAACATTGTTTATATTTCCTGGCAAATTAATACATCTATTACACAAAATTGCAATAAAATTTGTAATGTTATTGATCACATTTTTAGTTAATAGGTTTTCATGAAATTATTCTTTTTATGAGCTCAATAAACAGGAAAATATTCACTTTGTACCATTTTCCAATAATATACAGTGTGTCTCAGTCCCCGACGTTCGGAAAGTCAGTCGGAAATTTTCGTAAAATCGCTGTAATGGCCTAGTGGTTCGTCTACGTGTTTATCTGTAGCTTCACATCAGTTTGTGATTGTGTATCTATTGTAGTTTTCGAATTATTTTAATTTTGGTCTGTGATCTTATTTTTATATCAGACTTTTTTTATTTTTCTACGGTCTACGGCTCTCGAAGCCGTATGACGATGAAAAGGAGTTGGTTTTTGAAGACAGCTCAGTAGAATCCCGAAGTACCGATAGTGAATCAGAGCAAGAGTGCGATGATAGCAGTATATATGATATATGATATACCTGTTGCAAAATTAACGAGAGGCCCAACTTTCGTTGGTAAAGATGGAAACACGCGATAGAAAAAACGTTGTCCAAACAAAACAGTAAGAACTTGGAAGGAGAATATCATCGTGCAATTATCAGGCGTCAGAAACTGTGGAAAAAATACCAAAATAGCTACAAAATGTTGGTCACTATTTTTCACTGATGAAATGCTTAGGCAGCTACAAAAAGAAGAATAAACAGCATGCAAAACAAGATGAAAAGCGCTGATAAGTCTCAAGAAGGAAACATCAAGAAAAGCGGGACGTGCTTACTAAGCAGACTCTTAAAATCTGAGTAATCGGCACAGTAAATATGTTCATTACTCTAACCAATGGAAGTTCTGAATAAACACAAGAATGACAAAAGACTTAATCGATCTTCTTGTAAAGAATTTCTTCTCTTAATTATGTATATCATTTTAGTACAATGTTAGGATACAAACAAAGTTTCTGTATGAGTTTAATGACCTTTAGTGGGTGAACGGTGACATTTGCCCAATTCTTTTTGTCAAGCTATGTGACCATGGCTACCACATAGAATTATTTCCAGCTATATAATATGCCACAAGAGTAATTGAACGAATAATAATATTTTGCGATCAATATATAATAGACTTTTGCTTATGGGCTTTGGTTCGAGTTCGAGACAAACCCATTTCCCACAATAACTTATTTGTTCGATTGCCAAATAGAAACTAAGCATCCAAAGTAGCTGAAATTTCCTATAGAATCTTTCAAAGTATGTATACAGAAATATATTTCTCAACATATATCAATAAGTGCTGACATCTTCATTGAGATTTAACTCTGAATTTCCGAACAAATTGAATAACCTAAGAACATCAAAACCTAGGTACATAAAACCTCATTCAAACTTGATCTAATTGTAGAATTTCTAAAATTTGTGTAACTACTTTTGGAACTTCCTCTACGGCAGAAAATATTTTAGATGGTAGCCGTGATTGGTTTACTCATGGATATGAGAAAAAAAATTTGAAATTTATCCTCTCTATTTGTCCTAATTGACCTATAAATAACTTGTTTTTATAATAAAGTGAAGTTTTTCTCATAATCTGTGTACGAGTGATGGTTAAGCTCTGTAACTAAATTACTTCCATTGTTGAATATTTATCGAAATGTGGGTTATATTTGACGCCACAGCACGATGATTTCATCTCAAACTTTTATGGATTTAATTCACCTCCAGTGGCGCAATGGCATTGTAATGCAAATTTTGCGGAAAAAAATATGTGAATAGCACTCCGTATACGATAGGACGGGGATATGTAAACATTGTCGGTATACTAGGATAAAAAACGAGGTATTATCATAAACGTATGAAAATTTGAAGCGATACGCGCTTTCAGCTTTAAAATAACGGCGACTCTCCAATCGGGGTGTAGTTTAAAAGTTTTAATTGGATTTTTAATGGTGTTTTTCATTGAATGTTTCCAATATATTGATAAACATAGTTTTGGTTTGGAAATATTCGATGAACAGACAGTTGAAGGAAGTGAACTGATTGCAATAGAATTTGGATTCTATGCGACTGTGTCCTGTTTCATTCGATGACATAACATAAGCCATTTAGAGATACCGCCATATGTCTTAAGGGACGAATATTTAAATCAGAATTATTATAAGTACTGGTGCTTAATTTTTTTGTGATATCCATTTAAATGAAAACAGCGTTCGAAACTTTCAATTCCTTATGCACAATATAATTTTTGTTTACCACGTCAATATGGCCGATGTTTCAAATCACGTTACTCAAAACGACCTATAAGAAAGTTATGAATATGATATTTATCAATATTTTGTGACAAGATATTAGAAGAATTGAAGAAGTGTCTTTGCAACGTTTTTAAATACAGTTAATATGACCAAGTTCAACGATCTAATAGTGACTATACTCTATTTGTGAAGTACACTGAAATATTTTTCCATCATTAATTCTATCACTATTTTTATGAGATACCTGAGCTTTTGAGAATTTAACTTACTGACTGACTCGATGACTTCAGCCAAAAGAACTCCATCGCTGCAATCGGACGCCAACGAGCTGACTCTTTTTTTACTTTTCGCTTTTTCCAGATAATGATTCGCCCAATCGGAGTAAATCTGTAACAGAAAAAATAATATTGAAAACAGTTATTATTCAGGGAAGGTTGTACGCCTAGAAATGTACTTATGAATCTTTTGTAGATTGTAAATTAGAAAATATACATTCAAGTGAACTATATTATAACTATCAATAATTGGATTGTTTTTTTTTCTTTGGAATTCTACCAATGTAATTTAAAATTTTAAAGTTTCCGCTGTCTTAATAAGGGTAGCCCTAGCTGATATATCAGAAGCCTTTCATAATACTGCGGGAGAAAATTGAAACAAATATGTCTTGAAAAAATTATTTATCAGTTTGTATACCTCCCACTAGAGGGCGGAACTGCAAGATTTCTTTTCAGTTAATTTTTATTTTATTTAATTTTTTATATTATTTACATCACCCTACCGCACAAGGGCCAATTAAAAGGTGGGACAGAAATACATAAACTGGACAATTGAAGTTGTAAAGTACAAGTAAGCAATGGTACATTTAGATGATGTGTAAATAATTTACATGCAAAAGTACAAAAAAAAGTAAGTATAACAATTCTAAAATTCCACGAGAACACTGCCAAATACGAATAATGAGAAAGTTATACGTACTCCACGTTCAGAATTAGTTAAGAACTCAATATTTTACAATGCAAAAGAATGCACAATCACTTGCCGATTGAAATCGAATCGATATCATCTTTTCCCGCATTTCGCAATAATTTGAGGGCATATTTACTGGAATGCGCCTTTTACTCTGTAAACGACTTCTACTCCAATAATAATATTTAATTCCGGGCATGCTGCATACTAGTTCAATTTTGCTATTGACTTATATACTAATTAATACCTATTACTATTACCTCTAATTCAATCACTCATTGTGGTGTTCATTCCATATATTGAATTTTATTTTATTGGTATCTTTAATTTTTTAATTTGGTTATTTTTATGATTGTTTTTCAGTTTTTACAAGTTTTTGTCTACAAATTGTAACAATTTTTTGATAATAAAGCATTTCTCTCTCAATCCCCCCCTCTCTCTATCTCTAAATCATTGCATCTGCTTATCCATGTAGTCGACACAGACCGGACCTCTAGAACCCCAAGAAATGCGAAAGAAACTTTTCTAAATTTCGAGAACGCTGCAATGAATTTGGGACTACAAATCAATACGAATCAAACAAAGCTCATGGCTGTGACGAAAAAGTATGCTAGAGCTAATTTAGCTTGAATGTCAACAAACGAAATTCCAGATTTTTAAGAAGAGAAAATTCCAAACTAAAATACCAACCTTCATTATTTTCAAAAGTCATGGTTTAAGTATAATTTACTATAGATTCTGCAGAATATATGAAAATGCAACGATTTATTTTTCAACCACAGTTACATAATTTTGAGGGTTACAAGTATAGAACATGGATCCAGCTCGATGGCATAACCTGTCATCCAACGAAAATTTATACGAGGTCAAAGAAATGTTCCCTAAACAAATTGATCTAGCGCAGAGAATATTCCATAGCCTCCCTGCAGCCCATATCTATCTCCAGTTGATTTCTTTTTAGAGATTCACTTATAGAATGTACAGAGAAAAATACCCCCTTTGGATATTCCACATTTTAAGTTGTTTTATTTTTATTTTATTTTTTCATGGGAATTTTAAGAGCGTTATATTTTTAGGCCATCTCATAAATAAATAAATGTACATTGAGGAATATTGTCAGCTCTTTAGATCTGCATCTTTCATTCAAATATTAGTTTTTCATTAGTTTATAGTGACAGTACTTAGATACTTTTAAATCGATATGAAAAATATAAGCAGAAAGTTGTTGGCAACGAAGTGAAATGAGGGGAAATTTTCCATATAACCGATGCTTATATTTCTTCACAAATTGATACATCTATTACACAAAATTGCAATAAAATTAGTCATGTTATGAATTACGTTTTTGCTTAACGGATTTTCATAACATTACACTTTATGAGCTCAATAAAAAGGAAAATATTCACTAGATACCATTTTCCAGTAACATACAGTATGACTCATTTAAATAATACCTACCGATGTAAACATTTTATTGATGACTAAATTCTGAATGTTTATTTGATTATTCAATAGTGATTTGTTTATAAAAATTAGAATTATATCTACTGGATGTATAATTTTTCCCAATAGCTAAGATCAAAATTGAACAAAATAATATTCATCGATAAACAAATTAGTACAACTAGCTTCAGTTTAAAATATTCCAAAGCTAACAAATTAAAATAAAAGTCCTGTTCCAGAAGATGTTAGTATTATTTCTTAATAATTTTTAGTATAATTTCCTAATGAAACTTTTGCCAATTGAACCAGCATTAATAATAATAAAAGCCCTGCATTGTATGTATGATGATACATACACTGCGACCCAAAGGATCTATTTTGTCCCCTTTTCATGCTGCGATACTGGAGAATCCAGTGTATACACCTGATCCATTAATATCACTCCTTTTCGAAAGCCCAGAATATGGAATGGCTGTAGGTACCAGAGATCTTCG
The DNA here is from genome assembly GCF_026230105.1 of Diorhabda sublineata. NCBI lineage: Eukaryota > Metazoa > Arthropoda > Insecta > Coleoptera > Chrysomelidae > Diorhabda > Diorhabda sublineata. The sequence continues at coordinate 3,046,940 of NC_079483.1, forward strand.
TCTTCTATTCCTAACGCTGGTGTAATCTTAGAAGATGTGTAGTTTCTCACATTTCGAGAGAAAGTCTAGCTTCTTCAGGTTTCCATTAAGGCGACAATGCTTCAACAGGACTCTTTATTAGTATTCGTAAATTGTTTCTGCTTAGGTTAATACATTCAGCAGATCTTCTTTGGTTATATTTGTTATGTGAAAAGAAGTTTAATAAACAAAAAAATCATAAACAGAATTAGAAGGTAGTTTTTAGGAGTTAGAAGGAATAAAAAAAACGATTTACACTAAAGCTGACGTCTAATAGTGAAACTTCCTATAAAATGCTAATGTACTCGTAGATTATGAACTTTGTCTTATGCCATTTGGATTGTTAGTTTTTCCTCAAATATTTTAAATATTCCTTTGTTCACTTATCGTGGCATATTAGTCACTTCAGATTTATCTATTCTAACATTCGAGTTTTTGAAAAATTAATTTGTTATCAACCACTCCTCCATTCGAGAAATTCAATGAAAGCTACAAATCGAATCGAATTCTTCCTCTACCTTCATATTCATTATCTTTATGGATTTCCTTTTGTTTTAAGCAAATTATATATGATAGTTTACATATAAATACGTATTTCCTATTTATAAGGGGACAGAACGAATAGAATAGAACATTCCGGTTTGGTTATTTTTAAAAAGTATAAATTCAGTTTTCTAGAGGATAAGCTTCTTTTGTTCAAATCTACAGCTACCAGATTGGAATTTCAACCACACCTAATCAACCTAACCAGTGCACCACAAAGAAACAAATTCAACTGAATTCGAACAACTGGGAATTCAGTTGAGGGCTGTACACATCCCGGATTTCCTTAGATAAGTCCCATTATTATCTTTAATATATAAATAAAATAATAAAAAATAAAAATTATTTTTAATTCATAACTGCTTTTGTTCTTTGCGCTCTTTTGGATACGCAATTATTGCGAATGTATTATATTTTCAATAAATTTATTTAATTCTGGAACTTTTTTTATTGTACTTAGCAATAAATATTAATTTGGATAATCGTGTCCGGGGATAGTTTTAGTTTGTTCAATCTTTATTTTCAATTCAATTCATAGGGTGTTTCCAGCTTTTCCGCATTTTTAATTACTTGTTAACGTCTTTTGTTAAAAAGCTGGTGGCGTCCAATTAAATATTAGTTGTTTACTCCATCTGAGTACCAGTTATTTATCTATTCAACTGAGGCCGCATACCACTTCCTGATGAAGAGTTTCCTAGCCGGGAAATAAGGTTATAACTTTTATAACCCCAAAATTTGCGAGATGAATTTAAAAAACCTTTATTTAATACAGAAATTTGATTTTTGTAAAAGAATAACAAGAGTTATAAGGCGAATTAGCACAATTTATTTCACAGTCTCGTTCTCTAGAGTTCTTTATGCCCTTTCTAACATCAAAGCATTGAGGTTTTGATTCTTCTCTTATCTATTTTCTCTATTCTCTTAAGACTTTCCTTTTCTTTCTCTTTCTAGTTATTTTAACTGCTACTTTTATTTCACTGTTCATTATAATATTATGCTCTCATCTTAGTTGTATACCTTAATTTTTAATCTCTCCCTATTTGTTTTTCATAGAATATTGTCTTATTTAGAGTTTAGTATATTTAATGAGGCTTTTTGAACTGCTCACTATCTCTATATCTGTTTTCATCTTCTCAGAAAATGATTACCAGTCATTCTTATTTGGCTATTTTACTCATTCTTTGTCATTTCATTACTAAATCTCCTTTATTCAGTTTTGTTTGTTTCCTACAATCATTTTGCATGTTTTTAATTTTTTCAAATCGTCGGTTGTTTCTATCCTTCGCTCTAATTTTTATTCCATTTTCTCAGATGTATCTGCTACTATTAATATATCGTCTGCATAATTTGTATACCTTCACCGATTCCAGGTTACTATAGGTAATTATTGTTTTCAGCGTATAGTTCTTCCCTTTTATCGTTTTATCACCTGCCTCTCCGTCAATTTGGAATTCTTCTCTCACGTTATTATATACTCCTTTAGATATTTCTAGTATTTTTTGAGGGATTTCTATTTTTCTCATACTATTCCATACCATTTTTCTGTCCTATTGAGCCGAATGCTGCTTCTATTCTCATATCTGCCCTATTTCCCTTTCTATTGAACTCCTTCATATGTATAAGCTACCTATCATTTGTATTAATATCCTGAAACTGCTTTTAGATATGAATTCAAAAGGACTTATTCTTATTAGATGAGAGTTGTAAAAGGAACTTGAAATGCGTCTTACACATGAAGGAAATAAGTTTGCATCCATTCCAATTGCCCATGGAACTCAATGAAAACTACCAAAATGTATAATTGAAAAAAAAAATTATTTACTTGATCGCTAGTCTGTGTGGATTTGTTTTAATTTTTTACTTGAAGAACAAAACAGCTATATAAAGTCCCGTTACTTCATTTGTATGAAGAGGGAAGTATCTTCATTGGAAAAAGTTGGTTCGCCTCTAATGAAGTTTTCAAATGTTGGTAAAGGCAATGTAATAATGAAATCGTTATAAAGCAGAGAAAATATACATACTTCGACCATTATATATCAAGTTAGGAATAATGAAGCAATTTGTGCAAGCGTTGGACAAGAAAATAAATAGTTTCAAATACATTTATAGACATGTTTCGAAATTTATTACGGAATAGTTGAAAAGTGGAATATTTGAAAAGTGGAATATTTGAAAAGTGGAATATTTGAAAAGTGGAATATTTGAAAAGTGGAATATTTGAAAGTTTTATTAGTTATACATGTTTCGTAAAGTGGAAAGGTAGGAATAATTTTTTGCTGGTAGTCGAAAATACACACTAAGAGACAGAAAGAGACACACAGACATAAGACACGAATGTTAGATGGAAGACATAGTAAGATGGGACGTAAAAGTAGAATAGCTTGGAACGAACACGTGGAAAGGATGACCAGAGAAAAATTAGCAAAAAACCAGGGTCACGACAACATTTAGGAACACCTCCAGAAAGATGGATGGATTCATAGACATCAACATCTCAAGGATGGCAAGCTGGAAACTACAGGACTAAGGCCCACAATACGTTGAAGAAGTCGAGAATATTGCAAAGAGAGTGCTTATTTCCATCAGGATTTGAAATTTATAGAGGGAAAGCATCAAGGTCGGTGATAGATTACTGCTGGTCATTAAAAATAGATTGTCTTCTGAAATAAAAGCTAATAAATTGTGTTTATTGCAATTTATCATTATGTTTTCGACATTTTCATCTCTATTCACTTGGATGTATCCTAATAAAAACAAAAACGACATGGTATGTTTGTTACCGTGTATAATGTTTTTCGATGTTTGTGATAAAAATTGAAATTGAAAAAAATGAGAGGGAATCACACAAAATTATTAAAACATTTATAAATTTGACCATCAATATATGAGGGCCGAAGTACATGAAGAAAATTCTAGAAGGACATTTATATAAAACGCAATTGTATTAAATATCATAAACACTTTATCAGCAATTATTTCATTATAAATACAAATTATTGTAAACAACTTTCCAATGAATATATGTATCATTCTTGAATATATAGTTCATTCAAAGAATATTAGTTAGTTTGTGAGATTAATTGTATTCATTCAACTTCATAAAATTATTGTAATTTTGTGTAAAATAATTTTTTAGAAATAATTTTCGAGTAGGGAAAATTATAATTGGCGCAGTCAATACGATTAGTGCGGTCGCGATTTTTCACGCAAAGTGCGATAAAAAATTCCGACTAAGTACTTCAGTACAGCAGCACTAGATCTACGTGTTCAACGAGGAACTTCAGGACTTCAGATAGCTGTAAGTGCCAAGTTTCCTTATTTTTATTCCTTTTTTTATCTATCCTTATCAAATCCTGAGTAAGGAAGAGATAATCTAATAATTTTGAACATATAATTTTTATGAACGATTTAGATAACTTATTAAATACATTTTGTAAATTGAACTTAAAAGATAATTCACGTTCCGAAAAAATGGCAACCTCAAGTCCAAAAACCCTAAATTAGGAATTGTTTAAATTAAAATATATCAAACCGTACGACAGAAATATAAATACTTTGAATAAATTCATAAACAGATGTGAAAATTTAATAGAGACGTATTCGGTCTATAATGATCAAGATATCAATAATCATGTCTTGGAATGTATCCAAGTAAAATTAATTGATAAAGCAGAAATGATGGTAGGAAATAGGATTGAACTAAATACCTGGTTCAAACTTAAAGAAGCTTTGATACAATGCTTTGCAGACAGACGTGATTTAGACTATATATTACAAGAACTAACAAGAACACGACCATTTAAAAATGAGAGTCTAATAGCCTTTGGAAATAGACTTCAATTGCTGAAAAGTCAAACAATCCAAAGAATCAGTAATAATTTAAATTTAGGTGAAATTGATAAAAAATGTCAAATAAACCATTGTGAAAAAACAGCTTTGAACACCTTTATAGCAGGATGTTCAGGCATGCTATGGCTTATGTTGACGAGTTCGAAAATTTTGAAAAACTCTATGGCCAATTTTATGAGCCCAGAGTTAAATATAACAATAACAATGCTCAAACGAGTCCAATAAGAAATAATAGAAATAACCAATATAATAATTACAATTCTTTTTACCGACAATATTATGATAATAATTATAACAGAAATAACTATGGAAATAATCAAAGATATAATAACAACAATAATTATAATAATTTTCCTAGTCAACCGATAAATGTAAATCCTATACCACAAAAGAGACAAAATTATCCAACAACCGCGCAGGTGTTTGGCACCAGGAAAAACGTTTTCCGGCCAAACCAAATACCTGTAAACCGTTTACTAAGACCAGAACCGATATCTACGACATCGAGAAATTTTACTGACAGACTCAGTAGACATGTAAAAATTAATCGTAACGATTGTAACCATAATGAAGAAGAAGAAGAAGAAGAAACAATTGATTTCCAACATTTATTTGAGCCAGATGAAAATAATGATCAAATCGTAAATTTTCGAAAAGAGCCTCAGAAAAAGAATTAAAAAAAAAAAGTAAATTTTACTCCTAATAATCCATTAACATATTTTGAAAATTTCATAAAAACTAACGAACCAGAATCCAGCGAACAAGTAAGTGAAATAAATTTCACATCTAATAATTCATCACCAAAAATTCAAAAATTCATAAATTCATAAAAATGAAAGTAGAACTAGATCTCAGTAAATTATTTGATGAAGAAGAAGAAGATAAATTAAATGTAACAGAAAAGAAAATATTATAATGGTAGGAGAAATGAATAATGATACAAAAGGAGATATAGAATTATTTGATAAAATGGAATTAAAAGTAGAATTACAATATAAAGGATTAGATGAATTAAAAATGAATGAAAATGATAATGAAATTGAAGTAAAAGAAAATGTAATAGAATTAAACAGAGATATAAATGAAATAAATAATGATGAGACAATGGAAGAAAAATATATAAATGATTTTATAAAAATAGATAATGATATATTAGAAAAAGAATGTTATGTTATAAAACCTGAATTAAATACAAATATATTGGATATACAAAATCAAAGTAATATCATTGATAAAAGAGAAATAAATAATGAAAATGATGAAGTTAAGATTAATTGTGAAACAATTAACAAAGAATTTGATAGAAATAATAATGAAATAAGTCTAAAATATTTCAATAGGAAATTAAATGCAATATTAAATGAGAAAATAATAGAAGAACTATTTTTGAAAAATAAATATTATCATTCATTAAAATGGTACGCAATTAAAGAAATTATAAAATGGATTTTTATACAAAGACCTTTCTTTCTATTTTATTATTATGTTATAAGAGTAGATAAGATTTAGAATTAATAGATAATAAATAAGTAAAATATAAAAAAAATTAGTAAACTTTTAGAAACTATAATAATAAAAAGTTATTATTAATTAGAATATATATATAAGAAACTTAATAATATAATTCATAACTTTGTTTATTCAACTAATGGAAAAAGAAAATAATAATTAAACTTGAAAAATAATCAAAAATTTAAATTATAATCAATGTAACATAAATGAAACATTTAAAACAATCTCTATAACTTTGAATGAACCTCTTAAATTCTATCCTGTAGAAATAAGCCAATATGAAATTCATAATTTATTCATAATTTAAAAGAGGACGAAAAAAAATAATTAGCGAGAATATAATCGACATAGAGGCAGTAATGAATTAAAGAAATCATTAACTGAAAAATATTATTGGCCTAAAATGTTACAAGATATAGAAAATTTTGTTAATAATTGTGAAATATGTCAAAAGAATAAATATGATAGAAATCCCCCGGTAATTAAATTCAATTTAACCCCAACAGCCATATTCAATGTCAAGTGTGAATCGAACCTCAGTTGTTGATAATATATTAAATTATGTCACTCATCACGGTTTACCTTACAAAATTACAGCTGATTGTGGTTCAGAGTTCAAGAATAACGACCTGCAAGATTTTTGCAAACTACATAGAATTAAATTACATTATACAACATCAAAAAACAGTAACTCCAATTCATCTGTAGAACGTTTTCATTCTAGTCTAATAGAACATTTCAGATGTATAAAAGAAAATAACAAAGATTTAATACCTAATCAATTAATAAAACATTCAATATTGGCATATAATAATTCGATTCGCTCTGTAACACAATTTACACCATTTGAAATTATTAAAGGTCATATAAATAAGCCCGATTGGATAATAATATCCAATTATGTACAAAATCACAAAGAAACATCAAAATTATTATATGAAAAAATCAAAGATAGAAATGCTAATATTTAAGGAAAAATAATCAATAAGAGAAATGAAAATAGAAATGATCCCCCTTCCTATGAAAAATCAAAATACAGCTTATATAAAAACAAAATTCTCAGATAAAAAATTACCTAAATTTAAAAAGGCAGAAATCATATAAGACTCTGGTATATTGTTAGAGACCGATAGAGGAACCTATGACAAAAACATAATCAGAAAACCAAAAACTAAAACAGAAAAATTGTTAAAGAATAATGAAGCTGACGACAGTATTAATATTACTACTACTTTACAAGACAACTAAGACAGAAGACATAACAAGTACAAAAGTAAATAACTTATTTTTACCCATTAATTTAGGAACCAGTACTCTTATATACACTAAACACACTTTTATATATTATATAGATTTAGAATTTATTTATAAACAAATTAATAAGTTGAAACAATATTATTATAGTTTAAAAAATAATCTATCTCAAGCGAACACTACAAATCCTATTTCATATCATAATTTAGCTGAACAATCACTAAGTAGTACAGAAATTTTAATTGATACTCTAGATAAAAAATCAGAAAATATTTATCCACATTTAAGATTAAAAAGAGGATTAATAAATGCAGTAGGAAAAATAGATAAATGGCTTTTTGGAACTCTACATTCAGATGACGAAGAAATATATGATAATGCTATAAATGTTTTACAACAAAATCAAAAACACATAATTCATGAAAAAAAATTACAAATATCACTACATAAAAAAGTAATTGATCATTATAATAAATCGATTACGACTCTATGAAATAATCAACAGAAACTTTCTGACAATTTAGAGAAATTTCACATTTCGATAGAAAATAAAATAATAACTTTGAATAATTTTATAAAATTTCACAGTACAATTTCACTGATTAATCTGGACTGTCAAAGTTTGATTACATTGATTGATAATATTGAAAATGCAATAACATTTTCCAAATTAAATACGATTCATAGTTCAGTAATATCTAGTCAAGAAATTTTAGAAATGATGAAATATTTAATACTATTTATAAAGAAGAAGAAATCCCAAAATTCAATAATATTTTAACGTATTATCTCTTTCTGGGCTCACAAGTAATCTTTTCAAATCTAAAATAATTTTTGCTACTCATGTTCCAATCCTAAAACCTAAAGCCTACGAATTTTTCCATTTATATCCTATAATCCAAAATCATACAATATTTATCCCTCCTCAACCTTACTTGGCCAGAAGTCAAGAAGAAGTTAATTTTATTAAAGAAGAATGTCCGGCATTAGAAGAGAAATATTATTGTAAAGAAACATTTAAGTTAAAAGACAATTGTATTATTGAATTTTTAAAATTGCCGTTTTTTTTTTCAACTTCCGATAGGCTATAAATACAAGACAAGTTCATATAAAACAATAATTTTATTACCAAAAGATTCGTACACTTACGCTTACTTTTCGAGATAATCACCGAAGTGATTGATACATTTGTCATATCTGTAGAGAAGCTTTTCAATACCCTCTTCAAAGAAAGTTGCCGCCAATGAACAGACTTTGAAACTTCCGTAGACAAAGCAGTAATGGCGAATCTGCGGTTTTCTTTAAACATTCTGTGAACTCGTTGAACCAGGTCTCCTGAAACGACAGATTTGCGTCCTTGGCCCCCTTCATGATGCACATCATTACGGCCATCTTTATTTTTTCGACAGCATTCAAGCACAACACCATCTCTCATGAAGTTGTCCATTATCCTATGGATTTCTGCAGCTCTATGGTCTTCAGCTGTAAAAAACGAATCACACTTCCCAATTTACACTTGGCGTTGGCTGTAGCACAACGCCGACTGACGCCTGAATATCAACAATGGCGGAGTGTGCGAGAGATTCGCAGTCGGAGGTTGCAAAAAAATGGCCTTCGTAGAATATTTCCACTTTCTTCGTGACGAACTAATATTTTAGAAGAAGGGACAAATATATTAGAATGGACATTCACTAATTGAAACAAAATATTATCAATATTAATGTCCCGAGTGCATGTCAAATTGTCGATAATTTAATTTTCTCGAGTGCGCGAATGCGCACGAGAGGAAATTATGAGACAATTTGACATGCACGAGAAGGCATTTTGGCAGACTATTTCCTGAGAAAAATTTAATTTAAAATAACCAATAATTGTTCCTTTTCTTAAAATATAAAATTAAAACCAAATGATGTTTATTAATCCTAGATGAAAATTTGGCACTAGTGCAAATTATCGATAATTTACACTAGTGCAGTATTATCGCTAAAATTTGATCGTTGCTAGGTAAACATAAAATATTACAGCTTTTTGGTTGGCTTAAATTTTTCGAAAACTTATTGTCCAGCATCATGTGTAACTACTCTGGCAAATAACTGAGATCTCAGCTGTCCTGTGGAGCAAGGGGTCTGAGAGTGGGGATCACGTGTTGTTTGTATGCGCAAAAAAGTTGCGCAGAAGCCTAATCATGATTGGAAAATTAAATTAACAAGCCGATAATTGTTCAAAATATAAGATATGCAGAAATCATGAAAATACGAGCACATTGAGAACTTTCAAGAATAATCTGGGAAGTTTGGCCTCACAGAGTCTACTGTACGTACGGTTGTGAAAAATTGTGATAAAATATTGCGTTCTCGTAGGAGACCTGCTATTATAGAAAAAATGGAGCAAACGCTTACTGTTCGGATTGAAGATATGAACAAAAAAGATGCTCTAATGAGTCAACATATCATATGTGCTAATGCGTTTTTTTTATATGGCAATAAAGTGAAAGCTCTTCTGCTTTATCTTTCGTTATCAGCAATTGCTGGTTTGAGAAGTGAAAAAAAAAGATTTAATTTTCATAACATTCGTATAACTGGCGAAGCAGCAAGCGCAGATACAGCAACTATGTCCGAATTTCCTACCCAGCTATACAATCTTCCCTCGCATCTAAAATGAATCTTATTTCAGTGGCAACAAAACCTTTAATCACAAGTAATACGGAAGTCGATATAAGTGAGACAAAAAATTTGCATTAGACAAAAAATTTGCATTAAAACAAAAAACTTCAGTGTCAAAATGAATTTATTGAAATAAATTACAGAAAGGATTTGAAAAAAGTCCACTGTGAGTATTCAAATTGATGCTCATCTTGATCAATGTATTTACGGCAATGTTTCTCATCGGAGAAGTAGGTACGGAGAAGCAGGTCCGGCGAAGCATGTCAATCTGTACGGAAGAGTTTCAATTTCTTCCTCAATTGCAGTCTGGAACTTGCATTGTTTAATCATTTATAAAACGATGAGCACATCTTATCATAACACAGACAAAAGTATCTGAAGCACGAATATGCTTGGTTTTAATCTTTTCTGACAGCGTTGCCAGACTTCCGAGCGTTGTTGTTAAACGTTAAAATGTTAAATCTCATTTTATAACTTCTCAGAAAAGTTTTTCATGTCTTAAGAATTTTATTCTAATACATTAGCACTGTAAAGTACGATTTGAATCCCAGAGTATGATAGGTGATGACTTAAACTTCCAAAAAAATTGTTTCATCAAAATAAAATAAATTTTATAATTAAATTTTCCATTTGTGGCAAAAGTGCGGCCTCCTTAAATGGTTTCCACTTATTTCGTTAATACCACCCGGTACATTTAAATTCTATTCATAAAGGCGATGATTATTATATGCTCCACTGAAATCTGATATTCGTCCTGCTGCTTCACAGGAAATCGTGATATTCCTGAAGGATATAGTAGCGTAAATAGCTATTGTAATCCGGGACTTTGTCATTACATTACATTTAAAATCCTCTGGTATAACCGACTGGGAAGGAAATTAGGTGATTTTCTCCACTTCAATGAAAGGGGATATTTTCATTTTCCATTCGTTGTATACTACTGAGGGTACAAGGTCATAGAGATTGGAAAATATCTAGCGGATTTAAATTTTACTTTGTTATTTCGTAATGGGAAAAGAAAATTATGGAATTCAATTGTGTAACTGCAATAGAGTAACATAAAAATGAATAAATATTTCTATATTGATGAGCACTGTTGAAATTCTGACAAATGGGGAACAGAAAGTTTGACATAAATTTTATCAGAATTTTTATTACCGGGAAATATTGACGTCGACGCCTTTTTGGTTTTCACGTTACTAGTAAGACATTACGGAACTTACAAGACATAATTATGGACCGTTATATATTATTCCAACAGGATCTCTTATGTGGTTACTACTGGAAAGGTTAGAAGAGATCATTTGGTTCCAAAAGTTGTTTTCAGCTGCTTACAGTTAATTGCTGGTAACAGCCGAATCCCACTTGAACAATTTTTATTGATGTTAAAGTAGAAACTTATAAAAAACAGAAACAAAGACCAAGGAAAAACTGGACAGATAAAATAAAGATGGTAGGAGTAAAACGAGGAATAAGATGGCAGAAAATAAAGGCAGAAGAACTGGATTCGAAAGAATAGAAACAGTTGTGTAGAAGGGAGACCAAATAATAATTCCTCTCAAGCCACAAAAGTTTTAAACTAAAATAGAATATCACGAACAAAAGTTATATCGATATGAAGTCAGTACTTCAAGTTTGGAAATGGTTCTAGTTATTTAAGTATCTCGAAATGAAAGTCAAAAATTTGGGATTTACTCAATAAACAATTAAACAACGAATCAAAGTGAAAAAAAAACAAATAATTGTAAACCCCTAATTTTGAAATATGTGATTCATCTTTTTCAGATTACAACATTTAGTTTAGAAAATTTAGTTTCTCCCCTACCAAAGTAGAGATAAACATGAAAAATTTACAGTGTCGAAAGCCTTTGACATGAAAAGACAACACGTCAGAAAGCAGAAAAGCACACGGTTTTTACTGCGTCTCTTACACTGTTCTCCCCAATAGGAAACTACCAAAATAAGACTAACATTGTTGCCAGCTTGATCAATGAAGCGTACGAAAATACTTCTGGTTCATATGAAAAACAAAATGTTTATTATCATTCAAAGTATATTAATTTCGAAGAGAAAACAATTTTAATATTATTGACTTACCCCTCTATAGTTTTTGTTCTTATGTTTGCAAATACCTTTTCGATTTTTAATAAATTATCAAATTCTTTCGAGGAAATGTTGTCTCATAACATCCTCTATCGTTGAAGGAATCAATCTAACTCATTTAAATAGAGTCAGCTCTGATAACCTAAGAAAAGCTTATCACAACGTTTTCAAATTTAACAAATTTTGTTCAGACATTTTGGAGTTGAAAACATTTGTTTTGGAAAATAATTGAATACTATACAATATTTTCGTCAAAGAAAAATTGAGGAAAATTATCGAATTTATCTCAGTTTTGCAACAATATCAATTTTAGTCATTAGGGATATAGGAATATAGCTATTAAATAATGTAGTGTCTATCTTGGGTAAACAAATCAGTATAGCCGTAGCTTTTATTCGTATCAGAGATGTTTCTTTTTTTTCAAGGAAAAATTTGAATCTAAATCACGAATCAAGATTTTCTACTTATGAGCCCGACGCCACTCCATCCGATCTCATCTACATCAAAAGCTAAGAATCTTAAATTTTGACAATGCCACTTTTACTGTATTTTCAAAGGCTTATATTCTGATCAATAGTATTACATTCATGCTTTTGCCGAGCTTCATCAAACAATAAATAAAAACCAAACCCGTGGAAGGACATGTCATGGAATCTTCATCAAAATAATGCGCGGTTCCTTTCAAATTGTCTTCTAAGAAATTTTTAGCCAAGTATTAACCATCCACCTCATTTACTGTAACTTGCATCTGTTTTCTAAGGTGAAATTTACTCTTCATTAAACCTGAGAAAGAGAAAATTTCACATGTCTGAACAAGGCTTCCAGAGAGGTTGATCTCGTTATTCAATATCAACAAATTTTATTTCTCATAAAAGAGGATTTAGCATTCAAAAATGTGTTAGCCATTTATGTAACTTGACTATATATCTCTCAGTTTCTTGTCTTTATACTTTGGTCTTAATAGAAACTTATGAGGTCATAATCTTCATACAGCCCATAGAGAAATGCTATAAAGAAGGACAATATAACGATTTCCTGTATAGCCAAGGACACAGATTCATTGATTAAGATATAAAATCTTAAGCAGTCAAACGCATGAAGAGGTTATGAAGTAGAATGTCTTGTAACAAATATTCAGCAAGCGGCTTGGGAGAACCCCTCCTTTGATCAAATACAAAACAGTGTTTTTATAACAGAAAAAGAAATTAGAAAAAATGTCAGCAAAGCAGAGGACCGATTGATAAAATAGATTCAAAAAATACAACATAACAGCTAGCTCGCTAAATCCAGCAAGTTGTAAATACAAAAAATATGCTTTACTCGAGCGGAACCAGCCCTATATTAGTTCATGAGAGATTTCTGCAAACAGTTTGGTATATAACCAGAACTGGAAGCATAGTTGGGCTCCGTTTCTTCGAGGAATATATTGTTTCTATACTCAACAACATTGAAACATTGAAATATGTCTTGGACCACAATTTCAATTAAGAAATCTATCAAAATGAGCTGATGAATATTTATAGCTTTGTGAAGTTATTTGTTTGTTTTAAGTTTTAAGTGCGAGATTTCCGTTCGGAAATGTGGCTTGTTGTTCTTTTTTTCGACCATGCATTGTTATGGTTAGTGAAAGTAAGTACTGAATAGAGTCTAAAAAAGCGGGTTTTGACACACGATCTCGAATGCTCTGGATGATCAGACAGCTACTTCCAGTACCTGTTAAATTTAAGGGCTGATCTATTTTGTTTGCTATTAAAGTCCAGCCTTACATAGGTTTTAATTTCATATAACTTTGAACATAATATAGTAATAGAATTAATTTTTCTATGCTTAGTTAGCAAGACGATTACCACTAAACTTCTTTGTCCTCTTTGTATAGTAGAAAAACTTTATTTAGATATTTTAACGAACAGTTTAGTAGTAAACTGTAGTACTACTTCGAAAAAAAGGTCCATAAATTTCCTGTGTATTCAAGAGAGTGGAGAGAAATCTCTATTAGGTGGTAGTGTTCTGGTTTCTACTGCTCTAATCAATCTTTGCCCCCATTTGTTTCATATTAACCTGTTTCTTCATGTTTTATACGTTATTACGTTTGGAATTTGAGTGAATGAAGCTCCACATTTTTTTCTTGGAATTAATATCACTTATGAAAGAGAAAGGGTGTCATATCTGTTCAAATGACATATCAAGGGTATTCAAAAGATATTATCAATTGATCTAAATAGAAAATACTTACAACTGGATACATTTGAATAAAATAATATATAGATATAGCTATATAGAACTTTTATTTGTCTATTAATACATTTATACTTGCTGAAAAAATAATTATCATTAGAGTTAATAAAATGGAATGAAATACAGTACTATATAAATATATTTTATCAAGTCATAGATCAACTCCACCGGAAGTTTTTCTTTATACCTTACAGCTGCCACTGGGTCATTAGTTGTAACCTCTAAAAGTGTCAAGTGTCATATATTTAAGCATAGAATAGATCCAAGTGATCCAAATTTTGTATATTGCTTGAAAACTTGCAGATGGACTAAAAAATATTCAGTTACAGCTGTATAAGTTCCACTGAAATAAATCGAAATAGTATCTATGAAGTCCACTTAACACCATAAAATATAAAAACAATACATTACAACTCTTACTATTGAAAAAATCAAGAAAAGCCAACACAGGTACATACGAGAAATCGATAATGTACACCACGGACGCACTTTTGAGGTAGATCAGCTTTTATCTTAGAATGCTTGGGGAGTAATGTGATTTCAGTAGGATAGTGCCCCAGTCCATACCGCTATAAATTCTATGACTGTGTTGTGGTAACTATGGTCACATTCCATGACACTCGCGCTGGTCGAATTTAGATTTTTTCTTTTACTTCTTATCTCAACAGTGAAGTGTACATACATCGACCTATGAGCCTTGGATTGTGCAGTTCATATTCTACAATAAATACTTTATAGACTTATGTTAAACTTCAATACTAGACTATATGAATGTTTTGAGAAGAGAATCATCATTTGTATGAGTAAACTGATATTCTCTTTGAAATTACCTTCCTACTGTATCCTTTTGATGTCACAATAAAGTTTTGTTCCAGCATTACTTGTATTTTTCAATTTACTTCCAAACCCCAGATAGATGCAGTTAAGTTAAAAACTATCTTTTTATACTAATGTCCAAAAAAACTCACGTAATTTAAGCACAGATCAGACACAAGTGTTTAAAATTACGTATATTGCTCGAAATCTTGCAAATCAAGAAAAGCCAACATTATTACACTTATATTTAGTGATTCATTTCCATTTCCAAATTTTATTCAATTAAAAATAACTTACCAAAAAGTGCCAGAAAATGAAAAGTGGTCGGTTAAAAATTTGGCCGGTTCAAAAAAAAACCTTGTGGTCATTATGCTTGAGAATATTATTCAAAAAATGAGAAATGATGTATAGAAATTCGTCAAGAAGTCTTTTACAGATTAACTAGAGCTAAATAATCCAATCAGATGATTTAATACTCTAAGAATTGTTGCTGCATTCCGTGAAAAGCTGGCAACGACGCTATCTAAACTTGTGGACTTTTCCATTCGCTATTTGAGTCGAATTCTACGCGGGATCTATAGGTACGTGAGGTGCATTATTTACACCATCTTTATATCCCCTCGACCCCATTTTAACGTCTTAGCCGAAAATCTATACTTTCTAGGGCAAAGTCTCTAAAAAGGGAGAGAAGAGAAAGTTGCCAGGCAATCATATATCTTCTTAATCTGATACCTCCCGCCTTTACTGAACGCAGTCGGATCTCCGTATCGCTGGTTTTTTGTTTCAAAACAAAAAAAAAATCGTTGATGGATGAAGATTTCGTGATAAGACTATGAAAAAAATTTTGTAGGTTATTTTGTACAAATGAATGTCCACAGAATGCATATGGAATTTGAACCAAACTTTAGAATATTTTAATTTTATTACCTCGTGAAATTATAATACAGTTTTTATTATTTTCGTTATAAATTCTTAGATTTCTGAGTGATAATAATTTTAGTCTTTCTTAACCGATTCAATCATAAATCAGTAGCGGATAATTTATATTTTGTAAAGTACACCAAAGAACAAATTTCAGAAACAAATGATGCCCTGTTTCACAAAAAAGTGTTTCGTGTTGACCGGGTATCACAATAAAAGTTTCAAGTCAGTTTCCATCTTCTTACACCTTCAGTTTGTGTACCAGCCTTTTCCTTCTTTGACTACACATATCCAATTTAATCCTCACATCATCCAGATGCCGTTTTTCGAATTCAATCGTGGTCGGACTTCGCTACAGGATGAATTTCTTGAATGTTATCCAAAATCGGCTGATGTTTCAGAAAACATCGATGATGTGAGTCGCCATGTGACATATAGTTACTTTGAGGCATACTTGGATATTAATTTCAATCGCATATATTCAATATTGCATGAGAATTTGACTGTCAAAAAAATTTGTTCTCTATGGATACCACATAATTTGACAATCGCTCAAAAAAAGCTCGTGTTGATGCGGCATTAGTTAAAAAAAAAAACATTTTTGAACAGTCAAAACATTGAATTGGAGGGTCGCCCGCCGTACATTCCTTGTTTGGCACCCAATGATTTCTTCTTATTCCCGCAGATCAAAAATAAATTGCGAGGTCAAGGTTTTTGTACACTCGAAGAAGCGGTTGATGCGTTCAAATCACATTTTTGGAGGTACTTCATTGAAATGGAAAAAAATGCTTCGACAATGGGTTCAAACGCATGCAAAAGTATATTGATCTTAATGGAAAATATTTTGAAAAGCAATTAAGCCATATCCAATTGTTGTGTAAATATTTGTTTTCATTTGACTGTCTGAAAACTCAAATAGCAACCCTCTTATATGTATAGAACATTATATATTTAAACAAATTGTTTTTTGTTACAATTGACATTGATTATCTTACATTGTCAGAAGTGTCTATATCTTATAATTTCATATTCCTTAGTTCTTTTTAATCTAAGAGTACTGAAATATTGAGTGAAAAAAATCCAGAAGCATTCTTTGGCTATTACTTTATAGTATTATCCGCTATTTATGGAGTCTGGCAACAAAATTTCTTATCGTGTGCAAAGTGCTAAAAGGACCATTACCATGTTGAAATCAGATGATAAGCGTACTTGTGAAGAGTATAAAATGATGTTTACTATCCAAATACATCGACCAAAACGTGTTGTACGATTTTCTCAAGTGCCATCTGATGCCACTTACTTTCTTTTGAATAAGCCGCCCGTGGGATTTGTATGATAAACCCGAGATTGTGAAACTCACATTTTATTGCAAATTTAATGAATCGACGAACAAAATCACTTTGTGTGAGATTGAAAGGCACACATAAATATTCGTTCTACTTTTAGTTTTATCGAAATTAGACAGATGAGAAGAAAATCAGAATGAAAATAATATTTTTGAATGAATGCAAAAATGTCCTTCATAACTTATGTAACTTTTTAACAGTTTATAGTCATGTCAATAATTTTGAATTATATTGGCTATAATTTTTCAAATATTGTTTTTTTTTGCAAAAAACTAACGAGACCTTTTTTGTAGATCCTTTTAAAACAAAATCTTCTTTATTTCAAACTTTTATTCCATATCTCTTTGTGTTTAAGAATTAGCTTTAGAAGCAATTAAATTATATAATAGTTATAAACATATTACTTGACCAAACTTGGGCTCAACACCTTTGAAAAATCGATTCTACGTATCAAAAAACATAGGAGAAAACGCTTTGAACGGCTACGGGAGCCCCTCGTAGCTGCCATATTATACTGTTAAATAGCCTACTATTTATTTTTCATGTCTTATCCTGCTATAGTATAGTTTTTTCAATATCAATTGCAGAAGACAGTTATGCGAGGAACAATGAATATTTCATAAATACGCACTCAAAAATAATGTTTACTCCCCGTATAAAATTCAGTAAACATCTAACAAACCGTCAGTCCACGTAGACTCATCATCGAATCGTGAACATAAATTCATTTCTATTGGCCGAAGGTGTTAATTCACAATATCTTCAAAATATTCCTACCAGACAACTTGCGATAAGCATTGGCGTTCATAAATTTCTTTGAATAAATAGAAATATGGCGTTCTTTAGACCTTGTGCAAATGAAGACAATGAAATTGCATAGTGTAGTGGGAATAAAGACAGGTATGAATTTAATAATGAAGAATTATATATTCCAGCATAGCAGTTTATTTTAAATATATTTGAATGTTGCTGTGGATCATTCACAGAATCGAAAAACATGTAAAGAAAAACTGAAATCAGTTGAAAAAGCTACTCAAGATTTTATACGTAGGACAATTTATAATTTATATATAAGGAGAACAGGGTTACAAAATTAGAAGTAATACAGCAAGAGGTTGCAGATTATTCAGAATACAATTGTACAAGTTTCGAAACCCTGCGTCAACTTTTGTCAGCATGTGGTTTTAAAAACAAAAAACTGAATAAACGGATTGCAATAATCGAATCGTCAAGGATTGTTCAATGGCGGTAAGATTATTTGCATCAAATAAAAGACTACGAAAGTTCTAATAGACACATAATTTATCTAGATGAAATATGATTTGACAGTTGCGATGTAGTAAATTTCGGTTGAGTTGACAATAGTAAAAATTGCTGTTTAAATGACCCTACTAAAAAAACATATGTATCTCGTCATGCTGATAGGAATTAATTAGAAATTAGTATTAATTATTATTATGTTGAAAGTTGAGAGAAGTACAACATTTTTCTACCATTATTACTCCTCATTTATTTTTCGTTAACATTTTTACTCGTAATAAATAGAAATATATCCTTAGAATAAAAGCTTGTACGTATTATTTCTATTAAACTTGCCTCTATTATTAACCCGACACATTCACAAACAATGATATATATCAGTTCGTTCGTTTTCTAAAAAATGTAAAAACAAGAAAATGATGTTTGCATGTGCACGAAAGTCCTGAAAGTGGATGGAAATGCATGCGTTTTCACTAAATAATAGAGAACAAACGTATTAGAAAGATAACGTGCGAGTCTGTTCAATTAGAACAACTGATGAAAGCCGCGAGGAGGGTAAAAAGTTAATATTGTGTCACGAATGTTAATAAATACGTCTAGAATTATTTTATTCGTTCCTTGATGTGAATTACATCAGTTATTGCGTCATTTGTTGTAGAAAGAGGACCACTTTGTGTATTTTGAGTTGCTCAGAAACTAGAGAAGTTAGATCTGGCAGCATAGCATTTTTAAACATCACCCTCTGTGAATAGTAGGCGCTCACTGTTGCTACCATAGATTCGCTTTTGAAATTGAAAAAATTTTATTTCAAACAGATATTACAGATCACTTTTATCACCCACAACTCGCTCATAAATGTGCAAATCCTTTAGTCAAATATGTACAAAATTTTTGAAACTATGCAAAAAAATTCTCGTTCATGTATTTATCGATTCACTATCTGTATTTTAATTGTGTATGTTGCTAAAAAAGAAGCTGATTTTTATCTGTTTTTGTCATTCTCAAAAGAAAAAACTTATTGATTGATTTCACACCACCCTTTTTATTGAATTATACTTACTATAATCGTCGGATTACGCATTTTTATAAAAAATAAAAACAGAATTTTCTTCAACTTTTGTACATCGTCATCTGAATCTATAGTCCGGTACAGGGGCAGAATCTTATGAAGAGCTCCACGACAAGATTCTTTTCGATTCGCCTCAGCTTACTTTCTTCATTAATTGAAGTTCTTTGATTCAGATACTAATTACCTTGTTTAGTGAGGTTATGAAGCGTCTGTGGATCCGCTCGGAGCCTGTCGTCTGCTGCAGGGAAGTTAACTTGATGACACCAAAAACCCAGTTGTTATTGTAGTTTCTTCAAACGAATTTATTGACTGCAATTATGTGACAATCTGCTTTTTTCTTTAAATTTTGGCACCGAAATCTAGTATTGCATTTAAATGGCCTAGAGCAAAAGAGTTAAACTCGTGTCGAGTTCATTTAAGAATTGCCTCCCTTTACAATAAAATTTCCCTCCTGTGGGACGTGGGCCCCACGTCGGCAAAACGGATCTACAGGATTATCCTGCTTGATCGACTTTTCGACCCGAATTTACTGGATCATCAAGCTTCTAAGACGTGGATGTAGATTATGATTACTATGAACATTAATAAAATTATTTTCTTAGGTAGACTAATTTTTCCGTATCTTAAAATAGTCAATCACGAGTTTTTGCAAAGATTTTTGGTCCCCGCAACCTTTGATATCAACGTGTAACATTAAGTCAAAATCAATGTGAGAATCGATTTTAAAAATATGCTTACACCTAGTATCATTTATTGGGTTGAAGCCAACCCTTCTAGGGGATGGAAAATATAATATTAAAAATAAGTGCAGGAATGGATAATTCCACGAAAAAATGCTTTATGAACATATTTATTCATGTGATTATCTCTTAAGTTATATGTAGCCGCAAATATTCATTTTTCATGTAAAAAAGATTTTTGGATGGTTTCTAGAAATTAAATTTGAAAATGTACAACTTACAAAAAAAATGTAGGAAATAAAGTTGGAGCCTATCACAAAATGAATGAATTTAACTCAAATTCAGTTATCTAAGTGCAAAAATAACTGAGATATGGCTGGCTAGTTAATTATAATTTTTTCCTACAATTATTAAAATAATAACTATTTACTATCTCAAAACTAATCAAATAACAAATATTATGAAAAAATGTATTCAACATTTTTTAAAGAATTTATAAAAAAATTTCAATGAATTTGATTTCTTATCATTTGAATAAAAATTAATAAACAGAATATGTTCAATAAGTTTGAACACGTTATGATAAATATTTTGAAAATGTAAATACTATTAAAAAAAATTATGCGAACTTAAAAAAAATAATGTAATACATTATATGGCAAAAAATAAAGAAGATATCACAGTTTAAAGATTGTAGTTAAGAGCCAGGCTCTTTGACATTGAGCTTTTGAAAAACGAACAATTATATGAAATTCGAATTACTAGAAATTATAGCAATTGAAATTTACTTTAAAGTGGCTTTTGCATGAATTCCATAGCTATAAAATCAAAAAAGTTATCGCGAGAAAACTAAAGCTATGTTGTCGCAACGTTTTTGGAGTATGTATAAATAAATAGAGCGCGGAGATTACATATTGGTACAGGGTGCGGCAGCATAACTTCCTTTTTTCAAAAGTTAATAAAACTTATTGTATGAATCAGAAAATTTTTATTCGTTTTTTATAATACAGGCACATACATAAAGTTTTGTTTTACTGAGTTTTGAAGATCAAATCAGTTAGGTGACGTCCCCCATTCTCCATACACTGAGTAAACCGATTTCTGGCGTTTGTCATGACTCTTGCCAGCATAGCAGGCGTTATGTTGGCAATTTCTTCCTGGATGTTTGACTTCAAATCTTGTAGGGTCCTTGGACGGTTCACATACACACGGGATTTCAAAAAACCCCATAGGAAATAATCACAAGGGGTCAAATCGGGAGAGCGGGCTGGCCACTCCAAATCGCCCCTAATTGAGATAAGGCGCTCTGGGAAGTGTTCCCTCAAAACAGCCATCGATGTTCTTGAAGTGTGTGCCGTTGCTCCGTCTTGTTGGAACCAAGTGTCCCCTAAGTCCAACTCATCTAGCCGTGGGAAAAAAAATTCCTGTAACATGTTTACATACCGGTGCGAATTCACTGTCACTGTGACTTCATTTTCCTCAAAGAACCAGGGACCAATAATTCCACGTGAGTAAATTGCACACCACACTGTAACTTTAGGTGAATGCAAAGGCCGTTGATGCAATTGTCGAGGATTGGTATCAGCCCAGTAGCGCATGTTTTGTTTGTTTACGGATCCACACAAATGAAAATGGGCTTCATCACTAAAAAAAACAATAGCGTCCTCAGGAACGACTTCCAGAAAAACCTCACACGCGTTCCTCCGAGAATTGAAGTCACGTTCAGAAAGTTCCTGCACAATTGCCATCTTGTATGGATGAAAATGAAGATCATCATGAAGTATTCTCCTCACAGAACGATCGGAAAGTCCAAGGGCAGACGCATGTTTGCGCGCAGAACGCCGTGGTGATCGCAACACTGAAGTTCTAACTAACTCAATGTTCTCCGGTGATCTAATGGGCCGAGGGACTCCAGTTCTTCGTCTTGTCACACTTGCAGTTTGTCTGAACGTAGTGACCCACGTAACAATTGATTTCCGGTCCGGGACAGGGGCCAAGGGGGCTAAATTAAAGCGATTCCGAAAGGCGCGCTGGGTTGCGATCACAGAACATCCGCTCGAAAAGTAAACCTCAACGGCAAACGCACGCTCCTCACTGTTCCAACGCATGATGGCGACTGAACTGTGCCGGGACAAAACTTTATAGTCCCCCCTCTCGAACGAGACCACTAGCACTCCGTTACGACATCTACCGACTAAATGGCGAACTTTTTAAAAAAGGAAGTTATGCTGCCGCACCCTGTATAACCTAGCTACTTCTAGCTTCTTTCGACCGTTCGGAACGATACGCATGTAAGTATACCTGTAAGAATATACATACTTCTTCCATTAAATCGACGACTAGAAATTGTTCCAACAGTCGATGCTTTATATCAACATATAAAACGAGTTTTCCTGCAAACCAAATATGGCTAAGAAAGAAAAATTTTCTTCAACAAATTGGGTATAATCGTACACTTTTTTCTCCTGATTGAATGGGCTAAAAGAGATGACGCTATTCTAATATCAGATAAAAATAACTCCAAAATGATTTTTAATAATAGAATGTGAATGTTTCCGGCCATTAATTAGAAAAATAGGATTTGAATTTAACTGTATTGATTGGATTTTATATGTTCCTATAGATTAAAATGAAAATTTCTCTTTTCACTCTCGTATAAAATTTGTGATATTCGAACTACTCGATGTCACAATAAATAAACTTTAATCAGAGGTTATGTTCGGTGTTTATTGATCACTAGATCATGTTCAACAGTTGGTGAATGGTTTGTTTAATTTAACAGTTGGATAGCACATTAACGATGAATTTATTGGATATGTGTGTACCTACCCAACCTGTTTTACATTATTGACACACATAACAAAGATAATGGAATGTACCAATGAGTTTTGATTACAAAAAAATACGCTAAAAACAGTTTTTTACCACCACAGTGCCAACTCAATATTCGGATTACAAATAAATCAGATTCTTGAATAATCCGAACGCAAATTATGCCGTATGTTTTCGGAGAAAAATTTTCAAAACTTCAAGCACCGTTGTCAAACAACTGACCGGAACATGCTCTCTTTTCCCCACAGGCGTATTCAAAATAAGCAAAAAACTCTGGTCCAATAAAGGTTTACGTATATCTGCAAAGAACATGCGATCTTTATCTCACCTAAGGAAATTCTCGAATGGTGTCTCCTTCCAAAAATTACGTGAAACTATACAGAAAAAATGATCATGAGACAATAAAAGCTGCCAAAGATATTTATTATAATAAGAGACTCTCCAATTCTCGTAATGTTTCTAAAGCGAATGTATCCAATACTCATCTGGAACTGATGGATTTACATCAAAAATATTTTCGAGTCTGCCCGATTGCCCATTAAATCATCTTATCACTTTAATTAACTTTTCATTTCAAAATGGTACTTTTCCCAATTGCCTCAAGACGGCTATTATACCTCTGCATAAACGAGATGAAAATCAAACATCGAATTATCGCTCAATTGTACTCCTTCCAATGCTAGCTAAGATCATTGAGAGATTGGTCAAAAAGAGGCTTTTATCATTTTTGTTTAAATATAAAATAACTAAATAATGTCTACTCAAACTTAAACAGCCATCCCTCCACTGCAACAACTTTTTGTTATTTTTCTAAGGATTTTTTAAATTTTTAATTAATAAATAGCAGTACTACGTTTCCAGGGGAACTCACATGGTTTAAGTCATACCTTATAAACAGAAATCAGCTTGTAAGGGTTGATACAACGATGTCTTCTTGCAGGCCAACAGAATATGGAGTGCCACAAGGCTCAGTACTAGACCCTATTTTGTTTCTTCTGTTTATAAATTGGGATTCTAATCTTCTCGGTCTCAACATTTCTTAAGTTTCTGATGAAGAAACTTTATTATTTTAACTTTATTAACTATGTGTATTAACCCATCCAAATATATGAATTTGACTTTTTCTCTCTTTTCCCATTTGAATATATATCATTTCAAAAATAGTTTCCATACGAAATATGAATTTCAAATATTCACTTGTATGGAATTCGAAGTGTATATTTATAGTTATGTTCTCGTTGTGTATAATTAGTAACACCATATGCCTTAATTGATGTAACTAAAGGCACGTTCGGTTACTTGCAAATTATAAACATTATACGCATTCTTGGCGAGTTTAAAGTGTTTATATGGATAAAAAAGTAAGAAAAGAACAACGATCTCAATATTTTATTTTCAGTAGCATACTTTCAAGTTCATATCGCAGTATACAGTTTGTCGTCTCGGTTAAGATTAGTTTTTACACAGTCACACACTTTTTCAATTCCTAGTTTTGAAATAAGATGGAATTTCTGGAACTGTTGTCTATATTCATGCTGAATACACTGTCTACACTACCACTACACCAACACTCACGTTTACACTGTCTGACGCGCGTTTAGATAACCAAATTATCGTCTTCAGAGACAGAAGGTGAACTAAAATTTAATGACTTCATACGTTTTATACTGAATTTTTCCACCAAGAAAACTTCTCCCGCGAAAATTTATTCCAGCGGGAAAACCTCCTTGGCGGGAATAATCACATCTAGATGTAAGCTTAAGTAGGGACAAAGAGCCAATTCCTTACAGCCCACTCTCTATAGTAGTAGAATTAATTTTCGCGGAATGAGGTTTAATGGTAGGAATTGGTAGAATTAGGTATCTCTGAATACGATAAGTTGGTTATCGAAACGCGCGTCAGACAGTATAATCGAAAGTGTTGGTGTAGTGGTGGTGTAAATAGTGTAATGAGTACCTAGTTTTGAAGAAAATCAACTGATAATTAACCTAATCTACTAGAAGTTTCCAAATGTGAGCAGTAAACCGACTATAAATTTACTATTAGGTAGCAGCAACAAAAATTGTATTATTATCTCGTTGATAGATCTTAAAATGAAGATCTCACTTTTTCTAAACATATTCTCAGCCGTACTTCCCTTCGTCAGCAAAGAAAATGTCAGTAATTCGAAAATCTCTAAATTAATCTCTCATTCTAGATTGTATACTCGAATGTTTATTATACTGGATCGGTGGATACTTTAACAGATCTATACGTATGTTGCGCGTAATGGTCATGGACTCTCGAGCAAAGAAATTAATACATTTCGAGTGCTCCTTGAAGATAGAAATGACATATTTATAATGGTGAAACTTGATGGAACAAAATTCCTGTAAGCGGAAGAGGATATTGACAGTATCTATTTTTGGGATTTGTATGGAATAGTTCCTACGGCAAACGAAGAGTTTTTCCGTTAATCATCAAAGAAGCCTTTGAAATTAGAACGAATACCAAGAAATACAGAAGTGAAACTTGAATTCAGTCGATATGAGCGATGACTACTCCTGTTGCTTGATGATGTAGGCGGTGGACTATGCAATTTGCACTGACATGTAGTAAGGAAGCGAAGCAAAAGATCCAACAATCCAAACGTGCGCGAGTCTTGAATCTTGGAATATCGAGTAAAAATTAGTATAGATTAAAAAAAACTAGAAAACACATCGAACTAAAAAGTTGAAACTAATTTTTAAAATAACAATGATAAATGAAAAATACCAGTTTTATTGTTTCAAGTTCATTTTAATTTTTCTGAATTTGAAGTGCTTTAAAAGCGTGTTTGTCGGTTTTATAAACTATATTTATTTTCTACTTTACAGTTTTTTAATCGATATCACCATCGTAAAATGGCTTTGCTGGTTATATACCTACACCTCGTGGAAATTTGTATCGAGTCGTAACTGTGTAGTTGATAAGGTTGTTGAAGTGCTTAATTTCCAACACGGAGGTCGGAGATTCAAATCCTCTGTCGAACGAATTTTTATCAAATGAGACACTTGCTCTTAGTTCAAAGTAGAGTTACAACAAGTATGTTAATATTGATGTTAATAACATAATAACGAAAAGCACGTGCAGGTAAAAGTTGACCGATTACATCCATGTAGATGTGGAAAAATCTGTGTTGGAGTTTAAATACAATTATATTATGGTACCTTTGATACGTTGAATGTATATTGAAAATTCTATTAGTGAAGAATGTAAAATTATCTTCCAATATTTTGCGGAAATGAGCAAATTGATAGTTTTTGTTCTGTATAGATCATGAAGATGGGGAAAATGCATCGTAGATGGCAAGTAGTTTAAGATAATATGAGGGCCAAGAACTTTCTTCAGAAGATTATTTTCGACACGTCAACAAATTGTTGTTAATAAACTCCAGTGAAATTGTTCAAAAGTTTTTGCAGTAATGTACCAATCCAAGTAGAAACGAGAAGTGACAGAGATGAAATACAGTTTTTGAAGATTATGAAGGCTTCTTCCTGCTCAGGTGTTCAATAGTCTGATTGAAGTCCTTTCAGGAGGAGATTGCTGTTTGCATTATGCAATGTAGCTTAGTAATTATAGGTGAGAAGTATAAATCTACGAGAGGAGTTCAGCATACATAAGATACGATGTTTTTGGTGAGAAGTTTACTTGAACGCGGACCTCAGGTTTACCTGAACGGGGTCCTCAGGAACACGATTGCTCTAAGGAAAAATAGTAAGGCCAGAAGAAGGATACTCAGAAACTATAAAGATGCTTTTTTGTGTTACCATAACATACTTTAAGGACTTACAAAGTTCTATCCATAAATTTACGTCATGAATTGAAATTTGTGGATAGGATCCTTGCTTGGGTATTTAACATATTTATTAGATTATACAGTGCATTTCAGATAAAAGTATCCACCTTTAATAACTTTTGTAATACTGGTATTTAGAAAAAATCCAAAAACACGTCAATTTATGTTGGAAGGGGCAAGCATTATGGCTTATTTAAACTTACTGGAAAAGCCACCCCCTCACCCCTAGCATCCCCTTTATTTTTTTAAATTACTTTTCATATTTTTTATGTAAAATTTGGATACTCCTCTTTGAGCTGATTTCAAAAATGTATAATACTTGTAGATTAAAGTGGTTAGTTTATGAGATAAACAATTTTTCTTTTAAGAGCACAAATTTTACTTATTTACTTACTTTCACCTTATTTGCCTGTACTAAAATGGGTTGTACAACAGTTCAAACTCTTTAATATTTTTAACTGTGCTATTTATTATGAAGTTACAATAAGTGTTCAAAATGAGTACCATTCACTTCCATACAATGGTATAATCTATTTTGAAATGCCTCTCTGACATTGCTTAATACGGCTGGATTTAATTGTCGACATTCATTTTCTATCCTCTCTCGTAAATCATCCAGAGATTCTGGTTGGGTAGCATAAACTTTTATTTTTAAATACCCCCATAAAAAGAAGTCTAAGGGTGTTAAATCCGGTGACCTAGGTGGCCACTCCATCATCTGCCCCCTTCTACCTATCCAACGAGCGGGGAATGTTTCGTTTAAAAATTGTCGGACAGGCATAGCATAGTGTGGGGGAGCTCCGTCTTGTTGAAATACCAGTAAATCTTCGGAAAGGTTATCATCATTTTCTATTATGGTTGTAATACGTGGGTCAACCCCTTCCCTGAGTAACTCAAGATATGATTCACCATTTAAATTTCCGTTGATGAAGAAAGGTCCGACTATGTGGTCACCTAGGATACCACACCAAACGTTTAACTTTTGGACTTTTGGGGATGTTGTGTATGGAATTCACGCATAATATGTGGATCACTTTCAGCCCAATATCTACAATTATGCCTACTTACTAAGCCATTTAATGACCATGAGCATTCATCAGAAAAGCAAATATTGTTTAACAATTGTGGATTGTTATTGATAATTTGCGTCATTGATTCGCAAAACTCTAGACGACGATCAAAATCATCTTCATTCAACTCGTGCACCAACTTAACTTTGTATGGGTGGTACTTGAATTTATGTAGAACTCGGAAAACTGTAGAAGATGAAACACCGATCGCTCTACTTATTGTTGACAACGATTGGGTTTGTTGAGCCTCTAAGATGACTTGCCCTAAAATTGCCACTTGGATTGCTTCGTTTTTTACGAGTCCCTCTCGCTTATGCACTTTATTGCAAACAGACCCTGTTGTGGTAAATTTCTCCATCAGTTGAATTACATACTTATGAGTTGCATGTCTTCCGTCATGTAATTCGTTAAATATTCTAGCAGCAGCTCTTGCACAATTAATATTTTGGTAGTATAAACCTACAATTTCAATTCTTTCTTGCAAAGAGTAAACCATTTCAGAGAAACAAAAGTTTATGCTACCCAACCAGAATCTCTGGATGATTTACGAGAGAGGATAGAAAATGAATGTCGACAATTAAATCCAGCCGTATTAAGCAATGTCAGAGAGGCATTTCAAAATAGATTATACCATTGTATGGAAGTGAATGGTACTCATTTTGAACACTTATTGTAACTTCATAATAAATAGCACAGTTAAAAAGATTAAAGAGTTTGAACTGTTGTACAACCCATTTTAGTACAGGCAAATAAGGTGAAAGTAAATAATAAGTAAAATTTGTGCTCTTAAAAGAAAAATTGTTTATCTCATAAACTAACCACTTTAACCTACAAGTATTATACATTTTTGAAATCAGCTCAAAGAGGAGTATCCAAATTTTACATAAAAAATATGAAAAGTAATTTAAAAAAATAAAGGGGATGATGCTAGGGGTGAGGGGGTGGCTTTTCCAGTAAGTTTAAATAAGCCATAATGCTTGCCCCTTCCAACATAAATTGACGTGTTTTTGGATTTTTTCTAAATACCAGTATTACAAAAGTTATTAAAGGTGGATACTTTTATCTGAAAAGCACTGTATATCACTTCTTATTTATGAATTTAGGTTGGATTGTATTATATTATAACTTGATTTATGAAATTATATTAATTTGAATAATAACACGCCACAGAAAACCTGTTTCTTTTGGTTACTGCGGTTGTAACGTAGAAAGTAAGTAAACACTGAAACGTGGTCGCAAGCGTGTCGCCTTTCAAACGCCATTCTGTTGTTGTGAGTGAAAGTAATTGGTTGTTTAGTGCGATTTGTATTTTGTAGGGGTTTCAAGAATATTCCAATGGAAATAATGGGCGAAATAGGATTTATCGAACCAAGATCGGATAATCTACCTAAGGTAGATGCATTCATAATTGCTAGGTGCTTTGCTAATAATCAATTATTTCCTTCGACCGAAATAAGTGGAGTGAAAGCAGATACGTAAGTACAACTAATTAGACTTTCTTATAGTAACTTCATTATCACATTTGTCTGCACTTTATTAAAATGTAGTCATGAAGATGATAGCTTTGAAGGTTATGTTTTGATTAAAGCTTTCGATGTTAAAACATTTGTATTATCATTCACTGCTGTTTACTTACTTTCTACGTCACACAACGCCACACTCAGTCATGTGACAACAAATGCGTTTTGGCGCGTGATTTAGATATTTAAACTCACTTATTTTTTTTATAAACTAATACACCGTTTACAAAAATAAAAAATAGTGTGTTATTAAGAACGATATACCAAATGTAGTTGAGGTATAAAAAAATGTATGCAAGGGCTCTATTATAGGTGGAGTTAGCACAAAAGGATGATAATCGAAAATTCTAGACACAGATATAAATATTGGAAGGGTGTGGAGCGAAAGAATTTAAAGCAGCTAGAAATATGAATGATTAAATGAAAACAGGGAAAACAGAGACCTGAATATAACGTATCTGAATATAACAATATTTGTCTTTTTCATATATTTATTGTCGCGCTACAAAGGTTATTAGCTACATATCAGTTCAGAATTTGTGATAGAATTAAGTCTCTTTTAAACATTTGCTTAAATTTGCGATATTAGAATTATTGTTAAGTAGAGAGATTATATTGTTTGGGAAGTTGTTAGCTTGTATTTCGTTTTTGTACTTTTCACATTTCAACAATAAATGTTTCATGTTTAGGTTCTCATTACAAGATTCACATATTGGTGTCACTTTAATGTGGTCTAGCCTTAAGCGATCGATTTATATTTGGTCCATATGATTTGTAAGATTGTTTCTACATGGTTGAACGGATAATTTTATATATTTTAATACCAACGACGATCTCTTCCACTCCCTTTGCTACTTGCACTAAATTATTGTTCGGATTAACCCTTTCAGTCATTTGCACTTGCACAATTACTGCTTCGTTGTTATCAGCTGCTTCTTTAGTAGATTGATCTGCTTTCCGTTTCCTGGGATGCTGGTGTGTGATGTGGACTTAACAATTTGATACAGGAAGAAAGAGAGATCAGATAATATCAAGAGCAACAAAAAATAGGCATATAGGAGGTAGAAGATACAATACAAAAAATATCTATGGGAAGAGTAATAGCCTTGGCTTCCAGTTCATTTTTTTAAGTTTAAATTTTACTACAGTATCGATGCTAGCCCGAATCCGTCGATAAAGTGTGTTTTGTGGTTACAGAACCTCAATAACTAGAGTTCTTAATTTGTCACTATTTCTCTAATTAATCATCAAAGTCCAAAGACAAAAATTATTCATTCCCTTATTTTTCAACTCATACAAGGTCATACAAGTTTCTGTTAATGACATGACATAAAGTATTGAGACGCCAAAGAAAAATGCAAAGTGCTATATTTCGGAAAATATTCATAGCAGACACTCACTATAGAACAGTTTATTACTGAAGTATCTTTCGCCTCAGATTGATTTGATCTTAAAGCGTGCTTCGATCAACCTTTCAATCTTCTGATTTAACCTTTCTCATCAGTCACAGCTGCGAAGTGAATAGTAGACGCCATGACTTCCACCTGTGATGCTATGCTTCACGAAAATTACCATCGATGCGTGCTTCAAGCGTCAAGCAGGTTTCTACATTAGCAATAATGTCTGGTACTCTTTAAAGTCTTTGATCAATCCGGTTGGGCAAATGTATTATTTTCTGAATAATTTTCGTTCAACAGCTTTTGACATTTCTATTGGATTATAGTAATGTTTTCCTACATAAATAGCTAGAATTACTGAACTAATCATCATATGTCTGAGATTTAATTTCAAGAGATCTCAATCATAATATTTTGAAACTATTGAATGTGATAATAACCCCATTAGCATTACAATGGCGGAACTTTTGTAGAACGCTTTTCCTCCGCGAGACGTTAGGAAACACTCATTGCCAGTAATTTTTTTCTTGTCGCTGTTCTTACTTCGTTTTCTATGATTCCAAGTTTTAGTGAATAGCGTTCCACTGTGAAATTTAATTTTCCACTTTGTGTGAAAATTCTGCTTAAAGTGTATTAATGTTACATGGATAACAAACGAAATCGACGAAAAAAAAAAAGAAACATTATTCTCATAGATCGCCACAATAATAACTGATGAGCTTTCGTGAGTAGTGAGTTATCTTGTAGCTGTCTTTAGAAATTTGCTGCATTCCTTCTGCTTCGACTGACAATCAAAAGAAAGGTTGAGTTGCAATATGTTGTGATTTTGGAGAATGTCTTGAAACTGTTTTAGATTATCTGTCAAAGGTTGTAACTAATGCCACGTTTTGACCCAGAATCAGGAAGCAGTCAAGTCAATATAAGATGCCATCGTTAGTCTATCCAAAAATATATTGTTAAGTAGAATCAAACAAAAAAACAATATTTATTTCTCCAGTACAGAGCGTCAATCAAACCTTATATTTGAAAGTGTTGAAAAGATTGCGCAATAACAACATAGGAGATTGGTTCTTCTACTGTTACAACGAACCTGAACACATAACTGATTTTGATACAAAATGGTATGTCCAAGCTGTCTTACTCACGGACTTAGTCCGGAGTAACTTTTTCTCCACAGTGAAAACACCATTTAGACGAATATATCAGTGTAATGGCAAATATTTTGAGTGGTCTTCTCTAGTATTTCTTCTACACTTTATAGATTGATTTTTAATTATCATTCACCATTTTACTTACTATTTTTGTCTACTTCGTAGATTTTTTGTCTTATTTATTATTTTTATGAGTATAATCATCAGATCACTCTGTAGAACAAGCTAACCAAATAAATTCACCACCTGTTATCGTCTTTTTTTGACCACAGATCGAATCTCATCCTACTCCAGAGAATACCCTTTCGAGGGTTGAACTTGACACCTTGATTGATGAATCACGTCATCTAAATCGTCTACAGGCAGCTTGATTGATATCCATGAAATATGATGTTTTCTTCACTCTGTTTATTAGCGATATGTAGTTGATTGGTTTTTTATTGGAATCTAAAAGTATTGGATTCATTGTTTTCAAAACGTCGAGCAAGTGTTTGTAAGAAATTGAATAATAAGGTTTGAGTTGGACTATTAAGATATTGTGACATGTCTTCTACCAATTAATCGAAACTGGTTCCAGATATATTGAAAAAAGATCGATTAGACTTTCAAGTATCTAAGGATAGTAGAGATTTGGACGTATTTTTCGTATTTTTTGATACCAGTTGTTATCAGATGTGTAGCAGCAAAATTATGATTGAAAGACCCTTTATACTGTGAAAATCATTTTGATTTATTGAGTTTGTTGTTACCATCGATTCTAGATAAAAAAGGTAGTTTCCTGGTAAAGATGTACTCATTTGATTCAATAACAGAATTAGTTCAGAAATACGTACACTTCTAAGATTAACTGTGTGTGAAATAAGTGTGAAAATTTCCGGCAAGGATGTTTTTTCACTGTAATTATTATTACCCGGATAAGGTTTATTAGGGGAAAGTTTAGTATGAAGTGAGTGAGTTGAGTCAATACACTTTAATTTACTTTCAGTCTCTGAAGACGATAATTTGGTTATCGAAACGCTCGTCTGATAGGGAAATAGTGAGTGTTGATGTAGTGATAGTGTAAACAGTCTGTTAAGTATACGAGTTGAAACTGTATATGGCAAAATACTTATAATAAAATTATTTCTACGTTTGGGTTTTCGGATACGATCTTTTTAACTAAAATATTTTCAAAGATGGCCAACTATAACTTTGTTGTTTTAAATAGAACACCCGGTATATTAATAAATATTTTAAATCTACGTAAAATTTTGGTGTGCTATCGTCTAAAAACTTTATTCGAAATATGCATACTTTTTGAGTTAATAATTTTTTTGTAAAAAATTTGACCGTTACAGACCCTTATAAATTATTTTTTATTTTATTTTGTAAATATATAAATATAATAAAAAAGATTATATAAATTTGCTTTTAATACATGGTAAGTATGGCACAGTTGTTACAAGAACATGTGCTTTCTTCGCAGTAAGATATCCAGATAGACCAAGATCCAAATTACACATTGTTAAAAAATACTTAACAATTTGAAGCTATTCGGTTCATTCTGAGCAAAAGTTAATCGAATTAAACCATTTGTGACAATAATGAGATGTGCTACAAAATTTTATGGAAAATTAAAAGTTAAAGGAAAATAGTCTGATGTTTTAAAGTAAATGTTCAAAATTTCTCCCTTGAACTTCAATGCATTTTTTAACCCTTCTCAGTATGCCTTCATTCGTCGCACGACTTATCATTATCTCAAAAAGGAAAATTTCGAATTCGTAGCTCACAATCTTCTCAAGTTGAGATTGTGAGATTGGATTGTGAGAAACCCTCTTGTTTTATGTGACCCTATATAAAAAAATCTGAAAGCGTCATATCGCGAAAACGAGGGGTCCAGCGAAAAGGACCATTATTTGCTAACCACCTGTCTTCAAATTGCTTTTCTAAAAATGTATTTATGACGATTGAATTGTGAGCAGGAGCACCGTCATGAATGAAAAAAGTTTGTTTAATTCGTCTGGTGGCAAGCGGTCTAAATAATTTTGTTTCAATTTTTTTTAAAATCAAGGTATTTTTCACCTTAAGAGTAAAACATCAAAAAAATACCAAAACGGTGTTTTTACATTATTAATTAAGAATAAATTAATTGATTGTGTTTCCTAACCATTCAAATTCCCATCGTAAAAATGAAGTCTTATTATTTGATTATTGCTAATAGCACAAAAACATTGAACTACCACCGATCTTGAAAAGCACGTTCTTTGGTTAAATGAAGATTATCTTGACTCCAATAATGAGAGTTGTTTCTATTAAATAATACATTTTTCGTAAATTTCGATTCGTCGCAGGAAATTATGTTTTTTTCTATAAATCTTCTTCTTCCTGGCATTTTGATTAAAAATTCAACAAACTCCACTCGTATAATAAAATCAGTTGGTTTGAAATTTTGACACAAATTATAAGAGTAAGGATGCATTTTATGTTATCGTAAAATACGGCGAATCGATGATTACTCTTACGGCAACACGTATTGATGCTCCTGGATAAGCAGTAAAATAAGCAATAACATTAATTTCGGCATTAATATTGTCAATAACTGGTTTAATTCGATTAAATTTTGCTCCAAATGAACCGTATAACTTTCAAATTGTTGAGGATTCTTTTAACAGTATGCGAGTTTGGTCGAGGTCTGTCTGGATATCTTGCAGCAAATAAGGTAGAAGTTCTTGTAACAAGTTTGTCACATTCGCCATGTAGTAAAAGCAAATTTAGATAATCGTTTTTATTTCTTAGTGCTTGTATCAACGGGTTAAAATAAAATTTAAACTACACCTGCATACTAAAAATTTTCAGAAAACATTTAATATCCGTATAACGGTAAAATTTAGGTATAGGAAAGTATGCATGAATTTGCCTTATTTTTTATTCTTGAATGCATTAAAATACAAAAAATGGGTGGTTCTATTTAAAAAAAATAAGAATTTGATATTTATGAAGTTGAACTTTGAACACTTCTTATACACACCGTGTATAAACTGAGAAAATTTTCAACAAAAAATGGTCAAATTTTTCCAAAAAAATCAATAACCCAAAAAGTATTCATTTTCCGAAAAAAGTTTTCAGACAAAAGTATACTAAAATGTATTAATATATAGGGTGCTTTATTTAAAATAACAAAGTTACAGTCGACTTTCGGTAGAACAGCGACTAACTTTTAAAATTTTTTATTTGAAAAGAACGCATCGAAAACCCAACCGTAGAAATACATCGGAGTTTCTCAGAATCTTGTCTTGGGTGGACAAGTTTTCATGTGATAACCCCATAAGTACTTGCAGACTAACAGAGAATTATGTTTCTCAAATTCTTTCAATAGATTTCATCACACCATAAATCTGAAATTTGGATGATGGCTTGAATATTTTCGTTTCGGTAAAATCGATGTATCTACAATACAATCTGGAAAGTTTTTTGTCCAAGAAAATAATAAAACGTTTATTTTTCTTTTAATTAATCTCTGTTTTATTGATAATTGGGCATTTTAATGAACGTTGTAAAGATTTGTTTCTGTATACTGGTTTCTAAATCCAGTAGAATTATATAAATCAAAACATTTGTGTGTTTAGAATCAAGCAATAAAATTTTTAGGTCACTATTTGTTAAACAATATACTTATTTTGTAGGTATGATTTCTTCTAACAAGAATTTAGCTATTGTTTTAGCAGAGGTTTGCAGTACAATTAATGATCAAAAATAAATACTCATCTAGAACTGATGGACTTACATTAAAATTGTTTTCGAGTCTACCCGACTCCACATTACATCACCTTAACACTATAATTAACGTTTTATTTCAAAATGGCACTGTTCCCAATTGCCTTAAGACGGCAATCATTATACATTTGCATAAAGGAGGAGATAAAGATAAACCTTAAGAGAATCGCTTAATTACGTTCCTTGCCATGTTATCTAAGAACATTGAAAGTTTGCTCATAAAAATTAATTTACTATTTTCATTTATGTTTAAATATAAAATATAAAGTACCCACCAATATGAATTTTCAAGTGACAAAGGCACTAATAATGCCTCTCCCTACTAAACAATGTTTACTACAGTATAAACAACAATCATTCCGCTGCAACAACTTTCTATGATTTAGAATGTGGAGTGTCTCAAGGCCCAGTACTGGGCCCTTTTTTGTTTCTACTGCTTATCAACTACATTGCTTATCTAGACATTAGTGGTGTGTCACAGACAATTCTTGTTTGTCTTAAAACAATCTTGATCCCACAGGACCATTTCTAGTCACATCACCCTTAAATCATGGTGAGATTCTAGTCTTCTGTGTCTCAACGTTTCTGAAACTAAATTTTTATCACATAAAAGTACATTATCGCCGTTTGTCGTTTGTACTGAATCATACCACAATTCACGTCGTTGAATCTGTAAAATTCTTAGGGCTTGTTGTTTGAAATTTGAGTTTCATATTGCCACTGAATCTAAAAAAATTACATCTTTTCTGAGCTAAAATAGTTTCCTGATA
Organism: Diorhabda sublineata; assembly: GCF_026230105.1. NCBI lineage: Eukaryota > Metazoa > Arthropoda > Insecta > Coleoptera > Chrysomelidae > Diorhabda > Diorhabda sublineata. The sequence goes on from NC_079483.1 coordinate 3,083,519, forward strand.
ACTAACACCTCTACAATATTATATTATTCTCTTATTAAGACGCATCTCCGATATTCTCTTCCTTTTCTGGGGTATATTTGGTGCGACTCAATTTGAGTGCATCTTCAAAGTACGAAAGATATAGATTAAATTGAATATCAACTCCAAACATCAGGACTCACTGTCGGGACTTCTTTAAAAGTTCAAAATATTGATTCTCCCGTTTGACTAATTTTTAAGTACGCACAACCTTTACCTACCTACTCCAGAATCAGTTATGGGCTCAATACTTCACAATGCAAAAAATGCACAATCATTTGCCAATTGAAATCACATTTTTAACATCTTTTTCCGCATTTTATAGTTGAAAGCATATTTACTAGAAAGCGACATCTACTATATAAACAACTTTTATTCTAATAGTTATATCTAATTCGAGGCATGCTATGCACTGATTTAATTCTTTTATCGATTTTAATACAAATTATTACCTATTTTAAGGTCACCGTATATTTGGTTTATTATCTGGTTTAATGTTGACAATATAAACATGTAATGTATATTACATATAAAAATTTGCACAGGTACACTTTGAAAGGTATTGTCGTTATTCATCGTAGTTTTCTTGTGTATACTTTATATTTGGAGTTTATTTTAATTGTGTCTTTATTCAACTATTTGAATGCTTGTTTTTTAGTTTTTTACAAGCTTTTGTCTACAAATTGTAAGCAACTTCTTGGTAATAAAGCATTTTTTCTGTCTCTCTCCCTTTTATCTCTCTCCCTTCCACCCATTACCTCTATGATTTTGAATGAGGTTTTTCCTTGTTTTTCATCCACTAAGGGTGTTTGTTCTCAATAGCATACAGTCCGCTGTTCATAAGTAAGACAGCTTGACTTGATGCAAGACAACGTGCAAGAAAGTGCGTGAAATTTTTTACAAAGTCAAAATATTCCATAGAGTGAAATTAAAGTGAAATGAAATAGAAAAAAAGGGTCAGTGAATAACTGCCAATAATGATATCTGCAGCTGCTTCGCTTTTGTAGCCTAATGGACAGGTTAGTCGTTAAACGAGACTTCTCCCTAGAATGGAAACTTGCACGCAATAAAAATGGCAAAAAATCAATAATGTTGCAAGTGCAAGATCTTGCATCGATCAAACTACAATGAACTTCATCTGCGCATGTTTTAGAGCATGACATATTTCGTCTTGCATTGCATTCACGTTATATGTCAAGCGGCCTGTAATAGGTTCTTATTGCTGCTGTCACCCGACTATTTTTTCATGATATTTTTAAATTTTGAAGACAGAAAGACAGAAAATTTCTAAAAATACCATAAAGATTACAAAAATAATGAAGATAGAAATAACTTATACCTTTATGGAAGCTTCAATTTCCACTAATAAGGAAAGTTGATTTAAAGTCCTGTTGAAATTATCCCATGTTAATGGAAACAATAGAACCCTACCCAAATGTTTCCCAAACAAAAACCAATCAAATAACATCACCTCCATTTTATGTCCATATTCGTGAACAACAAAACCTAATGTAAAATTTAAAATTAATTAGTATGCAACTCAGATATAAATTTATGAGTATCTAGTCGATTCAATTAGTTAATGAAGTTATGCGATCTCCCCTACACGAATTTGTTCATTTGCGACCCTTTTCCACCCTATAAATCCTTTTTGTCGTCATTCTATATCATTTTGGATGTGATTAATTGAAATGGACGACACGTATCAACAAAATTTTTGTAATTACAGGGTGAATTATACAGGCTACTGCCAAAGAGCTATAAGGGAAATTCCTACAAGTTTTAAAACTTCCAGATGTAATATACAGAGATAAACGCTCTTGTTTCATAGATGGTCATGATCAAAGCAATGAACCTATTTTTGTGACTTAAAAGCAAACAAGTCATCTTATGGAATGCTCCCAAAAAAATCACAACAATAATACATTAAATTTCTTCATTGAAATTATATACAAAGCGTAGTGGTTCACTCTAATTGAAAATTTTAAGGTACTTATCGACACATGCGTATTGTTCTTTATTTGTACCAATTAAGAAAGCCCACTAACCTTTAATTAATTTTTTTCTACTTGTAGAATTTGTAAATCTCCCGTTTCCTTCAACCAAAACAAACACAAACTGCGCAAACAAATACTTTCTTGTAACTTTCTCATATGTCATGAAAACCATCGATATTTACGCAATCACACATTTTCATGTTTTTTTATGTAGATATGAGTATTTTTGAATCACTATTTCAATATTTCACAAATACAATCAAAAAATTAATCCATATTCTAAATTTATAATTTTTATTGACTCATAGTCTGTGATCCTCGTGAATGTTGGCCCATTTCGCACCAAGCCAGTCGCGTCTAGTCAAGTTTTGTTCAGTCAAGTCACGTCAAAATTTGCTTTCGCACTGAATATGTCGCTTGTTGAGTCTGAGTCAGTCAGTGTTGTGAAGAATTTGTGACAAGATGGATGCACTTCTGCAAGCCATAATTTTACTCAGATTATACAGAAGAAGGAAGATGACGAAAAGACGAAATTGCGACCTTATGCTCGAAGGCAGTTAAATTTTCCCAGCAGAATATTTAATTATCGTTTTTCCAGAGCAAGGCGAACCATAGAGTGTACCTTTGGCATATTAACACAAAAATTTGGCTTATTTCAAAAAGCTATAGAAACTGATGTACAATTAACAGAAAACTCATTAAAAGTGCTTGCATATTACACAATTTTGTCCGACAAGTTCAAAAGGAAAGTGCCAAGATTCTGGTAACCGAGTTTTTGAAACAAAATTCAATCGATCTTCAACTTCAATCCTTAAGACCTACAAGTAAGTATCCACAGAGCAAATACAAAGGCAATGCAGATCCGAGAACTATTCCATGAGAGTATTCCATGTCACCAGAAAGTTCTGTACCATGGCAAAACCAGAATGTCGGGATGTTTTGTAGACAAATCTACATCCATTTTCTCCGCGCATTTGTCACGACTGATTGATTCTTAAAATTTTCGACCGACTGAGTCTCCATAATGGGATTTGACGGGACGCGCTTAGTATGAAACCAGATTTTCACATTCTCTTTGTTTTAATGGTAAGTTAATATTTCCAACTCAAAAGCGTCCGACTTGACTGGACGCGAATGGACTAGAATGACTTGGTGCGAAATGGACCTTACGATCAGCTTAACTATAATTTTAAAACCCAAATTCTAAATTTATCCTATGTAACCCTTCTTATTTATATTTTCTCTGAAATTACGAATTAATGCCTTACTCTATATTGGAATTTTGAGTTATCTCAAGACCAGCAGTGATTGTGTAAGTGTCCACAGCATTTTACTTTCAATTTCTATTTTAAAATAATTCATATTATTTGTTTCAGCTTTTCATTTTCTCATTGAGGCCATGGAGTTAACCAAGAAAAGGAGTGATTCGTTGCGTTGAACAAATAACCACCCTAATCTCACCCCTCTCTTGATAATAGCTTTAAAGTGGGAGCCCCAACGTCGAGATTTTTCAAAATTTCAACGCGGTTCAAGCCGAGAACCTAGTTCTTTTGTGCATAATCCTAAAATACAGGAGGTCTAAGTTTACAGCTGCATTGAAAAAACATCTAAAGTGGGCCAAATAATGGCAAGACAAATATGTGGATTGGAGCTTGTTAAGATATAGTTATTTAATGAAAAATTGATACATCATTATCATTTTCAGTTAAATAAAGCAAAGAAACATGGAAGTTTACATATTTTTCTATTTTTGAAAGGTCTGTTTCAATGACGATACGACACTTGAGATTTTATAGAAAATATAGTTCTATTTCATGGAGAAAAGTATCATCCTCATCATCGGCAAAAGCACTGGATGTATTTACGTAGAAGTATTACAAAATCGGTTGATTCCGCTACTCAGAGAATGGTTGCCAAATAGGAAACTATTCACTTTATAGTTTTCGGCATAAGAAAATATTCAAGAGAAGTGGCTAATGAGTTGATCACCAACAAAACCCAACTTCTAGGAAAAATTATTATTGTGTGGAATCTCCATCCTCAAATTTAGAAGATAGTACAATCTTGCATTGATAGTATGTCGCACAGATTTGAAGCTTTTAAGTAAGAAAAGCTACTACTATCTGAAAAATTTGTCGCTAGTGTACCTGGAGCAATAGGATGTGCTATATCAAAATTTATATTAAGTTTTTTAAATTCTTTTCACGCAGGAACAGAGACAGACTTTTTAATGATCCAAAACATAGTATCATTGAATGTCTTCCAGAGAGAGCAGACGCTATCATTGATAAGAAAACAATAATAATTTCCAAATTCTCATGAAGGAAGAGACTGTTTTATTATTTTGTTCTCATTATATGGAGCACATTCACGATTTCACTTTTTTATTTCTTCTGAAATAATAGGAAGGGAGACGAACTATTTGCTTCAAATATAATTTACTCTCTCCTCACTTCCATTATAAATTTTAGGGGTTGTATCCGCTTCTGTTGATTGCTTGTATATTTTATTTGGAATTTGCTATAGGTACCTAAATATATAGACACCCCAAACACAAGTTTATGAGAAAAAATTATGTTTTTCAATGTTTCTTATACCAAAACTTCCTCTGAAATCATTTATGGACAACAATATCTTCAAATGATTTATTAATAAACCCAACGTGTCAGAGAAAAGTCATCCTTTTATACTCATAATCCACCACACCTGTACCTCGTAGGTCTTAAAGGATATATACGGCGGTATAGGACGAAGACAATGTGTAATTTAATCCTTATGGCGCAACCTTATCACGCAAGTACAGGGTAGATACATTTTCCGTGGTCGCCTTATAAATTAAAGCGAGGGTGTCTTGTTTTGTACACAAATTCAATATTCAAGACATACAGCGGGGCACTACTTGGAAAGATAATGCGAGAGAAGTTAATTTCCTGGAAAATGGAGATATATAAATATCTCAACCATTTCAGCATCAGTTAACGAGAATGGCTTTGTAAATTGGGCACAAACGGAATGAAAACTGCAATAAAATCTTCCAAATGACTTTTATTAAATTTGTTTCCAGATTTGAAAACTATTATAAAAAAATTATCGGTGATAGTCGGCGTCGAAAATAAAAATCAATTTGCCGAATCAACATCAAAATAAATCAACAGAGAAGCAATTTGTTGAACAATGATTACAGAAAATTCTCGGAAATAATATTAATAGGTCGACGGAGCAATGATAAAAGTAACAAATGTGGCGTTTTTTACAGACACAGTGAAAGAAATAACAGAATTTGCAGAAACTAACAGAATACCTCAAGAAGAATGGGAAAGATATCTGATTTTGAATTATTTAAAGGAAATGACAACCATAAACATATTAATATACCACAAATAAGAGAAGAATTACATATCAGTCAGCAAAAAGTACAAAAAGCCCCTGAAGCTCTGAAAAATAGGAAGTCAACCGGGCTAGACGGTATATCAAACAAGCTACCAAGATACGGAGGAGACAGACAACAGCACTTACCAATCTGATCCAAAAAATTACATAAGACCTGAAAGATGGAAAATTAGTACATTGTATCCAATGTTTAAAAAGAAGATAAAAATTGCGCATATATCTATAGGGGCATAAATTTATTAGACACAACTTTGAAACTAGTCACAACGTAATAACAAACAAAATTAACGCAATTATATCTTTGTCGGAAGAACAACAAGGCTTTAGATCCGGAAGGTCTTGCGTGGACGCTGTATTCATATTGAGACAATTAGTTGAGAAATCCATAGAATATAACAAACCAGTCTATCTGTGTTTCATATATCTTCAGAAAGCGTTCGACTGCATTCAACTTGAAGATGTTATACAATGTTATATAATAGAGACATCCTGATAAATATAGTTCACACCATCAAGAACATATATTCCCATAACCAACTCCAAGCCACATTAATAACAAAATGAGAAATGCTGTACCTGTAGCGGCATCAGACAAGGTGATTCATTAAGCCCCTTTTATTCAATATAATAATGAACGAAGTTATAAAAAAGTATGATAGGGCAAAAGGTACCAGATGGGTAACAAACAACTTTGCTACGCGGATGATGACGTACTATTCGCCGAATCCGAGGACGATCTCAAGAAACTTGTTCACATCTTCAACACATTAGGCAAATAGTTACAATATGTTAATTTCAGCTTAGAAAACAAAATGCATGACAACGTCTAAGGAACCTATACGCTGCAAAATAGGAATTGATGGTGATGTAATGCAACAGGTAATAAAATTTAGATATTTAGGAAATAGACATAACGAGCTATGGGGATGTCGAGAATGAGGTGCGACAACAGGTCATCAAAACAAATAAAGTAGTAGGATGGCTCAACAGCACTATTTGGAAAAATAAACATCTTACAAAAGAAACAAAAAGTAGAATATATAAAACAACAATTAGACTTATAATGACATACACAGCAAAGACAAGAACCGATACAAGACAAAAAGACTACTAGATACAACGGAAATTAAAATTCTCAAGAATATAGCAGGGAAAACAATTTTAGACAGATAAAGAAGTGAAAACATAAGAAATACGTCTAAGGTAGAAAATGCAATTGACTGGGTACTAAAACGAAAACAAGAAATGAATAGTCACATTAGCAGAATAACAAGCGAATCGCCAACAGGCCGAAGAAGTATTGGTCGATCGAGAAAGAGATGGATCCAGGAGGCTGAAATTGAAGAAGAAACAGGTTTTAAACCTACCATACAAGAAAGGAGAGGAAGAAGAAGATGTGTAATTATATCTGATAGTAAGTATTCCACGTCGATAAAAACAATTAACTACCAAGTGTCGCGATCGCAAAATATTTAGGCTTAAAATTTCGTAAGCGACAAACGTTTCCACTACAATATTGATCAGTTTACAGTAACCACCATACTGAACATAAACCAGAGGCAGGCCGAATTGCAGAAATGTTGGTAAGATGATGCATGGTAGATATCTGTCTGATGATCATCCAGCTATTTATAAAAGTTACGGAAGTCACAGTGACCTCCCACAACAATCTAAATGGAAAGCATCCTAGAGAACTGCCTGACGTCTATCCACTCATACCAGTCGTGTTTGATATTCCATCCTGGTAGCGAAAATGGGGGATAACCTGATTAGTTTTAAAAAGAAGGGGAATTTGGGACCCAGCAGATCTATTGAGGAATAATTCCAAAATTTTTACGATACTATGGGAAGAGACAGCTCTTACATTAAATCAGATTTAAGCGACGTGAATTGGCGTTTCAAAGAGTTTCAAATGCCGTCGCTGTGACGATGTTCGGTTTTCAAAGTGGGAAGAAAAAAAAAAGAAATAGCATGACGGCACCTTCTAGATCAGAATGTTCCATTGTTAAATAGTATTTCGTTTTGATGGGTGGAGGTTGGTATAGAGAGTCTATCGGGAAAAATATCGATTTCTGCGACGAGGTCTTAACACTAATATAAACGCTGTACACCAACTTTTTTAGTCCAAGAAACTTCATATTCTGGCTCTAGCAAAAACAAATTTCCTCTTGCATATTTTGGATATGACTTACACACCCGATTTAGGTATAATTTTGGACTCTTTGTCTTCGTTAGGGACGACATATCTTGCCAAAAGGGAGAGGATCTTGAACCTTTAGAATTCGAAGTTATCTGGTTTACAACAACTATTGGCAATGAGGGGCGGGTAGCTGAAGATTTTACAGTCACGGACTGACTACAGTTTTCAATGAAGCAACCAGAGTCCTCAATCCAGTGACTTTGCTAGCCTCTGAGACCTGTTTCTATTAACAGACTCTGATCTATGTAACGTGTCAATATGCAACTCTCGAAACATCATATCACAAACTAATTTCAGCAGTGTTTGAACTAACAATCCAAACTCAGGACCCATACGTAAGTTTGTCATTATCCATCAGCCAAATGGAAACATCTGAAGGATTTCCGTTTTATGTTTCCTTGGAATGATGTTGACTTCAACTAACTAACTAACTAACTAATCCTGGCAGGTATGGGTACCTATATACCTTACCCTTCAACGGCTTTGTAGACATAAATACATGAATGATAAAAACTGCACTAGAGCAGTCAATAACAAAAGTGCTGCTCCTCGTAAATTGCGCTCAAATCCTTGTACCAAGAATAGTTCAAACTTTGTTGGCTCGAGAAATTCTTGTAAGCAGACCATAGATGCTTGCAAGGAACGATATAATGTGAGAGTGGAAAGCAAACAAACAAACCTAGTTGCCCAAAGGAGTTAACGTCTGCCTGGTCTGTGACAAAACTAGTCAGCCAAAGTTTGTGAGTCAAAAATTTCACCATTGACTAGAGCAGATGGGTCAATCGCAGTGACCGCAAAAGAGAAGGCAAACTTGTTGGATCGCAAATTCATGATTCGCGAGGAAAACTACCACATTGATCCATCCAGGTCGTTATCGATGATAACATCTTAGAAAGTTCTGTGGTCAACGTTGGTGTTTCCCAGTGTTCCATTTTGTCACCTACTCTCTTTATTTTGTATATCAACAATCTACGCAAACCCGAATGATAGCTTCGCCGATGATACGATGCGGGTTTGTTTAAATCAACCGGCCCAATAAACACGCAAATCCATAAGCAGCAACTGATCACCACCATCAATAGTGATCGTAAAAATATTCTAGAGTGGAGTAGAAGTAATCTAATTGAGGTTAATGCAGTAAAGACATAGACTTCTATTTTACAAAGAAGGCTGGCACTGCAGCTCTGGATTTATGTCCTGTCTGGACATATAATATCACTATCATAAATTCGCTTGTTTGGTGTTGAGGTTTGGAGCAATATGACCTGGCATAGTTACGGAGCTGAATTCGCTACTGCAGCTTCACACAAACTCGAAGCTCTCTTGAGGACTAAAAAGCTTTATACCCCGCAACTGCTTCTTAACCTCTACAATGCCCAAATTCGGTCATCTTTGGAGTATTGCTCACACATTTGGATCTCGGTTTCCATCTATACCTCGAGGATGCTAAACTTAATACAGATAAAAGTAATTTGACTTATAGGCAATCCAGAATTGACCAGAAATCAGCTTAGAGCAAGGAAGAAAGGTTCCTGACCTAACTTTGTTTTACCGATACTAGCACCCAGAACATTTTTTGCAGGACCTACTCGACAGGCAGATGCAGCTCATGAGTAACGAGTTCGCCTGCAGACAGACAGAGCCTATGGAATCAGCTACTAAGGCAAGTCTATCCGGAACACTGAAACCTACGGAAGTTCAAGATCAATATTCACAAGTATCTCCATACGCCAGGCACTACTTGAACTACTCGAGCATAATAGGTTTCACCCTGCTAGCTTTTTACATAAAAAAATAAAGCTGTTAATTTATAAATGTCTTATTGCCTTCTTTCATTTTAATCAATCAGTAGCTACTCTATCTAGAAAGTATTATAACATATAACATATTGATACTTTCCTAATTGTGGGTTTCATACGTGAATTATATAAAAAAAATAGGTGAGATTACAAAATTCTCTCAGAAAAACACAGTTGGTGCATAGATAATAACGGCTCTGCAAATAACTGACATTTTTCTATAAATTAGTCGAATGGATGAATTTAAAAACCATTTTATCATATTCTGAAGTAAGTTGAAGTTTCTGGAACCGTTGGTGATATTTATACTGAAAGTTAACTTCAGTCTCTGAAGAAGACAACTTGGTTATGGAAACGCACGTCCGACAGTGTAATTGTGAGTGTTTTTGGTGTAAACGGTGCATTCAGTATATTCTAAAGTGTTCACTGAACTAATATGTTTTTTTTTCAATCGATTATAAATTGAGCTAATATAGACCTATAAGCTTAAATTAACTGAAAAATGAATATAATATGAGTTTTATATAGAGATTGAATTCCAGTTACATTCTTTTATGTTTGAAATCATAACATTTTTAAATCAAATTCGACCAGGGAAATACTTTAGTATATATATGCCATAAAGAAAATTCACTTTAATTTCCGAATTTTTTTCATGATCTACGAACCATTTAAGAACTAAACGAGATACGATAACATAATTTGCTTTTACGTGACAAGCCTCTAACTTTGAAAAAGGAAAAAACTTCAAAAAAATACCTTATAATGTTAACCTGATATGGAATACATAATGAATCATAGAAAAAATTAAGATATATCCAAATTTTATACTGCGGTGTTTGCAGAAAAAAATCAATTCAAAATTGTTTTTGAGTGAAAATAGATGCTAGTATCAATTTTAGACACATTAGAGTTTGTATGGCTATCCGAACTAGGTCTACCGGACCCATATACATCCGGTTAATGTTCCGTATATTTGTTTATCCTCCCTTTGATTGTTAACAAACCGAACAAAAATGTTATGATTGCAAATCGTTGTTGCGTCCGATCCCTATCGATAATTCCACATCATCCCTTGTTGGATTTGGATATTACATGGATTGGAAACATGGGCGTAGAAGGTAGCAGTGCCAAAAAATTATTTAAATATTTGTTTATCATTGTAATCTTTTTCCTTCAAAGTTTTTGATTAAAGAATCTCTTACTGGCTCATTTATTCACTAAACTAAACAAGTGGTTACTTTCTCGATAGGTATCATAACATATAGCCTAATGAGGTTTTTCTAAAGAGCAGGTTTCTTCATGAATTTATTAAAAAAACTTAGTTGAGCTCACAAAATTTCCTAAGAAAAGCACGGATAGTATAGTGATTTGCTCTGCAAATCATAATCACCGAATCAAATATTTAATGCTACAAGGCACTCAATAAGCTGGCTGTAGAAAAAACTCAAGACGTAAAGAAATTACCGATCTTTCCAAGTTTGGAGCCGCTTAACCGGTTTCAGAACCTGAATTCGTGATATTACAGGAAAAAGGAACATTTAAGTTGTGGGAAATCGAAAAAACAAAGAGGTATGAATCTAATTATGTAGCTGCAGGCAAGCCAAAACTTTCATCGGTCAGCAAAAAAAGGGAGGGAAATACTCTGGTAAGTCTAATCAAGGGATATATTGAAGTTAGTTATCACAAATACAATACAGATAGGACCGCTGATTCGAACTGCTGATTTTATAGAATAGAAAAGGATACACACACAAGATACATCCTCTGCAGCTATCAAGAGCTTATGGATACCTGGAGGATGGTATAAATGTCTGCAGTATTTTCGAATTCTGTTGATTGGACTGTAAAAGTTAAAACGGTTACTAATTCCTTGCAATGGCTTAAATATATGACTTTATTGGAAGAGAGATAAATCGCTCATGTAATTCGAGCAGTTGAACTACGAGTTCAACAAATATCTCTTGATTCCTTGATCACTAATGATGTAGATCGTATTAGTAATATTCTTCAGCAAGCTTTCAATAGGTCCAGACTAAAAACTATTACAGCTTAACTCAGGCATTTTAGATTAGTATTGATAACCACACATGATGTAAATATGTGAAACAAGTACTTGAAAGAGCAATGAATCTTTAGAAATTAGAGAAAATATATATCTGATATGGTCATGATCCGGCAAACTCATTTTTATCTTCAAAAATAAAAATAACATACAACAAAGTCTGACCTGACCTAGAGATGGTGGTAGATGCTGAAAAATACCATTGAACGATTTCAGTGAATTTGTAAACATGGAAAAAATTAGTCACCGTTATGTGATAAAATATGATTCACGTTATGATTAGTAAAATATTGGGTAGCAGAGTTTAAGCGAAGCCATACGACCTGCGAAGACCAGCATCGCAGTAGTCGATCAAATGAGATGACTGAAAGTCCGCGAGCTATCGGAGATAAATAGGTATTTTAAAAAGTGCTGTACATCGCATATTAACTGAAATTCGGAAATGAAAAAGTGGTGCTCAAGATGAAAAGTGAGAACCGGCTCCAACGAAAACGAAGTTCCATCTACAAGCAAAGTCATGCCGGTTTTCTGGAATGAGCGTGTCATAATTTCCATTGACTATCTTGAAAAGGGAAAAACTGTCAACAGCGAGTATTATATGAATTTATTGCAACGTTTGAGCGAATAAATCGGAACATAAACGGCCGCATTTGGCTAAGAAGAAAATGTTGTTTCATTAAGACAATGTAGCAGCTCACACATCCGTTACTGCAATGGCCAAAATTGCTGAATTAAAATTTGAATTGCTACCTTATGCACTATATTCACCAGATTTAGCCCCCTCGGATTATTTTTTGTCTTGACTTGAAAAAATGGCTATTTTGAGAAGCTTGACTATTCTTATTATAAAAAGGGTATCGAACTTATTGAACATCGCTGGGAAAAGTGTATGGAGCTGAAAACAGATAACAATGGAAAATAAATATATTTTATTCTAGAATTTTTATGTTTTCATTGTTGGGGCAGGTAAAATAATATTTGATGTTAGTTTGAGCAAAACTCCATACATCGAAATACATAAAACCAAAATAACCGACGTAATGAACAAATTAGTCAAGCCTTGGTAGATAGTTGTGGAATACTTAAATAGAGTTAAACACAGTGATATTTTGACAACTATAAATAATTACAGAAAGCGTGAGTACACCCAGGAAAGAAATGAATGAGAACAGCTTAAAAAACAGAGGATTTTGGAAAAATGCATATAAACCATACTAGATAGAATAAAGCTTGAGGAGTGCAAGATTATTGAATGATGATCTCACTTTACTGTAGTGGTTGACGTCAACTATTTCTTCTGTTATTTGAATTGAATTGAAATATGCTTCTCCGCAAACTCAAAATACTGTTCAATCAAACACGAATTGAAAATGTTTTCATCAATATGTAAATATTTTGAAAGTTCATTGTATTTAATTTCCGTCGAACATTTCACTATAGTATTCGGCATTGTGTACTGCATTGTTTGGTAATTGTTTGTTTTATCTCAGAAGGTTCTAATTCACAGAAAAAGATAAAAACTGTTCATATTCTATTCAAATGAGTTTTCTTTTCCAGGTTCCGAAATTATAATGAAGTTCCACCTCTTCTTGATATCTACTGATATATTGATTTCAAATATGACGGTTTATGTACAATTTTACAAGAAATTGAATTTTATCAAGTCACTGCCTAATTCTATGAATTGGTTTTACTGTAGAGGAAAGTTTGCTTCATCTGCAGATATGATTTGTAGTCCCAATAGTTAGAAAATTTTTATTCGAATGTGTGTTTAACTTTTCAAGCTATCTAAGTACTGAATGTTCAAACTTTTTTGATAAACTACATTCATAGACACCGAGATATTCTAATTATTAGTTTAATTCTACTTCCAGTGTTCTAATATGACCCTAAAGTTGATACGCAAATGTATAAAATCTCCAAAGAATCAATAATTCAATTTATGAAGAAGGAAGCTCCAAAAATGAAACACATTCGCTACAGTTTATATTGTTAGTTTCCGATTTATTTCCAAGGTCATCTGTGAAAATTACACATAAATCTTACTTATGCTTAGTTTTAATACGCATATAAAGGAAACACTTCTAATTGGGATAGATATGAGCAAAAAACGCGTTATGTGGAAAAGCAATTGGGGAAACCGAGAAAAGATACGTAAATATGATTTTGATAATATGCTGTCTTATGAAAGAAATTCTCTCTGCTTGTAAAAAAGGTCATATGAACACGAATGATGTTGAACATCAGGAATCCTCAAAAATATGTGGAATAGCTAGTGAGTGAGTGAACATCTCAACCGAATGGGTTGCAATAGTTTGCATAGAAGAAAACATATGAAAAACTTATCTGCAAAGTGATTAGCTGATAACTTTTTCATTGAAATTTTATTTTTCAAAACCTCCTCGTAAACTATTTAACATTCACTCCAATGGATATGATTACACTTTTTAATACCAAACATTGCTTAGCAGATTGGTATTTTGCTATATGTTATAATTTTTATGTTTTTTATTTATCAGTCAGGTTCAAAGTAAGTTCAGATATTGATGTGCGAGGTTTAATACAAAGTATTATGCTCCTAAATGTTCTTAATTTTAGGTCTCTTTCTATTTTAAATTGAAGACATAAGGTCAACGAAATAAGAAATTAAAGAAATGAAGTATTATTAAACAACGTAATGCTTAAGCTCAGCTGGACATATGATACCCAGGTATGGGTACTACAAGCAACACAAAGCTATTTTAAGAAGATTTCAATTCAAAGGGTTTCGAATGATAGTGAACGCGCAAAGACATATTCCAAATCACGTAATTTCGATAGTCTAAATGTTCCACCAGTGAAGAAACAGATTCAGAAATATAGTGAACGTCAAAGGGCATCCTGATGTGGTCATCAATCAACTAATAGAGAAGACTTATGAAATGAGAAGATTTAAATGCTATAGACCAAGTGACTATAAACATTAATTAACATGGGTTGAATAAATAGTTTCAATCTTAATGAACCTTTCAGGTTTCTGTTAACAGTTATACCAAGTACCTATTGTCCTTCACGAGAACAGATTGTATAATTAATAAAACAACTTCCTAAAAAAATATATTCAACAAAACGATGGTGATAAAATTCTAGGTTATATACTTTCAGACCCAAATCTGTTAACCAATTTGTTAATATGAACCTTCTGTGTTCTCAAAAACCAAGAGACTTGAGAAAGGGATGTACACCAAGCCCGCTGGTCTTCTTGGTTATTTTTGTTGAAAAGAAGCAAACAAAGATTATAGGAGAAATAGCCTATCGAAATAGCCTATGTGGATGATTTGATACTAATCGTTGAAAAATAATAGCTTTGAATACATAGGATCCGAAGTAACGGATAGAACGTAAAGAAAAATCTATGATGCAACTGGGAAAAAATAGGGGCAGCAACAAAACTATTTGATATATTTTCGTAGCAAACAAAAAGATACCGAAAAGATAGATAAAACTAATAAAAAAAGCTCAGCTGACATGGTTTGGATAAATAAGAGTGGACAGAATAGTAGGAAGAGCTAGAGCCTAACCTAACCTAACCTAGAGCAGCAAAAACGATAAAGGAAAAGGAAGACCAAAGAAAACAGGAAATGAAGAATTTGAGACAGGACAACAAACAAATATTGAATAAGATCAGATAAAATGGAAAGGATGATAATTTGAATAAGTAATACTACGTCGTAGCTCGATTCCACAGATACTTTAAACCTATAAGAGTAGAAAGGATTGGGATTGAGTGAAATAATTATCAAATACAGAAATGTTCTTGTAATTGTCAAGACTTAAGAGGGGAATGTACACCAAGCTCACTGCTCTCCTCTGTTAGCTTCATTGAAAACAAGCAAACAAAAAATAAAGAAGTCATAGTTTCAAAAATAGCCTATTAAGATGATTTGATTCTAATCCTTGAAGACCAAAGACCAATACACAAAAACTTGGAATATATAATGCAAGCTCTGAGAACCTAAACGTTAAGATAAATGAGTAGATCTCAAAGACATGAAATATACCTGATTGAAATAACGATGGAACAGGTGAATAGCATTGAATATCTAGGATCCGAACTAACGAATAATAGAAGAATTGAAGATGAAATACGGAAGAAAATAGGGGCAGCAACAGAACTATTTGATATATCTTCGTTGCAAAAAAAATACCGAAATAAATAAAGATATAAATTTTTGCAAGAGAAGCAATGCGTACACTCAATTCCGGGCCAGAAATAGGGACCACAACGTAAAGCGAAAGAAGTATGATTCGGAGCATGGAGATGAAATAATAGTAATAGAAAAAGCGCAGCTGACATGGTTTGGGTAAATCTGAGAAGACAAAATAGTTGGAATATTATAAGGAGTTAGAGCATCCAAAAAGATACAAAGGGAAACCAATGAAAAAACGAGACGAAGAAGTTGATACAAAAGATCATTAAAACATTGAATGGGATTAGATAAAATGGAAAGAAGAAAAGTTTGGATAAATGATATTACAACCTAGCTTGCCTCCACACGGACTTTACAACCACAAGAGTAGGAAGGCTGAGGATCTAATGAATGCATTGTCAAATACACAAATGTTCTTGTGATTATCAAGATTTAAAAAAAGGATATACACCAAGCCCCTGCTTTTCTTTGTTATTTTTGTTGGAAATAAGCGAAAAAAAATATAGGAGAAGTCATAGTAACAGAAATAGCATATGTAGATGATTTGACAGTAATGGTTGAAAATCAAAGAGCAATACACATAAACTTAGGAGTATATATACAGCAACAGAACAATATACCTTCGTGAAAAAGAAAAAGGTACAGAAAACAGTGATGTTACAAATTATAGAAAGAGTAGCAACGCCTATATCCTCTCTGATTCTCTAATAATTCTCAATCAAATGAATATAAACTAGAAATGATATCGGCATGATTTCCTTGTAATTCAAGCAAGCTGTATCGTCATAAAATAATTCTGGGTTCAGGTACTTTCTATCTATTTTTGGTATCAAAACTACCAAGCTAGAATTGTCTATATAAGATACAATGCTTCAAGTAACATCACATATAATAAAGAAAATTATGCATTCACCGAAAAACTGACCTTGCATATTACGAGTACAAAGAAATTATTCATTATGCGCTCGTAGAAAAATTATTTTGTTACGTCCTTGTTAAATACAGACTTACAGCAACTGCTACAGGAAAAGGATAATAATATTAGAGGGATGGGGGTGGTTTATGAGGGAGGGGTGACTATAGATATTGCTGGTTAGTTTCCGAGTCATTAGATCAGATAGGCGGAAAATTGGGACTCGATGCGTTGATATTACAGAGGAAGGATCATTGAAGTTCAGTAAAAAACTAATAACGAATTTTTCTTCCAAAAATTCCGAGAACGATTTTATTAAAGAAAAAGTTTTAATTCCAGTTATTACCGAGAAAAATATATAAATTGAATTTGTTTTTAATGTGGGTGTACAGTATAGACGAAGATTTGACAATAACCAGGTACTTCTAGGACCATCGTCGTATTCATAAAAGATGGGGCACTGAAAATATGACGAATGCAATAACCTTTTGACAATTTACATATTATATACCCTCAACTACAAAAGTTGAAGGTATATGAGGGTATATGAGTTGTGGACACTGCTGGGGTTTGCTAGTACTTTAAAATGTTTTAACAAATTACCCAGAAAACAATTAATATGAGAGTTGAGAATAAAATAATGTTGAATTTTCAAACGTATTTGAGTTATATCTATGATACTGTATTGTTATGTTTATATTATTAAGCAAAACTTATGTTTCTGATATATTATCAATTATAATTGTTATTAATAATAAATGTTTTTAATTAATAGACGTAAAATTTTCATTATTATAATTATCATCGTCTAATAGCACAATCGAATGCTTATCATTGATGGCCCGCGCCGTCTGATGAGATAAACAAGTGTGGGCCACCAGTGGTCCGCGCTACCCAATAAGACACTCAAGCGCGGGTCACCGATGTCCCGCGCTGTCGTAACTTAATTAATAAAATAACCTACTAATACTCTTCAGACGGTGCCGATGCCTTTTTTCAATTGTAAATGATGAAATTATACTAAAACTTAAACAATATGTTGATAATAAAAACTACGTCGTAGTTTATTATTAACCATCAAAAACAATTTTATGCTCTTCTATATAAAATGATGTTACCAATTTTATTACTTTATGAAAACCACTCTAACCATAAACATTTGTATAATGTATCTTATGGTTATCCATCCGTATCCCTATTAAACACGCTAAGGTTAGCGTCCTAATAATTTCAATCGATTAAGTTAGGAATCGTTAAGAAAGATGAAGAATTTAATTTCCGTTTATTTTTCTTTTCATAGACGGATATTCTCGCTTATAATAGCAGATAAGGATCTGGGCTGAGTAACAAGATATGGGCAATTGACTTCACAAATTAGAAAAGTGCTAGGAAATCTCGTTGCGGTTGTGAACTGGGTTTTCTTCAAGTTTTCTGATTAAAAACATGAAATCGAGAATGGTTCTTTTAGTTGCAGATCAAATTTCGTAATAAGGGATGAGATAAATTTCAACTTTTTTTATTCTTTATAAAAATGCTAGATATTACGTTACGTGTAATTATATCTTATTTATTTAGCAAATGAGAGCCCAACTTTTCACATCTGAGACTTCTATTGGACAAATGTATATAATCGAGAGTATATTCCTGGAAGAAAGTGAAATATTTCTAATACAACATCCTGAGAATAAGATATATAGATGAATATGATCATTTCATCTATTCAAAGAGAAATGACAAACGGCTCACACTTCAAATAATAACACGAACTTGATGTTTTCAGGTTCAGCATTAGGTTTATATATAACGTTTTGTGTCTCAATACTTAATTCAGTTCTTAGTTGCCGTGATAATTGAATATAGTGTTGAGCATCATCGCTAGTTTCTTACAAACAGAGGTAACACAGATATTGTGTATATCCAATCTCATTAAGAATCATACCATTTGAAAATTTCCATTGAACTGCCCCTTAAACCCTTTATACAGGCAAAATTAGTATTTAAAATCTATATAACAAACAAACTACATAGCATATGCATTTCTACTTTTAATCAATATAAGGTAGACAAATACTGGTTTTATTTTCTAAAAATCATATCGTCCAAATGTTGGCCGTTACATCGGACACATTCTTGGAACTTGTTTTCGGTATTTCTTGTCACTCGCTGGAGAAGTGCCACCGAGATGCCATTGACTTCGCGAACGATATTTTCTAACAGTACAGAGATTTGTCAAGGAATGTCAACGAAACAGCTAATCAATTTGTTAAGGAATAAATCACGAAGCAGCGCTATGATCTAACTAGCAGTGTGTGGCGTTGCGCCATCTTGTTGGAAACTATAAGCAACACCGTCTACGGAAATTGCTTGCCCTTGACGATTTTCATGAAAGTAGGGTCCAATTATTCCCCTGCCCATATAAGATATTACTATAGGCCCAGTATAGGTCCAGATTTGGACCAATGTACAACTCTGGCCCTAGCTTAGAAGCCGATATTGGCCCAGACTTGGTTGGAATTTGAGATAATAACAATGTCCCTCGATTAGTTTGCAAGCTTGGACCAGGCCTTAAACATATATAACTTCTGTGGGAGATTCATCTTCCAATAGATTTTCGTCAAATCCTCACAAGCTGTGATTTCATCTTCTGGTGGTAATTCAACAATATCAACTAAGGAGAGAAAGAAGCTGATGATATAGACATATCCGTCTTATGATTTTAACATGATATCACATCATATTTAGAACAAGAAGAAAAAAAAACAAATTTTCATGATCAGAAATATGTTAGAACATAACCTCAAAAATAAAAACAACTGAGAGATTAGTAACTTAGGTTTATTTTAGTGTACTGTACTTATTCTTTTTGTTTAAGAACACAAAATTTGAAGAATCCAAGTTCAGATTTCTATTTCTACAATTGAGGAACAAATTAACAGAGCGAACGATGTGACTCACACATGAAAAATCGACAAAATGAAATTGCAGTAGGGCAAAACTCCGCAATCTACAAATGGGACTCATGGTACTTAATGGGTTAAATTGGTAAGCCTCCTGTGATCGACAACACAATAGCAAATTTTGTAGCTATTAAAAATCTGAGACAAAAAAAAATTTTCAGAGCGCTTTCACTTCACCCTAATAGTAAATGGAAAAATCATAAAATAAATTTTAGGACAAATGTAGAGTTGAATTATTTTTCTCCCTCTACTAGGAGAATATCCCTTTATTTGAAACACCTTATAATAGAGTTAAAAATCTTAATTACCATTGAATAAAATTTGCTTGTTCAGTTTCATTGACCGCAGAAATATTTATTTTGAAAACTAAGAGTTTGATTGCTTCAAATTATTAAACCACAATTAAGGTGACGAATCGGTCACCTAAACAAGGAGATAATTTGAATAGTTTTTACATTGGACCTATTTGCAAAGGGATAAGCTGGTGAACAGTTTCAAGTCTATGCTAATCTAATAAATCGTTCATGTATGTTTACACGAGGTCGCCGGTTTTTATTACTTCTGACATATAAAGAATTTAGTTATCCACTATTTTATGGACTCCTTCAATAGGTTCGTAAAAATTTTATCGCACCAATTCCGTAAACAATTAGGCAAGTTACGATTCGAAGGGAAGCTGCGAAGAGTTATTTCTGGGTTGATTAACAACAAAAAGGTCGTTTTCTTCGGGGGGTTTTTATGACCGAGCCGAATTTATTGAGTGTTATTTTGATAAGAACATGACAATTAAGTACGGATTTAGAACTGTGCATTAATGAGAGATTTTAATGTACAAATAATCTAATTTTCCAGTCACGTTTGACTACGAGGTGCATAAAATTGAAAATAATGATTGTGACTTGAAGTAAAGATAGTATCCAACATTTACAGGGTCGAATTTTTTCGTATATAATGGTATAAAAGTAAAAGTGAACCTGTTTAATATTATTTATCCAAGACTATTGTATAATGTAGGCTTTATACGTTTGTTCGCTCCACTTTAATAATACATATTAATCACGGCAGTTATTAATGAATTCTTTGATCACTACTAAGTGATGTATAGCTTCAATATTGTATTATTTTGCTACGAAAATCGAAAATAAAAATTGCATCAAATGTACCGCTTAATACTCTTAATTCAGTTCTGTATACTGAAAAAAATTCAAAATGTGAATTTTCCTTTACCAAATTGGAACCCAAGACCCGGAGTTGGTAGGCAGGGAGCATTCACATTGAACCATCACCGACTTAGAATGTTTATTGACATACTACGTTTTTCCAACAATTTGTGAATTGCAGCTTTTGAAAGAAAATGAATTTGACTAAAATATCTCAATATTGTTGTTTATGTCCGTAGATCTCAATGTTCTGATATTTCGTATTGTATTTTGTTGAAAACTAATTAAAAATTGATATAGAGAATGAGATTGACTTTCATATAACATCGCTAGGAGATGCTGAAGTTGCCTCACTAAACTTATTACCGGAAATGTCATAAAAAATCAATTTTCTGAATTAACATTGTTGGTATACTTTACTAAATTATCCGCAAAATTTAAATCGTTATCGCTATGGACCTATGCTTACCTATTGGTATGATAACGTCAATGGTGATGTTATTTAATACAAAAGGCTGCAATTTATTTTCATATTTTGAAACTCTAGTTCTACAAACGTTGGACACAGAAGGTTAGAATCGCGTCAAGAATTAAAGGTAATTGGGTCATAGTTATGGTCCTATGACATCAATTATGCTCCAAGAGAAACTAGAATCATCTACAAAAATACATATTATACTACTGATGTCTTGACTAGATGTCGTTGATAAGCAAAAGGAACAAAATAGGGCCTAGTACTGACCCTTGAGGCATTCCATATTTTATTGACTTGCAAAAATACAACGTTGTATCAAATCTTACAATTTGACTTCTATGTTGAGGTATAACTTGAACCAAGCGAGAGGTGCTCCCCTGAAATCGTAGTACCTACTGCAATTTGTTAGTTGAAATTTTATGATTAATACAATCGAAATCCTTAGAAAAATCATTGCTGGTTGTTAAGGCTGGAGTAAACATCATCTAGGAGAGAAAATTTGTACAAATGTTATTTAGAAACCCAAAGAGAAAGATAAAAGCAAATCATGAGAAGGAATGATAGAATTCGTTAAATTTTCGGCTACATTAGTAATTATTAGTGTTATCAGGTGAAGTAGGAATTATACTTGATGAAGAAGCCTTTTTTCTTAGATTATTCTCAATGGACCATGTTCCTTTAGAAACATTACGAGAATTGACGAGTCTCCTATTATAATAAATATCCTTGGCGGGTTTTATTGTCTTTTGACATTTAGTGTTATTGTGAATCTAAAAAATTCAGAGTCCAGATTACCAGAGAGAATGTTCCAGTTAGTTGTTAGATAACGTCGCTTAAATTTCAAGATTTCTTCCGAAAATATACGGCAAAATTTGCGAGAAGCATTTTTGGTATAGGATTTTAGTTAAGTTCACTTCTATCAATACTTTAGTCCAGGCATAATCGGCTCAATCGAGAATTGAATACGCTATTTTTAGCAGACGACGATGCAACTCCCAAATTATGATACTCTGGAAAGATAACGGATCGCCAAAGCATCCCACCTGGGAGTATGACAAAATAGAACATGAAGATATTTAACAGCAATAGCCATCCCACATACTCCACTTTGCATCCCCAAGATCAGAAACCTGGTTAAGAATCTGTTTCGAACTGCTTTGGATGGTATCTCAATTACAGAAGAGAAATTCATCGTGAACATTACTACATGCAGCAAAAGCACGAGAGTTTAATGATGATTTTTTTTGCATTTAGTTCATGATTGGATTTGATGTGTAGACTGTTTTAAATAAAGTTGAAATTTTTGGAACCCTTGGTGATATTCATTCATACTGAATACACTCACGATTACACTATCTGTCGCGCGTTTCGATAACCAATTTATCGTCTTCATAGAAGATGAACAGGTTTACTTTCGTCAGCTAGTGTAATTGTGAGTGTTGGTGTAGTGGTGGTGTAAACATTCAATAAGACGGTTTTGAAGACAAAACATTGTATATAAACAAAGTACCGGACGTAATAGTAATTTAAAACCTTCTATTAATAACCTTCTTTGTGCGAGATGGTCCCAAAGGAGTCAATAATAATTGTTGTAATTTAGTACAGGTCAGCTTATTATTATTTTCATTTTCATTTAACACTACCTATTGAAGCAATTATAGTAATAATAATTAAGTGCTGCTCTTATTTAATTTTTAAAATTCAAATTGAATATCACATTACTCATGTTTTGATTTAAGTTCAATAATACTTATCGTTTTTTTCGTAATCTGACGTGTTCAAATATTTAAATGCCATGAGATACTTAAAATTTTTCAATTTAAATGAAATTGAAACGGGTGTATTGCAAACAAAATTTGTAATATTGTTATTTCTAGTTATTCCGATCATACACACGAATCAATGTAATATTGAGCTACTACTTTTCAAACTAATTTTCCAAACTTCTCAGTCTTCCCATTTTTCACGATTTACGTAAAAAATTTAACCAGCCTTTACCTATATTTCATTCTACGACTACTACAAATCATTCTAAAAGCCGTATTTTAAGTATTCACCCTCTCGCTAACCCTCACACCCAAGGGTTAATATCCATTCCAGTCCGCCTTCAGTGAACATCAACAACGCACTCCGTTATGCCGTTACAGTTTTATATTTGTAAAGGTCACCTAATTCTGGATGTACGTAGACATACACAGTGTGTGGAAGAAAAATTATTTTTTCACTCAGATGTGTAAATAGGTACGTACCTGGATTAAAAAAAGAAGCGTTAGTACTTTCTAATTAAAAAAAAACAAATGGAGATATTCATTTCTTTTCATATTGATCCAATTAAGTATTTGCATGCTTTTGTTGAAAATAGGGCTTCACAAGAGCTCCACACTTTTCTTATCCTTATAAGATTTTTATCCAGGTATCAACTAATATAAATATCCCAAACATTGTTTATGCACAAGATGAAGAACAGAACTAGTAGCTGCTGATGGTCCATACTGAATAAACTGGTAACACCACCACTACACCAACACTCAGTTATACTAAGTTATCGTCTTCAGAAACTAAAGGTAAAATGAGTTTACTTTAGTTTGATGTAGTGTAGTGGTGGTGTAAGCAATGTATTCAGAATGAGTATCGCCTACGATTCCAGAAATTCCAGCTTATTTGCTGATGATCCAGTTTAGAGAAATACTGGTCAATAATGGAACGAGATGGGACACAACGGATAAACTAAATCAATAGTTTAATTAGTCCCGTTATGGAAAAGCTCGCAAAATAGGTCCTTAGGACGGCCCTGTCCAGCTACAGTGGAATTTTAAAATTCGTCGAATTCTCCCGGCTTCTATCATATTTTTTATAAATGGAGAAAGCGTTCTTTTAGAACTTATTATAGCGGGCGCTTTATTCACAGTACTTCTTCTAAATAATTGCTAAGAAAATCTACTTATTCATTTATTTTCTTTATTTTTGTTCTGGAGCTTTCTAGAATTCTATTTAGTTATATAAATGATTTGTGTGAACGCAGTTAGTTTAGTTGTGAGTCGTAGTAAGAAGAACGAGTTAGTTAATGTAATCTTAGAAATGATTTAAGTGATTATATATATATATATATATATATATATATATATATATATATATATATATATATATATATTTCTTTAATTTCTTATTTCTTAGATCTTTTGATATGCTTATGTTTCTAAATCTTCCTGATTTAGATCTCTTCTGTTTCAAAATTATTTTTATTAATAATTTTTGAAAGATTGATAAAATTGACGTTTCGATTTTTCTTTAAGTCTTTATCAAAATATTATATTAACACTGACAATTTGCGTGTTTAGATTGAACAATAGATCATTTTCATCATAAATATCAAAATAAGAATAAAATCAAACTAGAATTATCTTCTAATACGAAAAATTAATTTCTCCCTAGAGATTTACATCTCAAATATATAGCAGTAGTCAATTAAATTATTTGTAGTTTCATTAGAATTTACAAAATAGAACAATAAATTTTACTCAAATTACTTAGGTCTTTTTTTATCAATTATAGATTTTTTGCTCTTATACTTCTAAGCCCTTCTAAAAATTCTCTTCTTCGTGGATTAGATTCCGTTTCAAGAATCTATCCAAATATCAGATCCTGAATTAAGATATTTGAAAAAGCAAAAACTGCATTAAATGAAAATCCGAAAACAATGTTAAACAGCATATTCAAGAAAAGGATAAACAGATAGGTACTACAATCAATTAAAAAGCACAAACAAAACATTGAAACATAAAACATTTTCCGTCATCATATGCACCAGAACTTTCCCAACAATTATCGAATTATTTCAATATATATGATATTAGTATAAGTCATAAAGGACATAATACGTTATCCAAATATTTCATTAAATTAAAATCTAAAGCACCAATAAACAAAAGAAAACAAAAGGTGTCTGCCGTGATAAATATAAGTTCTTAAGAGTATATAGAATAAAATATATCAATGGCAGATCTGGTCAATTACTTTAAAAATTTTATTTTTTTCAGCATTTTCAAAATTGTCTGCTTTAATGTTAATCGCGCGATAATGGTCTGTCATCGTTATTTTCTGATAGTGATAATAATATATTTTCAAATTTAAAAGCGGCAGACGTGGTCAAATGGATTTAAAATTCACCAAAAATTGAAACCTGTCTTACCTGAGCGTCCGTCGCATCCACCACTTTAGGCTTAGTGAGTCCCCACCTTATGTATGGTAGGTATAAGAGCTTCTATGTACAAAAGCTCAGCATTTCGTCGCTGGGTAAGACATTTAATACTTATTTAAAAGTGAGTGATGGTGTTGTTGTTCGAAGGCATGGAAGAAAACAAGGAAGAAAGTAAAACGCAATACAAATATCTTCACTTCAGTGGATAGAATTTCGAATACGTGGACCTTGCAACAGAAAACAGAACCTCTAAGAGAGTAATAACCTTCAAGTACCCTGGGAATCTGATAGACAACAATATAAACTGCTTAACAATCATCAAGTAGTGAGTACAAACTAATTTTAAGGCCCAATTTTTTAAATCTAAGTTGACTGAAGAACAAACTTCTAAACTGCAGCGCTAAAATGTAGATCTACAAAACTTTTACTCGCCAAGCAATATCATGCAGTGGTTAAACATGAACGATACCTCAAAGGTATCCAAATCCAAATATTACAAATCCAAATGTTTGAACATTATTAACGTATGGAAGACTCACAAATGTGAAAAAAGTGTCATGAATGCCAAAGGACACAATACGAGGATAAGAGGGTGTACAAAAATGAGAAAGGTGGACAATGTCACGGACAATTTCTGAACCATGCGAGTTACAGGATAGTGCTCCAAGTCAAGGGACAGGAAGCTATGAAGATCTATTCAGGAGGCCCAGAACCAAACAGCGCTATAGTGACACGTGGTAAAGTTAGTCAAAAATACGTCACTAGCTTTTAAATAATCTGAAGATCTATTCAGGAGGCCCAAGACCAAACAGCGCTATAGTGACACGTGGTAAAGTTAGTTAAAAATACGTCACTAGCTTTTAAATAATCTGGAAGAGTAATAGATTCGAAATTCTAATAGAATATCAAGCTTCATGGAATTTCTCTCTCATGGGATTCAGGTTAAAAGAAGAGATAAATGCTGGAATGCGAATAATCGGTATTTATAGTATCCAGACATTAGCGCGAAACATTTTTTTTTTCGAAATAGTTGTGATTGGTGTCCAATGGTACATAGCAAAGATATAATAGTAATAATAAGTACAAGTAATAATAATAACATTTTGTTAACATGCTTTTCAACAATTGATGTTCATAGATTTGGTTTAGCAGCAATATAATAATTATAAGGAAAGATTCCTATTTGGGCTGTCAACGAGTAAACATCGATTGTTTACCGGTCGTCTAGATGGGCAATTAAATATATACCAGTTTTTACGGTGTTGTGAATAGTGAAAGAATCTGGTTTTCACCAGTGGCGGACCATTAACACAGTTTTGTCCAGTGAGAAGTAGTTTCAGAAACTGTAAGTTCACCTTACTTATATTGTTCTCCAAGTTATCTAAACTTAGTGAATTACACATCATAAACACAGTCAATTCAATTAGTACTTCACCTATAAAAGCAGCAAACCAATTTCGCATGCTACTATTTACAAATAGCGGCCAGGGCCATATTCCAAATTCCGGCCAAATAAAATCAAATATCAATGATGTCTTCAATCAATAATACACAGTCAGACACTCCTACAACAGTCATCAAAAGCTATTCATCAGCAGTTAACCAAGCTGTTTTTCCAAGCAAACAACAAGCAATCGTTTTTTCCGCTATTAACAATGCCAAATTACAGGACTACCTTATCCCATTAGGATCAATCATTCAGCCAAAAAATATTATTTTTTCATCAAGGCTTTCGAACAATCGTGTCTGTATGTACTTGGCAAACAAATCAGTTGTTGACAACTTCATGAACAATTATGGCTCCATAACCGTCAACGGCGAAAAACTAGTAGCTCGTCGACTCATAACTCCGGCTGATAGAATCATACTTTCCAATGTAAGTCCAACCATCCCTCATCAACTGCTAACAGATGAAATATTAAAATTAGGTCTAAATCCAGTTTCTCCCATGACGTTTCTAAAAATCGGTGCAACATTACCTGAGTATAGTCACATCCTAAGCTTCAGAAGACAGATTTACGTAAGCCCCTATACGCAACAGCTTCCAGACTCCATAATGATTGAATTCGAACAAACCAGCTACCGAGTATTCCTCCAAAAAGATGGACTAACATGCTACAAATGCAAAGCTGATGGTCATATAGCCTCACAATGTATCAATAACTCCAGCCAATCAGAACCTAATACATATAGTTCAACATCAAATATTCAACCGCTCTCGACTTCCCAAACTCTTCTTACAACCCAAATCCAAACTCTTACACCATCTTCGTCAACAAATAACATCAATACACAAAAATTGACTTCTTATCCAACAACAGAAGACTCTTCACTTAATCAAGAGACGCCCGCAACTTCAACGAATATGGAAGCAGAAACGGATGCAACAGATATTCCCAAAATCACAAACAAAAGGCCTATGGAAGACACCCCCACACCCGATAGCGATAATAACATAACGCCCGAAAAATTATTCCCTAAGCCAAAACCAATACTAAAAAAGAATAAATCGAGCAAGAAACAATCAACAATATCCTGCAAGAAGTTCATCGAAAATCATTCGCCACCTTTCATTCTGGACTACGACGAATTAATTGTACTACTAGATAATGTAACCGGCTCACTCCAACCTGTAAATATAGCTCTAGATTTCACTTCTGACCTCCTTGCGCTTACTACTATGTTATCCGAAGTATATCCCTACATAAATGACAAGACAACAAAAACGAGAATCACCAAACTTAAAAAAAAGATATTTACTCATCTTGGCCAAGACTTAATTGACTCTGAATCTGATTCATCTACTAACAACTGATTTGTCGCACATAACCCTCTCAAATTAGTCCAAAATTCAACTCAATTCTTCAATGGAACATAGATGGTTTCTACCATCGACTTGGTATGCTACAAGTTATTATTAAAGAATACTCCCCGGACATCATATGCCTTCAAGAATCCAATCTTAAACCAGATAGCAGCTATTCAAACAGTCAATTTCAATTCTTCTCCAAAACTCGTAATAATACCAAACGTGCTAGTGGAGGAGTGGTAACGTTAATAAGCAAATCTTTACAAGCAGATCACTTCCATGTAAACTCAGATATCGAAGCCCTTGTAGTAAAACTCACCAGCCATAAAACCTCTTACATCTGTAATATATACATTGCTCCCGACTCCACAATAGAATACAAAGACTTAGAAAAATTACTAAATCAGATACCAAGTCCAAGAATCATTATTGGAGATTTTAATGCACATAACATAACCTGGGGCAGTAAATCGACAAACTCAAGAGGTCACATACTAGAGAAACTCATTGCCGACATTCCACTGAATTTTCTGAATGATGGAAGCCATACTAGTTTCAACATATCCACCGGAGAAACTTCTGCTATCGATTTAAGTCTCTGCGACCCAGCACTTTCTGCCAATCTATCATGGGAGGCTCTCTCGTACTCCTATGGAAGCGATCACTTTCCAATTATTATCGAAAATCGCACCTCTCCAGGAAAATGTTCACCAAAATACTCACCTAAATGGAGAATAAATTCTGCAGATTGGACATCTTTCAGTAACCAGATTGAGCTAAACATGGATAGCTGCGATAATACCAACGATGTCCAGAAATGTGTATTTAACTTCAATAAAATCATCTTGGATAGTGCCAGCCAGCACATTGGCCAAACAAAAGATATAAAAGGCCATACTCCAGTCCCCTGGTGGAATCAAGATTGCGAAAAAGCTATCAGGGAAGCAAAAGCAGCGTTGAACAAGTATAGGAAATACAAAACTCTCCAAAATCGCTTAGAATTGAAAAAATACAAAGCAAAGGCACAACTTGTGATCAAACAATCCAAGAAAAAATCTTGGCAGGAATATGTTTCTGGAATAAACTCCTCCACTCCAATAAATCAAGTCTGGGCCAAAATAAGAAAAATGAATGGAGATAGTTCAAAAAGCACTATCCGTAGCATTAAACATAATGACCGGTATTACTCATCCACAATAGATATAGCCAATATTTTGGGCCAATCCTACCAAGAACAATCGTCAACCTCAAATTTCACACGCGACTTTCTCAATAACAAGGCTCAAATCGAACAAACTCCCATCAGTTTTGAAGATACACTGGATAACCCTTTAAACCTTCCTATTACTATAGAAGAACTTGACAGCACCTTAGAAAAAATGAAAAACTTGAGCCCAGGTCCAGACAATATTCCAGTCATATTCCTCAAATATCTACCACCTTCAGCAAAACGGCATCTACTGAAGCTTTTCAACAAGACATGGGAAGATAAAGTATTCCCTTCATTATGGTCTGAAGCTATTATTCCACCATTTTTGAAATCTAAAAAGCCCAAACAAGAAGCCAACTCGTACAGACCTATATCACTAATATGCTCAATGGGAAAACTGCTAGAGAAAATTGTCAACCAAAGACTCATGTGACATCTCGAAACTTCTAACCTCCTAATCAACGAACAAACTGGTTTTAGACCAAACTGCTCAACTCTTGACAATATTGTGGATTTGGAAAGTGAGATCAACGAGGCTTTTGCCACCAAACAGGTATGCGTAGCCATTTTCTTCGATATCTCAAAAGCTTTTGATACCTGTTGGACTCCAAACATTCTGATGCAACTACGAAGATGGAATATCACAGGAAATTGCCTAGCTTTCATCAACAACTTCCTTGCCAACAGAACATTCAAGGTTCGGGTTGACCACCTACTATCTGATGCTTACCGCCAAGCAAATGGAACCCCACAAGGCTCAGTTATCAGCCCTACTTTATTTCTGATTGCCATCAACAATATACTCAATAATCTGAAAAAACCATTGAAAGCAAGAGTCTTCGCAGATGACCTAGTAGTTTACATAAAAGGAAAAAATATAAATACAATATCTCTATTTATTCAACAATTCATCACAAATTTGGAACTATGCTCACGTCAATCCTGCTTCAGGTTTTCTGTTACTAAAACAACAGGTGTGGTATTCAGCAGAAATCGTTCATATACTATCCCAAAATTGAAACTTTATAACCAAAATATCAACTTTAAATCATCGGCTAAATTTCTAGGAATGATCTTTGACCATAAGCTTACCTGGAAAGATCACATAGAGAAGTTAGTCCAAACATGTATGAAGCGGCTTAATATAATGAAAAGTCTAGGAAATATAAATTGGGGATCTGACCAAACAACGCTACTACTTATATATAAAACGCTGATTAGGTCTAAAATAGACTACGGCTCCATAGCTTACGCATCTGCCAGAAAAACTGTACTTCGCAAACTCGATGTTATTCATAATACAGCATTAAAAACAGCTTCAGGCTCGTTTACAACATCCCCTAATACCAGCATTCGAAGTCTTCTTGGTGAACCATCATTAAACTACAGACGCTCTATATTGAGCTTGAATTACGCGGCTGCTATATCCACTAATGCTGGAAAACCAGTTTACAATAAGACATTCAACAACATATATAGAGATCTTTTTGATAAAAAACCGCATCTATCAAAGCCATTCTATGCCAGAGTTAGAGATCTTCTTCAGAAATTTAACCTAGAGCTCTCAACAATGTTTCCATCCACTGTCGAACATCCAGCTCCGTGGACAATCTCTACCCCTCGCTGCCAAACTAACTTGACCGGGTTTGATAGGGATACAAATCGCCATGAAATCTTTGCAGAACTCAACAGGATACTGCGTAACTACATTGATTTCAACATAGTCTACACGGATGCTTCGAAATCGGAGGCAGGAGTGGGTGCTGCAGTAGTGACCGCAACTGAATCTTACAGCATAAAATTCTCCCCTCACACAAGCATATTTACGGCAGAACTCTATGCTATCTTTCATGCCCTTAAAGTAACTACCTCCTTCCCAAATCCCAAAACCCTAATTTTAACTGATTCCTTAAGTAGCATTCAATCCTTGAAACATCTCTATCCTAAGCATCCAATATTACAATCAATCAAATCACTGCTTCACAATATCCAGAACGACAAGAAATCTGTCAATTTCATTTGAATTCCTGCTCACATTGGCATCAGAGGCAACGAAAAAGCGGACCTATGTGCGCGTAACGCAATCGTAAACGTTAATGCTGAACTTATAACAAAGTGCGTGGTGAGTGACGCGAGAACACTTATTCGGGAAAAAGTTCACAACTACTGGCAACAAGACTGGCAGCGATCGCAAGACAAACTTCGCGAATTTAAATCAACAGTGACACTGTGGAAGCATCCAAAAATATCACGCAGAGCACAAGTGACTATTACTAGACTTAGAATAGGGCATTGCAAATTTACGCACACTTATCTTTTCAATAATGACAATGCTCCTATATGTGATTCATGTCAAGAACACTTAACAGTGAAACATGTCCTGATCAATTGCACTTCGACACGTACCGGCTAAAATATAGACTACCCACAGACTTAAATATACTCTTAGGTGTAAACTGCCCAGTTGATAAATTGTTGGGATTCCTAAAGGACATTAATCTACTAAACAAAATCTAATATTGTATATTGTTATACACCCCGCTAATCACCTTGGGTGGAAGCGGATTAGCTTGAAATAAAAAAAAATAATTATAAGTAAATTTGGAGAAAAAGAATTTTATGTGATATATGTTATGAGCATTATCTTATGAGATGAAAAACAATCAAATGAGAAAAAGGAAAATTATATGAATATTATCCTGAAAGTAATTCCTCCTATGGAATGATTTGTAGGAGGTAATTTGCTATAAAAAGTGGTCGTATGAACACGGATGCTGCTGAAGTTCCAAGACCGTAACTATTACAGTATTATTGATACAATCCGTGCTCTTTTACGTAGAGATCGTTGCTTAATAGTACGTGAGGTAACTAATGAGGTAAATATTTCCACCTAAAGAGTAAGAGAGGTTACATATGAAAAGCAATCTGCGAGGTGGGTGCTGATCAAGTGGAGTTAAACATTCACATGAATATTTTGATTTATTCATACGTGATTCAAGGGAATTTTTTGTCAAAGTAAGTAAAACTTAAGCAATAAACAAAAACAAAATACTGTCAAAAAATTGCACAAAACAAGAAAACAAAAACCGTTTTTTCGCTCATTGTGTTTTTTTAAATATTTATTAATAAAATGAGAGAATACAAAATTATAGGTTAATATCATGCTGATTTGCTGAGTTTTGTTCAGTTTCGTTTGCTGATAACATTCTTCAACACAAATGTCATTATCACTTCAATCCTACTGCTTAAAAGCTGCTTCAATATCCAATTCTTCCTTTTTAAAATAATGTACCTCCATTATTCAGCTAGAAAGATTCATTCAGTAGTTTCTTTGACCATTGTTAGATGTTTTTATTTTGTACAGAATATATAAAAGAAGAGAAAATGATAGGTTAATATCATGCTGATTTACTGGAACACTTTTCAATGAAAAGTCATTCTTCCATTAAGTCGTACCCGTATTTACATAATTTTTAGTAAGTACCAAGTTATGAAATTAATCTCAATCCTTTCATCAACATTTCCGTTTCTCTCAATTTACAAGGAATAGTTCTTGAGGCTCGTTACGTAGCAATTTGAATCTACCTTAAGTTCAATTTCGCTTGTTGATAACATTATCTTCAGGGGAACACTCACCACAAATGTTATCATCACTTCCATCCTACTGCTGATTCTCGCATAAAACGCTGCTTCAATATCTAATTCCTTCTTTAATGAACCTTAATTTTCTCAGCTAGTAAAAATCATTCATTGGAAAATGGATTTACATGCAATTAAATTGAAATGTTGGTTCTACCCAATTGTACAATTCCATGGTTCATACTGGTATAAACTGGTATACCATACAGAAGTCAAGCAGGGACCACCAACGATCTTATTTTCAGAATAACTCAAATCACGTTTTAGTTTTTCAATTTTGTTTACTAGAATTCAGTAGTATGCTTTCATTATTTCATTATTTATTTTTGTAGAAAAATCAGCTCATGTTCTTTCCGTTTATTTGGTTGAGAACCACTGTTCTAAATCATCCCAGTTTAGATGACTTGTCATTTATATTGTCGTCACTAATAATTACCTAGTGTAATTGTAGAAAAACTCTCCTAAGTGAAATTAATGAGTATCATTGTTCCCAAAACCCCTATGTCGAATTTATTAACAAGTCTCCATATCTCATTTGTTTATTTATTGAATTTATTTGTTAATAGATTTAATAGAAGTCTTCATCAATTATAATTATTGAAATACTGCCAACAATAGTATAAATTTTGGTATATTTTGAAATATATGTTCATTGAATTAATTAAAAGAATCAAACATTCTCATTTGTGGTCGTGTTGGAGGTCAATAAATCAAATCCAATTGTGACTAATTCAATCAATATTAGAGTGTTTGTGAAATGTCATTCGAACATAAGCAAAAGAAGAAGGGGAATAATGAAAAATAGGCAGTATACTTTGAATACTTCAACTTTTATTTTTGACAAATATTGATTAGTATTTTTGCAATATCATTTCTTTTATCATACTTTACCATAAATACTTGAGTATTTGTTAGAAAAATAATACTATCATTTTGGAAGTACTAAGCTGTGGAACAAAATATATTTCATTGAGAAAATGACATAAACTAAAACTAATATGCAGTTCTGAAGAACTCAATTATTTTTATGTTTGTTAGAAACATTCCCCTGTGTAAGAAACGAACAAAACTGGCGGCAATCTAGTTAGCTTCTTGACTCTTTTGGAGTCGAAATCCTCGGAATCTGTACAATCCTAGAACTGTACAAATAATTTTGTATATTGTAGTTATAGATTTTCCAATATCAATTGCAGAAGACAGTTATGCGAGAAACAATCAATATTTCAATCAATAAAAATATCGAATAAATGCATTTCTAAAGGCCGAAGCCGTATGTACAGAATTTCTTCGAAATATTTCTGCGAGAAAGTCAGCGATAAGCATTGGCGTCGCTTGATGAGATTCATTAAACTCATAAATTTCTTCAGATAAATAGAACTATGGCATTCTTTAGACAATGGACGAATTAAGACAATTAAATTGCACAGTGTAGTGAGAATAAAGATTTAAATATACAATTACAGCAAGTTATTTTAAATATATTCGAATGTTTAAAAAGGGAAATATTCAGCAATCTGATGCAATCATAATAAGTGGCAGCAGACCGCCAAGAGCATTGTGTTGAACATGTTATCAAAGAAAGAAAATCGGTATGTGGTATCACCCTCTTCACAACCCATCATAAGTGAATCAAATGATGATTCTCGTTCATCATGATTATTTATAAAGATACTTTGGAATTGAAATGTTTTTTTCTTTTGTTACATTTGCAATGAATTTAGTTTCTTTATGGTTTTGCTTTTAAATTTCGTTTTCCAGAAAAAAACGAATGAGATACAAAAAGCGCTCTGGTACTCTGTTTAAACCAAACTCCTTCACAGGCAGATACATGTTACTCGTCTATTTACGTTTTATAATTAAATATTTATTTGTAGCAAGTTAACGAGATATAATAATGATTTTTTTCATGTAGAACTACAATTAAGTGATCTGTCTAAAAATGGTATATAATTCCGGCAAGAGTTTTTATGATTTGCAATTAATTTAGGAAGAACTATATCTATAAGTATAAAGAATTTGCCGTTTGCAGATTTTTAGTTATTGATTGTAGTCTTCTTTCTTCCTAGGAACAGAATGAATTCAACTACATTTTCTTGACTGTGTTTGTCAGTTTGTTTTATTTCTAGTTACGATTAAAGATCCTTCTCGTATTAAGTATCTTGTGTTCATAAACGCTTCCATATTTGTTCTGCAGCTACATTCTTGGACATTTGATGGGATAAGTTTCTCAAAGTACAATAATTTTTAAAGTTGAGCACTGTAAAGCCTAGAGAAAAATGTAATTGGCACCTGATATCTATTGGATGAATCAGTAGGTAGATCCTCGCAAATACTTTCTTGGTTGGTGAGTGTTAGGATGGCAAATATGAAAATAAGAGAAAGGATCTGGGTAGAAGACTAGGAAATTGGAGTTAGATAATTTTGCGGAATCTACTTGAATGTATGGCAATTAATCGAATCACTGATGTTGGTGCATTCTCTCTGTTCATTTTAATGCTCCGGATAAGGCTGCTATGAATGATATTCAATCTTGTAAAGGTAATAGTTATTAATAAATCAGTAGAAGAAGTAGAATAATTCGGTTAAGTTCATCTTATATGTTCCGTATTTCCATATCGTAGGTTAAACTCGAAAACAAATTTGTTCATATCGGTGTTGAATCTGTTAACTTCAAATACAATGTTGAATGTGAATACTGTGGTGTTTTTCCATAATTTTTCCAGACTATGGTCTTCTCATAGTTTGGAGAAAGTAGTATATTCTGCATAAATTTAGAAATAATTGTGGAAGACTTAAGAAAATTGAAAAACAATATAATACAAAAAGAACTGGAAAAAAGTGAAGAAGATACGCCATTAAGACACAAAGTAGTATATTTTGGATAAATTTAGAAAAAACTGAGGAATCCTTGAGAAACTGGAAAACAATACAATCCAAGAAGAACTGGAGCTTCCAACCACCAATTAAAAATATTAAAGTTAATGTGAAGAACTCATAGAATTGGTCGAAACTGTAATGAACCCAGAAGTATAAATATTTTCAAATTCAATAACCTCACTAAACTGAAAATAAAACATCAACACGCCACTGATCATCGAAGCAGAAGTTTTTGAAAGGGATAGAATCCAATAAGAGTTGGGCTTATGAAACATCACATCCCAATAAGTGGTAATAATGTGGGTCATCGAATTCAATAAAATTGTGTTCTTGTTGGATTAAAGTAGATTAAAATTAATCGACGGAAATGGCATTACTATTGAAGAAAGTGTCAACCGTTGATTATCAATTGAAAATAAATATTCTTAGGAGAAATAAAGTGTTAAATGTTAGATTCCTCTAATCAGATTACGATCTGACTTTTGGAATATGTCTTAGGATTGAATTTTTGGTTTTGTTGGAAGCCTCAAGCTTTAAGGAGAAAATAGATACCGTGTTTAAATAGGATTAACTTAAGAAGTTATGTGATGCGGGGATAGTTGAAGAAGGTGGAAGAAGAAAGTTCACTATATTAATTACAGTAAAGCGCAAGGTGGTACCAAGTAAAAAAGAAATGATTGATTATAGAAATTTCATGTTATTCAATTTATTGTCTTGCATTTTGTAGAAAAACTATTATTCTACGTTTATTCCAATACTATATTACCTCCAATCACCTTGTCGTCGCCCTTTTTTTTAATATTTCAGCTAGCTCAAAAAATTATCAAATTCGATAGAGTAGGGGTGGGTAAACATAAAATGATAGGTACTTTATGAAATATGTTTACTTCTAAATAGTAAAAATATAAGGAATCTATGAATTATTTGATGTACCCCAAGTGATACCAATTGGTTTCCAGCTGTCAGTGTAAATATAATAACATACAATATAGAACTATAAATATGAAGAAATTCACAAATTTATCAATATCTTATCATATATAGATTCTCTTTTGTCATTAAATG
The DNA here is from genome assembly GCF_026230105.1 of Diorhabda sublineata. Lineage (NCBI taxonomy): Eukaryota > Metazoa > Arthropoda > Insecta > Coleoptera > Chrysomelidae > Diorhabda > Diorhabda sublineata. The sequence goes on from NC_079483.1 coordinate 3,120,481, forward strand.
GAATTAGTTTACTTGAGTTTAGACAGCGAAAAATTGAAACAAGCTTATATGCACTCGGGAGGCTGTAGCTGATATACTTGCAGCTGCACTCCAAATCACTTCTACACTCGTACCTTTGGGTGGATCAGTTCTTATAAAGTATTTACCTCAATTTATTATTATAGAATTTGTAGCTTATTGGTCAGTACTACACGATCTACAGTCTAAATCAGAGGTGTCAAACTCAATTTTGAAGAGGGCCTTATATTAAATTTTGAATTCGTAGGTGGGCCTGATTGAAAATAAGAAAAATTGAACTGAAATTACTATAACATTTTATTTATTAAATTACATAAGTATATAATAAACGGTTGTTAAGAATCATATTAAAGTTATAAAAGATGGTAGATAATTATGTTGATCTCGAGGATCCAGATACCTGACTTCTCTTGTTTTTGACCTCATTGATGTCAGGTATCATATTCGTTGTAGTTATTTTGAGAATTGATTGGCGATGTTCATTCGTAAGTCTTGTGCGATGTTTGTTCTTATTTATTTTCACGAGGGAAAACATCTGCTCACATAAGTAGCTACCAAACATGCAGGGAATGCGTGCTGCAAACTTTTTTAATTCCGGGTAATTATCCAAACTCTTGAAATATTGTTTATAAAATGTAAGAGTGTTAATCTTATTAAATTTTTATTTCCAAATAGTGTCCGATTGAAGATCTATCAATTCCATTTGCAAATGAACTGGTGCCTGTGAAGCAAAATTGAATGGATTTTTGAAAATTGGGAATTCCATTTTATTCATTTTGTGAGGGTCTTCAAAACGATTGTTGATTTCCGTAATCAAATGTTGCAGAAGCTGAGAATATTCATCCAATTTTTTTTTTGGCACTGTGCCAAATGATTTTTATTTTTCACTTCATTTTTCCTACAGCCTCAACTTTGTTTCAAAGGCATGAATATATGAATACATTTGAGTGACAATCAGAATTTTACCCTGTAATTTTATATTCAGATCAGTCAAGTGTTTATTCATATTTACCAAAAAGGCACAATTAATTCACCAGTCATTGTCATAATCAATTAGTTTGCCTTTTTATAGCAATAATGCTTGAATAGGGTCACATACAAAAACCTTTCTAAAACTACTTTTCGACTGAGCCAACGAACTTCGGTGAAATAAGGGACATAAGAAAACATTCCGTCCAAATCTTGTACAAATTGCGTGAACTGTCTGTGATTTAGTCCTCTTTATAAAATTTAAAATTTTAATTATAGGTTGTACGACATATTCCATTTTCAAATGTTTGGATGTCAATGATTCCTGATGAATTATCAATCAATAAATATCATTTGCTGTTGTAGTACCTGTTAATGGAATGCACTTTAATAGTTCTTCACTTATTTCAAAATGCTCAACAGCAAGTGAAAAGTTTGTCAATTCCTTAATTTTCTCCTTCAGTTGAAGAACCAAATTTTGAGATAAATCATTTATTCTTGTAGCAACAGTGTTGTTTGAATGAAAAATATTTTAAATTATTGACTTTTGAGATGGAATTGAAACATCGGTAACTTTCAACATACAGTTACAACATAAAGTTTTGATCTTTTCGCGATTGCAATAATAAAACTTGATTTTAGGAAATCTTTGCTCTCTGTACTAGCTTTAGTGAATATCGATTGTTGACTTTCAAGTTTAGATTTTAAAGATGACAATGTGTCGATTCTTAATTTTGACATATGATTTGTATCATAGTGTCTCTTCAAATTAAACTCCTTACAAACAACAACTGTTCGATTACAAATCAAACTCAGTGGTTCACCTTTCCATTCCATCAAAAATATACAATTTCCCATTTAGACTGAAAATTCGATACTCACTAACAACTTTACGTTTTTGTAACATTATGCCAAAATCGTAACAATTATGGATATGGCACGCACACGACAAAAACAAATGCACAATATCTTCACAATCACTACTTTGCAGAGCAATTAAAATCCTTCTCCAACCGTATCGCTTCGATTACTCGACTCAACTGACTCACGTCATACCGACGCACTTGTTTTATATGGTTAAGGAAGGTTCTAGCTTGCTGCTAAGAGATGGCGATACTGTCTTTCTCTCTCGCTTGTCTAGACACTTGTCTAGACACTTGTCTGCCCTTGAAATTATATCCGTAGACTTGAGAGTACGAGTATTTAATACATCCATGGAGGAATCGTATAAAGTCTAAGAGTTCTAAAAAACTTAATTCTTCTTTATGTGATACATTGTGATCGCGGGCCTTAATGATACGGCCCAGGAGCCGGAAGTGGCCTGCAGTGCGTATATTTGACATGACTGGTCTAAATGGAGTTGGTAGTGATACTTGGAGAGTAGTTATTTAAGTCTAACTATCGAATGAAGTTGGCGAATTAACAGTTGAATTAATGGCCTTAAGTAATGATAAACTTTTATAATTATCGATGATTTTATGTGGGCTTATTGGTATATCAGTCACTTAAATTTCTAAATCCTCTTATTACAGTTGATTTCCAAAAATTCTGAATATAATTTGAAAGTAACTAATAGTTCTATTTTTTTTCTAGAGGCTGATAATCTAGATATTTTTAAATGCTGAGTACATGTTTAAAATTGATTTCAAATTACCCGCAGAAAAAAAGGAAGAAAAGAACATAAAAAAGTTTTATAAACCATAGAAAGTTCCACACTTAGGGATTTTGGAAATATTTTATGCCTGACCTGCAGATAACCAAGAAAAAATTTCTATGGCACAAGTTGATAGAATGATTAAACACAAATTTATTAATTCCATGGAAAATTTATATGTTAATTAATTTGATTGTCATTAGTGTCAAATCATATAATGGTAAACAAAGAGTGAGTAGCTGATGAAATTATTTTAATCAACAAATGATCATGTTTATTTATATGACTATTTAAGGGTAAGTCTAAAGTTAATAGTACATTCTACAGAAACCGTATACTTTGTTAAGCACAAAATAAATTGAACCCGTAACAACTAATTATAAAAAATGAACGGAGAAAACTTGATGCAGTAAAAAAAAACTTTTGAACATAGAATAAGTTCGTGGTTTTTACGCAAACGGTGGAATGAAAATTAATCAAGAAGGAATATTGACAAGATGGTCACGCATTTCTAAGATGTACTTAATGAAGACGAAAGTGAACCCATAATCCGATATGATTTTTGGGTATGATACCGAGGATATACCTACTCTCAGTGAAATACAAATATCTATAAAAGAAATTAACAATAACCGATCATTCAGGGGTAACAATATTACAGTTAAGTTGTTTGTGGAGATGCAGTAGAAAATATGACACGTTACGATAAGTTCAATCCATCCAGTCGCTATCGTTGGACACACTTCAGAGAGCTTTAAGGTCAACGCTGGTATTCCCCAGGGATGCATCTTGTCACCTACTCTCTTTCTCTTGTACATCAACGATCTACTCCACAAATCATCAAGCCGACGATAGCAAACCGGTGTCGTCGTTCAAATCAGCTGCCCCAATAAACTCGGCTAACACCATAAGCAGCAACAGATCACCACTATCAATAGCGATGGTGAAAATATTCTAGAGTGGAGTAGAAGTAATTTGAGTTTAATGCAATAAAATCATAGGCTGTTGTTTTCAGAAAAAAGGCTGACACTGCAGTTCAGAATTTGGTGTGGAGCTATAAACCCCGCAACAGCTTCTAATCTTCTACAAGACCCAGATTCATCCATATTTGGAATATTGCTCGTACATTTAGAGCTCGGCTTCTAAGTAATCCATAAGATGTTCGACCCAATACAGAAGGGAGCTATTCGATTTATAGGTTGCAAATGCAGCTGAAGATTGTAAATTGAAACCTCCCTCAGTTTATCGCTCAGAAAATCCAAGAGCATTAAAAAATGAATGAAGACTGGTTTGGTCATCATTTGATTTCTGAATTCGAAATGTGATGCTACTAACTGACAATGCACCAGGTCATCCTCCAACTCTAATTAATTTCGATCCACGTGTGAAAGTTTTATTTTTGCCACCAAACACTACCAGTTTGCTTCAACCAATGGACCAATGATTGAAACATTTAAAGCTTACTACAGAAGGCGGTCATTTGCACATTTATATAAAGCTATGAGACAAAACAATGAGCTTTCTGTTAAAGACTTTTGGAAGCAATTCAATGTTTTAGATGCTATAAGAATTATTGGACAATCTTGGAATGAGGTTTCACAAAAAGCTCTCCATGGTGTCTGGAAAAAACTGTGTCCATTTTTTTTTCACCACTGAAACCCAAGGAGAATCAGTATCAGATCCTGAACAAATCGATAGCATAATAGAAGAAATGGTCTATATCGCCAAACAATTAAATTTAGAGGTCGATAATGATGACGTTCAAGAATTACTAGATTGACACAATCAAGAGCTAACAATTGACGAGGTTACAGAAATGCGTAAGTATGAGCAAGACATTGAACAAACTGATTCGATAGAACCAGTTGAATCGGCAAATCAAAAGACAATTGCAAGCTTAATAGAAAGACTCAATTCAATTGAAAACGGGTTACAAGTTTTAGAAAAAATAGATTCTAATGAAGAACGCGTCTCTACTACAAAACGGGAAATGAAAAAATTACTGGTATACTACGAGGAAATTTTGCTTGAGATGAAAATTTTAACTCGTCAGGCAACATTGTTAGAATATATGAAGCCTTCGACATCAAAATAACTTCGGCTTAGGTTACTTCTTTCATAACAATGTAAATTGTTTTATTATCTTACAATTTATTAAACGTTTTTCTTCTAAATTATTGTTTTCTTTAAACTCTGGTCCCGATCGAACATACTTTATATTTAAAGTTGAACCCCGACTTAAGCGAATTCGAATTACACGGTAATCGCTCGGACACACCTACCGCGTAAGTCCGGGGTATTACTGTATATAAAAAGTCTAAGAATTATTAAATTAAAGAAATTTATTTGTATATATGTTACGATTGAAACCCGAATATTGGATAGTACTAGAATTATCCGGATAATGTTAGATTTATCCAAAGAGAGTGATTAAAGTCCGCAAATAGAAAAACGTATGCTGCTTTTCAGGAATTAGCCCGTTAAAACTAGTTTTCAACGTTGTTTGGATGAAACAATAATACTCGTTTATTCGCGTTCAGTAATCAGTGCTCCTAAGAAGCTGGAGGTGACAAGAGGACGACGGACTCAGATGAACGTTCTTGTTTTAAAGAGCGATTTAACAAAAAGCTGCTCAGATTATCGCGTAAAGAATCAAACTCATGCTTTATGAATTCTGCCCAATATGGTGAATTTTTGGAGTCTATAAAAGTAGCAAAAGGTAGCAAATATGAATCGACACTACAGTTTTGATGATTCAAAAGGTTTTATATTTGTTTAGTTGGTGATATTGAAAGACTTATTGTGAGAGTGGCTGATGGCGAAACAAATATAAGGTATTTTGTAAAAAACACGATCTTTGATGTACTGCACGAAATCCACTTGGCAATAGGAAACGGTGGAAAACACGCTAAAGGTATCGGCTCTGGCTTCTACGGCATACGTCAGTATTGGTCTTATACATGCTTTGTAGATTCTTGTTTTCGTTTCTATTCCTAAATGTTTGTTTCTCCACACTATGTCCCTTAACGCACCTGTGGTTGCTTTATGATTGTCCCTTCTATCTCCAGCTTACATCTTAATGGTTCCTTAGATACTGTTAGACATTTAGTTTTCTCTGTTGATATTGCCATAGTGTACTCTTTTGCGGTTTTATTAAATATGTGTAACATTCTTTGTAGGTTGTCTTCGCTATTAGATATCAGTACCGCATCATCCGCGTAGCATAGAATCGTGATGTTTCTGTTTCCTATTTTGTATCCTGGTAGTTCTTTTACTTTTTCTATTATTTTGTCCATAATCAGGTTGACTTAAGCTGTCTTCTTGTCCTACACCTGTGTTCACCTTTATTTCTTCAGACACCTTTCCTTCAACTTTTATTTTAGTGGAGCAGTTCTAATTGAGTTCTTCTATAATTCTTATTATTTTAGGAAATACATTTTTTTCTTTAAGTAAGAATACTATCTCATTGCTAATTTATTACCCAAAAATCGATTCTATTGCTCAAGCGGTTCACGGTGAAAGCTATCGAAATGAGCTTAGCGCGATAATTTATTGCTAATTAATTGGTAAAAGAAAGCATGGGTCTCGGATGCCGAAAACCAACCTCAAGCACCGGACTAGCCCACCCCCTAGCGGCCTTAAGCTACGGCAGTCCGGAAACGCTATCTCGGCAACAAAAATAGTTAAAAAGGAAACAAACATTACAATTGCATATAGAACTGCAAAACCACTACAAACACTTTTCATTGAATTAAAACAACCAGAAGATCCCTTGACAAAAACGAATGTCATCTATAGTATTCCCTGTCAGTACTGCAATAAGATATATGTAATCTCAAAATTTGTAATCACCATGCACTCAACTTAAGAGCGATGCAAAATTGTAAAAACCGACTATTTTATCTTATAATACATTCGTTTATGCAGTATTGTTGTTCGCGTTAAAGTACCCGTAAAATGCAAGACGTATATCCGACAAGAAACTTCTTTTAGAACGAATGCACTCATATTTAAACGCCAGGAGAAGTAGAAAAATCCTTTAGAGCCCTTTTGACGCTACAGTAAATTCGAGACTCTCACATACAATCTATTTGAATTACTTGGTGATATTATTATATTTCGGATAGTGCAAAAAATAACGAGAATTTATGTGTAGTAAAGATTAACTTAAAAAAATTGTTCAATAGAACTGAGAGGCAAAATCCTACAGGACAGGACAATAAACACTTGATTTTGATTGGGATTCCCCAACCAAAATATAAATATAAAGCTGGGACGAACTCTCAAACACAACAAGCGTAGTTCGTGTAGAATAGTAGAGCCGCGAATCGTATATCGGTGTCACTGATTAACAAATTTAAGCGCAATAACTTTGAAATGCGGGGACACTATATATGTAGATATATTATAAAAATGAAATGAACCTATCGTAGTAGAATCTAAAATTGTCATTTTCGAGCACCTTCTGTGGTTGGTACTTGTAATTATTGAAGTGTTTAAAAGCATCACTGACTAGCGTGTCGGCATTTTTAGGCTGAAATACGAGTTTTTTGTAATCGATACATTTGTTGACCGTTTTTATATCTACTGGTTTAGTTTTTCGTTTATGTGTATGTTTTGCTAACGATAAGAATGATGCTCTGTTCTTGTTTAAAGAGGTCTAAAAAGTGTATCGTATTTTTACTAGAGTCAGTCGGTTATTTGCTTTACTTGTAAACGTTCGAGTTACGAGTTTTAATTAAAGTATTCAGTTTTCACGAGTTTATTATTTACTTCACCTGATCCACAAAAATTCTAAAACAGGTAATGGGCCCAGGTGTGTAGTGGAAGTAAATAATTGTTCGGCTATCGTTCGCCGGTCAAGTTTGCCATAATGGAAATTGACAAACCGAAAATAGATAAACTGCGTGATGCTGACAACTGGTCGCAGTGGCGGTTTGTGATGCAAACGCTATTGGACAGTGACGACTCGTTAGAAATTTGTGAAGGGACAGAACAACGACCAACTGAAGGATTTACGGACTACCAGAATATACTTAAAAAATGGATCAAAAGAGAGAAACTTGCCCGTAAGTTGATTGTCACAACAATTGAAACAAAACCCTTGCAGTTAATTATGAATTGTACAACGGCTCATGAAATGTGGTCAAAACTGCACAGTGTTTACGATCTTAAATCCGAAGAGAGCCTTGCGTTGGTACAAAAGCAATTTTTTGAATTTAAGTGGAGTCATGATGGTGGTATTGCGCGTCACATATCAAGTCTTGAGCAGCTGGCAAACAAGATGGATAAGTTGGGTGGTAAGATACCGGAATCTATGTTGATAACGAGAATACTCTCCACATTACCACCTAAATTCAACTTCTTTCACAGTGCTTGGAATTCCACAGAACAAAGCAAACGTACTTTAGAAAATTTGACAACAAGACTACTAACTGAAGAACTAAGATTTGGCAGTCAAGAAAATGTTGAAGATGAGTCTAAAGTAGCGTTAGTTTCAGGAAAGTTTGCTGGAAAGAAAAATCGTCTGTCTGTCCAAATAAAGGTGAAGACTCGTCAAGTAAAAAGAGAGAAGCCTTTGTTGGGGATACTACCGGGAGTGGACAAAATCATTGGCTCATTGATTCTGGAGCTTCGCAGCATATGACAAATCGACGGACCTGGTTTGTAAATTTTAAAGAATTTGCAAAACCAACTATGGTTTATGTAGGTAATGGTGCCGCCGTGGAAGCTTTTGGAAGTGGTGACATTGATATGGAGACATTTGTAAACGATGAGTGGTGCCCAGGAACTTTATGTGACGTCCTCTATACTCCGGAAATGTCGGAAAATTTGTTTTCGGTTCGCGTAGCCGCTAAAAAGGGTATCGATTTCACTCTGACGCATAATGGTACTCAATGTACATTTCGTAGAGGTAAAAAATTGGTGGCTGTCGGGATCGAAGCGGGTAACTTATATCGACTTTTAATGCGAGTGGTTTCGCCGGATAATGCTTCTGCCGCGTCAGTGGATGATCAACTGCAACTTTGGCATGAACGGTTATGTCATCAAAATAAACGACACGTGCAGATGGTTATGAAAAATCGCGGAGTTGAACTTAAGTTAAACAATGAGTTGTGTGATGCGTGCGCGTTCGGTAAACATCACAGACTCAAGTTCGGTACACGTGAGAATATTGCATCACAACCGCGTGCAATTATTCATTCGGACGTGTGCGGACCGATCCAAGTGGAAAGTCCAGGTAAGAAAAGATATTATGTACTTTTCAAAGACGATTACAGTAATTATCGGACTGTTTATTTTCTTCGTGAAAAATCGGAGGTCAAAGACAAAATTGAACTTTTTAGCGCGGAAATTAAAACACGCTTTGGTAGAGACATCATTGAAATGCGTACAGATGGTGGGGGCGAATATGTGAATAAGGAGGTTGAAGATTTCCTGAACAAACGAGGTATTAAACATACAATAACAACTCCTTACTGCCCGGAGCAAAATGGAAGTGCCGAACGAGAAAATCGTACCTTAATGGAAGCAGCACGTTCTATGTTACATGCAAAGCCACATTTGCCGCAGTTTCTTTGGGCCGAAGCTGTAAATACTGCTGTATTTGTTTTGAATAGAACAGGACCAACCAAAATCAAAGATCAAAGCCCATATGAATTATGGTTTGCTGAGAAACCCAGAATTGGTAACCTAAAAGTTTTTGGTACGGATTGTTTTGTCCACATACCTGTACAAAAACGTAGAAAACTGGACAAAAAGGCATTGAAAGGCATATTTGTCGGATATCTTGAACATCTTGATGGGTATCGTATTTGGGTTTCGGAAAAACATGATGTGGTATTAAGTCATGATGTGATTTTTAAGGAGGAGAAAATAGTTTTAAAATCAACTCAATTTGAGAATATATCAGAAGAAAATCACGATGAAGATCAGATACCAGAAATGCTGCAAGAGCCAAAAGAAGTTTTGGAAGAGGTGTCTTCAGAAACTACAACACGTCAGTTACGTCCCAGGGATAAAATCAATGGTCCAGATTATTACGGTATTCTTGTAGCGTGGGTTGCTCAGAGTGAGCCAGAAAGCTTCGAGAAGGCGGTTTCATCAGAACATTCGACTGAATGGTTACGTGCTATGCAAGAAGAAATGAGCTCCCTGCAACAAAATGACACGTGGTTGTTAGTTGAAAGACCTCCTGACAAAAAGGTAATTGGAAATCGTTGGGTTTTTCGTATCAAGTATAAAGACAATGGTGAAATTGAGCGGTTTAAGGCGCGTCTTGTCGTAAAAGGTTGTGCGCAGAAAACCGGGATAGACTTTAATGAAACTTTCAGTCCCGTGGCTCGTTTTGAGACTATTCGTGTTGTGTTAAGTTTTGCTGCTATGGAGAAGCTTCATCTACGACAGTTCGACATCAAGACAGCTTTCTTGTATGGAGATCTTGAGGAGGAAATTTTCAAGGAACATTTTAAGGTTTACTGTGATGCGGATTTCGCGAGTGACGTAAATACGTGAAAGTCAACTTCGGGAGTAATTTGTAAGTTCGGGGGTGCGGCTGTAACGTGGTTCAGTAAAAAACAACAATGTATCGCGCAATCAACGACTGAATCCGAATACGTGAGTGCGGCTATGGCGGTAAAAGACTTAATTTGGTTAAAGCGCATCATCAGTGGAGTAGGTTTAGAAAATGTAAATCAAATCAAAGCGCACTTAAGTTGATAAAGAACCCAGAATTTCATGCTCGTACAAAACATATTGATGATAAGTATCATTTTGTTAGGGATGTATATGCTAAGGGCGAATTTGACGTTATTTATGTATCTAGTGACGAACAGGTTGCTGATATTATGACGAAGCCTTTACCAAAACCTAAATTTGTGAAGTTGTTTTCGGAAATTGGTTTAGTTCGTAATAATAGCTTATAGACTGGGTGAGTTGGTTAGTCAGTTATACTTTTAGGGAGAGTATTGAAGTGTTTAAAAGCATCACTGACTAGCGTGTCGGCATTTTTAGACTGAAATACGAGTTTTTTGTAATCGATACATTTCTTGACCGTTTTTATATCTACTGGTTTAGTTTTTCGTTTATGTGTATGTTTTGCTAACGATAAGAATGACGCTCTGTTCTTATTTAAAGAGGTCTAAAAAGTGTATCGTATTTTTACTAGAGTCAGTCGGTTATTTGCTTTACTTGTAAACGTTCGAGTTACGAGTTTTAATTAAAGTATTCAGTTTTCACGAGTTTATTATTTACTTCACCTGATCCACAAAAATTCTACAACAGTAATACGGTTTTGTAATGGTCTCTGATGTTCGTTGGCACTTTCTGCATTTATATTTATCAGATTGAGTGTTCGGATCCTTAATAACATTTTTCTTGTAGTTATTCGTGTTAATAAGTTGATCCTGGCCAGCCATCTTGAGCCTTGAATCTCTGGAAAGAGATTGCCGCTAGTAAGCCATCTTTTTGAAGCTTCTTTGTCAACATACGGCTGATTGAGGTCGTGATGATGTCCATCGTGCATTTCATGACTGTTCCAGCTTCTCGGTGTCCAATACTATATTCAAGTTAGAATCCTTATCCGCCCTGGATATAATTTGATGTAGGATTGAGGTTTCTGATTTCCTATTCACGTAGTTTCATCTGTCGATAGTTTAGGATAAGAAGGTCGACCAAGCCTCTCCCTCCCTCTTTTCAGGGTAATATTGTTCTAATCGTGGATGACTTCGGGTGGTGGTTGTTGTTCTTCGTCATCATTATTCGTGTCAACCTCTGAATACCCTCTAGCTCTGTTTTCGTCAACTTCTGGACGTTAAACCGAAAAGAATACGTTAAAACAGGCATGACTTCACTCTTTTGGTTTATTGATCCTGTATTCTAACTTTTGCCTGATTGTGGTCCAGTGAGTTAGCCTATTGAAATCATAGGTATTTGTAGGTTTCTCCGCTTTCCATCGCCTGTATGTAGAGCCTTGCACTTAGACAGGACAAATTCCATATGTATATCAGTTGGGAATCGATGTGTTATATCGAGAATGTGATTGATTTGAAGCTTATTTACTGCGTATAGCTTAATATCGTCCATGTAAAGAAGATGGGAGATGGTACATTTGGTGTCTCTGATAGCTTTAATGTTGAATCCGTACTTCATATCATTGAGGACTCGCCCTGGTAATATTCCTCTACGAATGGGTATTTCGTCAGTACTGAGGGATAAATTTTAGCGTAGAGTACGTACCTCCACCTTGAACCACGTGGGTTTTAATGAACCAAAAATCATCTTTTTCAATTTCAAAGATTTCATTTATATTCAACAACGACATTTAATGAAGACAAACTAACAATCGTCATTTTGGAATGGCTTCGACTGAAGACCACATTAGAAACAGCAAAAACAAATAATTCAATGGGATTCTCAAAAGTGCATGCATGGATCATTTAGTGAACCACTTGTGGAGCCACCAAAGAAAATACTAAGATCTACAATAAGATGTTCTACACGATGTGGAGTACCAAGAACAGGTGAAATGAAAAAATATTGATAGAATTTCATTTTATTATTCAATATAGTTGTCTCCGAGGGTAATGGATCAATTATAGTGGCGATAACCTTCTCATTAGAGTAAAATTTATGTCTAACGAGCATTCGGTTGATGTCTAAGAACAGAAAAAAGTCGCTGGGAGTCAAATATGCAGAATACAGTGGATGCGGAAACACATGAATCTCACTAATGCGAGCTCTACTGTAGGGACTCTGTTACATATTTAGAGTGAATTCATATTTTAAAAATATAACCAAATCATTCTACTAATTTCATTATTTCTATATGAGCATATCAGTTGCTTTTTTTCCGCGAATTTTCAAGGTTTTTCCCTATTCAAGTAGTATTTTATAGTTATTGAATATTCTTGTTGTCTGTTGTCTGCCTAATGACCTGGTGCATACATTAATCATTAAAATGATTCCCTTTCAACTCAAATTCTTTCATGCAACTCATTTCTCATAGTATATCACACAGACATTACAGAGGAAAATATTTCAATATCAAGGCTATCCAAAATCAACGTAATCAATCAACAAGCATTTTTATTTCTTTAGCTCAGCATTAGTGTCTTTCTAGTGGTTATTATTATATTGGTGCCCAACCTCAAACTTGTCTTGTTATCTCTAATCAATATATTTCTACAAGAATTCGCATAATCTCAATGGGGGGAGTTTGAACAGAATTTTTGTGTTTACAGATCGACCTTTGTAAATATTTTCTTCAAATTGATATGTAGGAACATACATATATATACAGATACACGTACGGGAGCATAAAAAAGTCAAACCACAAAATCTCCTCTGTTATTGACATTCAAATTTACATAGACCTTTTCCCCGTTGCCCCATGTTCAGTGTTGTATGATTTACGATCCGGACTGTAGCTTTCAGATGAAAAGTAAAATGAGAAAAACAGAATCAAAAAGCAGCTGTGCTTGTGTCTTTTGGGATACAATAGCCAGAGGCGTACATCACATGAAATGGGAAAGGTAAATTCACTAATTCATTCTAATAAAACGCTAATTCGAGAATATACAGCTTGAGTAATAAATGCCTCATAAATTATTTATTCAAGTAATTACATATAAAATAGTTTGAAAATAGATATTAATTGTTTTTTGGCCTATGATACTTGAGTACAAACTTTATGTTTATCGAATTTATATATATATATATATATATATATATATATATATATATATATATATATGTCTGTTTACTTGGAATTTCTTGAATCTCAATTGTTTGAGCCACTGAATAGAGGTATTGTTTACGAAATAAAAATATAAAAAAATTAGATTCTTCGGTTTACATCTTTAACTTACACGTCTGTGATTACGTTTTGTTACTATCTTATCAAGAATACAGAAATTATTTTCTATCAATAATTTACCGAATTTTTATCCATATTTTTCATGCTAAATTAAGTGAATTTATTAGTTTTGGATACATTTTCAACTATGAATTAATAATAAATTTTCTTTAACTTAAAGTTAACAATAATTAATAGAAGAATATGATGAGGTAGTAGAAGAATTTGTTGATGCAGCACCACGTAAACAGCTGGACAAAGAAGAAAATTTGAAAAGAAGTGGATAGTGTAACGAGCAATGCAGAAATGTGAAAAATAATTTCGAAACAAATAACAAAGTAGAGCAGGAAGTGTAAGAGGAAGAGTATGAATAAAAGGGGGAAAAGCGGAAAATTATAAAGAACCAAAAACAGAAGAGTAAGTAAGAATAAAAGAATCATCGGATTGGATAAATTTAGTGCAGGATTATTGAAATACCTAGGAGAAATTGTACATGAATAATTATGTTAGTTTCTAAAGAAAATATGGAGACAAGAAAAGATACCAGTGGGGTGGAGGGAGAGATTAATAGTGATAATAGTAAAAAAGGAAATACCAAAAAGAGAAAGAAAATAATAAGAACAATTATGCACCACACAACAAGTACAATAGGCGTACAAAAGATATATTATGAACAAAAGTATTGATGCAATACACGTGTTAAAGCGGTCGAAAAAATTCAAAATAGATATAGGAATTTTATTCATAGATTTCCAGCAGGCCTTTGACAAAATTTAAACGAAAAAATCGATCCAGCTTTGAAATATATAGTAATATCAAGGTATCAAGGTATCAAGTAATAGCGTACACACACGATATAGCTACAATAGCAAACAAAAATTTAATAAGAGAAATGTTAGAAGAATTAATAATAGAAGAAAATAACTGGTTTGAACTGGTGAAGTGTTTAGGTGTAATATATGAAAAATACCGAATAGTAGAAAAATGAAAATAAAAACTCAATTTAAAGTATATAAAATAACATTAAGGCCCATCATGACTAATGCTACAGGACAAGTGAGAAAGATAGAAGCTGAGATGATGCTGAGAATAGAGAGGAAAATCATGCGTACTATAATGGAACGTATACAGAAAAAAAATTAAGCAATTGAAGAAATACTGGAGGAATAGATTAACAAGAAAAGTATAAAAAATCCGTATTGAAACGTTTATTTTCATCTTTATTCCTAGATTTGGATTTAATTCGTTTATTTGGAATAATCTTTTTGGCTATTTTCAAAGTATGTTGATGTCGAAAGTCGTGATTAAGTAATTGGTAATCAGATTCATTTTGAAAAACATGTATTTGTTTTTATTTCATTATATTTATTGATATTCATACAATTATTTGCAAAAATAGTCTCCACATATACTTTTTATTCTAAAATTGACCTCCAACATATAAATCTTCGGAATCATATGTTTCCAGTTCGATCATTTTCTATGTATTTCAGATCATATTCTTATTGGTCGTAAAACTTTCTAAAAACTTACGGAACACTTTCATTGGTATTCATTGGTATGTATCACAAAACAAAAAAAATTTAACTGTACTGTACTATATTAGTGATCCCTACACTAATGCGATTTTTTTTAATACTAAGATGGTTGTGTGTTTAGGGCGGATATTGTCATTAATAATCTCTGTGCCTCCTATTGCTTACAAATAGTTACGTCGTTCAAAATTGATTCATCGAAAAGCTAATTACTGTCCGTATTTACAATGTAAAATAAAAAATACGGTGAATTGAGAAGGTAACACGAGTTTTAAATCACTTTCTCAAAAACTTTGGAATAATGTTATAACTGGAAACATTTCTGGATAACTTCAAGTAATGAATAAATGCAGGAATTAAACAAAGACCAACACATGGACATATGAGTTAGTTTTATCATTGGTATAGTGTCTCGCTAGAAAAGTACAAACTATCTGTTCGCTACAATATACACCAAAGAACGATGAAATATCTCGCGTTTTATTGAAGTTGACTAAATTTAAAATAAATATGCATTTATTAAGCCACATAAAAAGTAACAAAGGCGTATTAGACATCCAGCATCATTATAAACTAGTATCAGCTTTTTTTTGATCGTACTCACATGACAAGATAATGGGTAAAGCATAACACAGTTTAAATTACTTCTACGAGGGTTGCTACTTTGAGATATTGCAACACTGCTATGATATGTCAAATTTGACATTGTCACCATAAAGTTTGATATTTTTAATGGTGAACATTCATCTTGGTAAAAAATGGAATTGAATCGCGAACATTTTTGTTTTTTGAACTTTCGACGTGAATTAAACCAACTGCAGTGTGCCGATCAACTCGCTTCGACTTTTGAGGATGAAGCACGATCTCGAGGTTTCGTGTTTCCAAAAAAAAAAACATCGATGCTATACGTAAGCTAATATTGCAAGATCGTTATATGACATACCGTGATATTGACGCATTTGAGTATGAGTTCTACCACTAACATACATTCAGTATTCAATATTGAAAAACGATTTGTTCACGTTGGATACCGCATAATTTAACATGTCGATTGGTGTGAAGAAATTTTTAAGAAAGTCAATCGCAGTGCTTCAAAAGACGTTTACAACATAGTGACAGGCGACGAATTACTAAATAACAATCGACTCTATCGGTCTTTCAAGACAAACCAATCTAACAAAACTGCTTGCGCACAAAGCACCTTGAAGCAAAGGATCGCTTGTTTTTTCGCAATAACTGGACGTTCCATTAGAATGTAGAACGGTCAATTCTAAATGGTACATTAACATCTGTTTCCCAGAAGTGTTTGTAACAATCAGAGAAATCATTCGCGGAAGACTTCTCTACAACGACAATGCGAGATCTCACACATCAGTTTACACAAAAACGTTTTTGAATAGTCGAAACTGATGGGTCATTCACCGTACAGTCCTTGTTTGGCACCTTGAAGGAGCAGTTGATGCGTTTAAATCTCATGTTCTAGAAGTACCAAAATCGGAATGAAAAAATTCTTTGACAATTGGTTCAGTCCCATCAAAAGTTTATCTCAATGGAGAAGATTCATTCTCATCACAGTAGTCAACGCAGCGAATACGAGGGAAATATTTCTATATGTGAAATTTCATACAAATTCTTCAAATATTTTTTTCCTCAAAAGATTCAGTATCATCCGTGACTCTCTCTATTTCGAGAACGCAAATTTTAATTATATATTAATTATAAATAATAGTTAAAAAATAACTTTTTAACGCTTTACTATGAATAGTTTTGCTTCCTGATTGACTACTATTTATTTTTATTGAACATTTCGTGTCATTTCTACCACTGCTGACTTTATTTATGGCTCCCAAGATCAAATTGATTGCCTGATGTGAAGAGATTACCTGATACATTCGCCTTCTGCTGTCGTTCCATATACGTATTTGTTTTTGGATAGGTACTTCTGGGACTATCTTTGCGCAAATCACTCGCATGTTGAAGCCCATATGTAACATATTGCCGACGGTTTTTTGATATTCTATGCCAGTCATGAGTGTACGCAAACTGTAGACATTCACGTCGATACAAGTGATAACACAAGTGGATCGTCTTCTACTGATTCACTCTCATAAGCTGTTCTAATCTGTCTTGTATTCGACGTAGAAACTAGATTCAACTAGAAATTGAATAGAGAGACGTTTCTTGTAATATGAGCGGATCATTATTACGACACTTCATTATAAAAAAGGACGAAACATATGATAAACGTATTATCGCCTCTATAGTTCGTTGAAGTAAAAGAAGGAATCAATACAGTGCTGCCAATTCTCGGAATTTGATTGCCATATACCTCGTGTATTATTAGAAACGAGAGCCTTGTTTAATTATTTGCATCTACTATCACAAATATTATATTTGTACAAGTTTTGTTATCAGGAAACGAAACTTTATCCTTTCTTTTTTGGAAAAACAAATTATCATTAATTTTAATTCTGTACACGAATAATTTATTTCACGAACAAACTTTTGACTCACACGGGAGCTTCAAAAGAAATCCAACGAACAATTTAAAAAACTCAATCATTACTTATTTCCTTCAACTTTCATTTACGATACTACACTGGCGTTTTCTCGTTCTATGTTTCTTCCACTATGTCAATTTCACAGTTTTCCCCGATGCTGTTTTGATAAATTTACGAAGTTCCATCTTGTTTGAGGAATACTATATTTACACTTTCATTCTCAATTTGATTGAATACCTGCAGGAAGCACAGTCAGGACTATTTTTAATAAGAAATCCTAACGAGAGTTGACTTTTACTTTATTTTTTTATCCTTTTACGACTTCAGTATGTTCAGACATGAATGGATCAAAAATGTTTCAAGATAATCTCTATTAAGTATTGTATATCAACCTAAAATAAACTTCAAAATTGATGTACCGAACTTAATTTTTTAGATAGACTAATAAAAACAAATATTCATAATTGTGTATACCTGTGTTTTTAAAAATACTTTCAATTGAAGTCAATACACTATGCAAGGTTTGACCAATTTTCGAAGCATTTTTTTCTATTCCAATTGAGGTATCTCCAAAAATGTGATTTGAACGCATCAACCTATTTTTGATCTGGGAGAATAAGAAGAAAACTTTGGATTCCAAACAAGCACTGTTGTTTATGACTCAGCAAATCGATGTTTCGACTGTTCATAAACGTTTTTGTTTGAACGGATGTGTGAGAAATCGCCTTGTAGTGATTGAGAATGAATCGTCTTCTGTGATTGGTTACCTGATTATTTCGATAACTTCTGGCCAACAAATGTTGTTGTACCATTCAGAACTGGCGTTCTACGTTACTCTAATAGCGACGTGTTCAGTTATTCCGAAAAAACAGGCGATCAATTGCTTCAAAGTGCTTCGTGCGCGAACAAGTTTTGTTGGATTTGGCTCGTCTTGACCTTCACAGTCGATTTTTGTTAAGTGTCGAAATCATTTGCATAGATCCAATTCTCTCATAAATTTATGGATGTCTTTTGAAGCACCACGATTGAATTTTTTCAGCATTCCTTTGCACCAATCGATATGAGCTTTTTTTTGAGCAATTGTCAAATTATGTGCTAACTTTTGCGAACAAATCTTTTGACAATCAAATGTTCATGCAATATGGAATGAAGATGACGATTTTGTAATATCAGTTTACTCGCAGCATCGATGTTTTCCGGCACAACAACCGAATTTTGTTGAAGCGAATTAATCGTCGAAAGTCATAGTTCGCGATGTAATGAATAAATGAAGTAATTGTAAACAACTCAAATAGCATTCATATGACAACGCGTTTTGAGTAAGCTCACTATCAAGGATGTCAAACTTCATGATGCCAATGTCAGATTTGACATATTCATATCCATGTTGCCACACTTAACAGCCTTGTAAATTATAAAATACTACTGCGGTACGTTAGTTGAATTAAGAACTAATGTACAGAAGTTATTTATTAAAGTAACGTTTTATATTGAATATCCGCACCATTATTCAAATTAGCATAAAACTCATGTACAGCCGCCTCCTATTTTTAAAGGCGTCGAAGTTTCTCCAACTTCTTTTTACTTGTCAGTAAATGAAAGCCTGTTCTAGTTCAATTTTACGGCTGTCGTTCTGTTTTTAAACTTTTAATGAAAAGCACGTTTTGGCATTGGCTTGTTACAGTGAAATTTTTAGTAATTAAAAATTTTTTGTACCGGCGATGTCGAGTGACTTTTTGTTCGGATGCTTCACGCTTGCATGCTATTTTCACTTGTTCGCTTGGTTAAAAATTGCAATGGGTACTTTGATCTGTGGACGTTGAGAGTTTTTGAGAAATTACTTCTAATATGAAATGCGTTGAAAGTTTTATCTTATGATATTGGAATACGTAGAATTCAACCTTGGATATACATTTGCTATAAATATTTTTGCTAAATATAGAATCAAATCCTTACTTTCATCCGATAACATAAAAACAAGCAGGTTTATAGCAAAGGTTGTCAACATTGTTTCAGCCAAATTTAGTAAATAAATGAATAAATATTTTTTTGATTCCCCATTTCTTAGACCTTTTGATATGTTTCTCCTTCTGATTGAAAATTTTGTTTTTTTAACAGACAGGTTAAAATTTGATGTTCAAAATCTCCATGAATCTTATCTTTTATCTATTATTATCAGTAAATTTCATTATTGTTATACTTTTACCTGTACATATGTTCATATTTTACCTCATTTCAGTGACCTTTTCGACTGACCAATGTTTTTTTTGTCACAATTTAAACATGGTATTTCATATACTATATTAAGTAGTCTATTGATTGGTGTTTTATCTTTTAATTTAGTAAAAATAGATTGAATATTAAGTGTTTGGCTGTATGCTATTTTAATATTGTGTTGATTACAAAATCCAGAAAGTTTAGGAGGAACTAATTTTATATATAGTAAATGTGCATAAATATATGTAATAGAAATGTTAGAAATGACGTTTGTAAATTATAATTCAATGTTCATGTCACTAATCAGTCAGATAACTTTTCCCAAGAGTGATAGCAGATTATATCCTGATAGATGTTCATTAGCGACTCATATCTATCATCAATGACACAATATAAATTATGAATCTGCCAAAGTTTCAACAAATGAAAAAACTAAAAAAAAAGTTTAATATATTGCCCGAAATTATCAATGTATTAATAAGAAAACTGATTCAAATAACCTTAATGTAATTTTAGATTTACAAAAAATAAATTTTATAAAAATTCAACGCCATTAACAACCAACTAACCTCACCTAACCTATAAATTTCAACTTCACTTATAACTACCTAACCTATAAAATTTATTGTCACTTATATTCTAGCCAATGAATATTCAACTACATTCATAATGACCTAACCTATTGAAATTTAATGTTATCCATAAATTTACCAATCAATATTGAACATTATTCACTAAAACTTACCCTTTTCTATCCTATAAAAATTTGACGTCATTAATAATCTAACCAATTAAAAATTAATTAAAATTCCTATAGTAACCAAAATTAATTAACAATTAATTAATCCATATTTCTATCAACGTCAATTTGAATATTGATTTTTGAATTTCTATTAGTTTGAAATTTTTACAAGAATTAATACCATCAAAAATTACCGGAAATTTTTCTTAATTATTGTAAGTGAAAATTTTATTATGTTTATACATTTATACATATTTCTTATATTGTATTTGACCATAATTTCAGTCCCAGACAATGAATACATAAGGATTGAAAAGCTCGGGAGATATATTGAAGTTAGTCCTCTTTGATGTTTCCTTGCCACGTTCCCAATAAGAAACCGCTCATAATATAGCTTATAGCACTTATTGGGAATGTGGCAATGAAACACCAAAGTGGACTAACTTTAATAAATCCCCCGAGCTTTTGAATCCTTATGTATTCATCGTTTGAGAAATAATTGATTAAGATTTTTGGTGGTTTTTAATTGTATTAATTCTTGTAAAAATTTTTAAATTCATAAGTTTAAAATTCAATATTCAAATTGATTGAATTGGAATTAATGTTTGATTCAAGGAATTCAGTATCACTATGACTCAAGGTCATAATGTTTTTTTCTAAATTATACGAGTATGTATCACTCGGATTCGACGTCATATTCAGTTATGTTTCTGTAAAGTCTGCCTATGTATCACTCCGATTTTGGTCAAATTTAGTGTATCTTATTTTCTTTCGTAAGTTTCTTGGTTGTTAAAAACTAGGCAGGAGTATTGGTAGGATTGTGATCTTAAGATAGGGCGATCACAATGTGTGAATTTTAGATAGCCTATGCCAGCGTTCCTATCTAGTTTTCTCATATTGCAAACCGCTAGATTAGCTTAACGTTCGTACTTAGCTTTTCTTCGATTAATTTATCTGTACCTAGTGGTGAGAATCTTATGGCGCGGTATTTATTCTTCTTGTATGTCTATTTGTTATTCTTCCCTGCTCCACTGTCTAAAAGCTAGTAATGGGCCACCGTCTGCACATTTTTTTGAAATCAATTAGTATAGTCTATGGGAAAACTGGTATCTATTATTAATTCAACTACACTGACCGGCAAAATTGTCGTAACACAGGGGAGACCTTTATTTTTAAAATGGAAATACCTATCCAATAATAGAAAAAATATTTATTAAGCGCTAACACATAGCACTTTTCAATAGCTTGATTATCCCTGTTTACAGGTAAGTAATTTTATTAAGGGATGGTTAATTTTAGTAAATTTTATGGCCGAAAAAATACCTGAATTATATTATTTAGAGTAATAAACACAAAAATAATATTAAAAATCAGTATTCTGTTGAGTTTCATAATAAGTGGTTCTCTGTTCAAAATGTCGAGTCAAACGTGCAAAACAAATTTTGTTATATTTGTGGTTAATTTATGGTGAAATCTCAAGCCAGGTCATTTTCCGAAAATGTGAGAAAAGCTTATTTCAAATATTTTGGTACTTTAATTGGAGATCAAAACAAGCAGTGGCTTCCCCAGGCGTGCTATGTTAGTCGTAGCGTGTCATTAGTGCAGTGGATGAATGGGAAGAAAAAAAGCATGCCTTGCCTTTTGCAATTCCAATGGTATGGCGAGAACCTACTAACCATTTTGTTGATAGCTATTTTTGTCTAACAAAGACTGAAGATTATTCTAAGAATGGAAAACACAAGATCGAGTATCTAAATTTGCTATATGACCTGTAGCCCATAACGAAGATTTACCAGTACCGATTGCGCTCTTAGATCCGCAAAATATTGTTTTAGAAGATACTGGAGACAACGTATCATCAGGAAGCTCTGAAGAACAATGCACCGACACTATTTTTACTCCAAGTACCAGAACCGGTGAGCCATATTTGATTGTTCAAAGCGAGTTGAATGATTCAGCACGTATTTTGGGGTTATCAAAGCAAAGGTCTGAACTTCTTGCTTCACGTCTGAAGGAAAGGTACTTGTTAGCCAAAAAGACAAAAATTACTACCTTTAGAAAAAGAAATGCTACATTTTCTACATTCTACAGTATGGAAAATTCGTTGCGTGCGTGTACGGATATTAATAGTTTAATGAAGGAACTTGATATTGAGGATAATACCAGTGAGTGAGTGGCTATTTATTCACTTGTCTAAATACAGATTTAAAGCAGTGTTATTACCCAATGGAAATTTAAAACCGACTATACCAGTTGTTTATTCTGTGAAGATGAAAGGAACAAATGGTAATAGTCGCTTGCTTTAGACAAAATTAACTACAACAAGTGTAAATGGCAGATATGTGGGGACCTGAAAGTCATTGGAATGTTAATGTGACTTCAGGGAGTGTTTACGACATATTGCTGTTTTCTTTGTCTATGGGACAGTCGGGCAGTAGATCAACACTATGTAAAAAAAATTGGTAAGCAAGAAGTGAGTTTCAATAGGAATCTCAAAATGTTAAGTTTATACCCCTTGTAGATCCCCAAAATGTCCTTTTGCCCCCCTTCACATTAAACTTGGATTGATGAAAAACTTTGTAAAGACTATGGATAAAAAGTGTGATGAAAGGAAGGTATTTTTATTGGGTCACAAATAAGAAAATTGCTGGTAATTTTGCAAAAAAACTTAGAACAGACAGGAACTTAGAACGCGAAAGGCATTTCTTAGTGTAGTGAGGGGATTTTTGGGCAATAATATGGATTCAAACTACCAACAGTTAGTTGATGAACTTTTAGATGCCTACAAATCCCTTGGTGCTCGAATGTCATTGGAAATTCATTTCCTCCATTCCCATCTGACATTCTCTCCCGAAAATTTGGGAGCTGTCAGTGATGAGCAGGGTGAAAGGTTCCACCAAGATATTAGAATAATGGAATTGCTCCATGATGGGTGATTACTGTTGGTTTATAAAAAGAGAAAGTGCAACCCCTCATAAAAGGAAAAAGTAGAGCTAATTGATATTTGAACTGATGTTTTTTGAGGTTTCTGTTTTTAATAGATGCGAGGCATATTTATTAGATGTAAATCATAAATATTGTTAATATAAACGGTTTTAAAAACGTGAAATTATTTTTTTAATAAATATTGAATATTTTACCAATGAATATGGTACTATTCAGTGTTATTATTAGTACATGATAGATTGATTTCTGACATTCAATTTAATTTATTGATTTGATATATTTCATATTTGTATTTCATTTTTTTCGCCCAAGGCAGAAACGACAAGAGCTGGCAATATTTTCCTCCAACCTAGCTTAACCAATATTAAGCGTTTGTTTTTTGTAACAATGACTAATGCCTACCCTACCACTTAGTTCACTGTTTGTGACTGATAAATATTTTTCTATGATATTTTATTACTTAATTTCTACTACGGAAATAATTAAGCATACCAAATATAACTAAATCTAAATCGAGTTGTCACAACAGCTTCTTGATATATTACTTATAAACTTAGTGTCTTCCACATTTTCAACGACGTATCCATTTTCTATGATAAAAATAACTTCCGAATAAAACTGTGTTTATTATAATAACAAATACATGTTGAAGCATGTTTAATGTTTACCTTTTCATGAATGTGACGAAATTAAATCGCCTATTTATAAAGATAGAAAATAAAGAGATCAAAGCAAGTTTCATAACAAACTCATAATTTCAGTGCTTCGCTCAATTAACCGGCTGCAAGTAGATTAAAAGTGGATTCGGTTAATGTTGACGTTTTCCATGGGTAACATTGCCAAATTGCATCTCGTTTCTTTCGAAATGTATTTTCTCAAGAAAACGTTATTAGAATCTATGGAAATATTGAGATTTATAGACATTGATATAAGCCGATATAAACTCTTTGTGAAGTTAAGAATAAGTCTGCTGATCAGTTATTCTAGTAATACAGCTTTCTACGAAGTGAAATTTTCTAAAATAAATTATAGTTAGAAAAACTGAGAAGAAGAAAATATTTTTCATCTGCAAATGTATGGATCATTAAGAGATTATTGACAAGTACAATTAATAACAGTTGTCTCTTGTCAATTGACAATTAGATGCAATAATATTATTCAATCGTCATGTCACAATTGAATTATAATGTATTATTCTGACGTATCATTTGGGCCATGCCAGATGAATACAGCGAGTGCGACCACATCATGCTACATCTAACTCTCTTCAAATTATCAGAATGGTGAATGCTTCATTAGCTCAAATTGATATTGTCCTAAAAATCAACGATACTGAACTTTACATACTCATTTCGACGCTCATTGACAACAATTTGTATTTGCAGGGGTGGTGACATCGTATCTATAGAATAACTGAGAGTGAAAATAAATCTCAGTTGCTGAGGGTCACATTGACGACAGTATAAATGATAAGTTATAATGAGAAATAAAAGTTGCGGAAGTGATTATCAACACTATTTGTATATTTTTTCCTCATTGATATCTGCTTTCAGAATTCGTCTTTACATGTTACGATTCTGTATTTTGCCCTTCAACTCAGTCCTACCTCTCTAATATCTTCCAATCCGCGTACAACCAAATTTTCTTTGGTATACCTATCATTGAATATTTCAATCTATGAGCTTTAATGTCACTTTAGTTAGACAGATTCTTGAGTTCTTTGAATAATTTTTATTCCTCTAAAAATTTTCCTCTACACCTTCCTTTCTTATATAACCAGTTTTGTTCTTTTGGCTTTGTTACAATCAATATTTCACTTCATCTATCATCAAGCATCTATTAGATATAATGGAGATATTTGAATAATAAATAAGTGAGAAGTCCAAGAGGAAGATGCGTTAATGAAATGAACATATGGTGAACAGAAAATTTCAAGGAAATGGACGGACACAGAAGTATTGAATAAGTATGTGAAAGAGAAAGGCTAAGACAAAAATAAAAATACTCAATTCTTCCGATAAACTTCAGTAAAAGCTGTAGAAATGAATAAATATAGTTCCCTTACGGCCACATCTGAAGTCTAAAGTTATTCTGCACGGTTTTCTATTAGCTACTTTGATGTAATATTTTTCAACCGCAAGTACCTGCGTCTATTGAGAAGTGCCCAAAATACAGCACTTTGCTTATTTATAATTCAGTTTGTACGTACTATCAACTATAGAAATGAATGTAAAAATTCTAATCTATCTTGTATACAATATACGAGGATTTACTGATATCTAGTTAGCCTAGACCAGTTCCATGCATAAACAAAATATTGCATTACTATAACAACGAACCAAAACTTATTAGAAGTGTCAGTGTAAAGTTTGACGTCAAAGAAGTAAATCAGAGTTACGCAATAAATTAAAAGAAAAAAGATGTCCACCGAAATTGTGCAAATCGAAAAATTGGAGTGTCGAGCCATCATCAAGTACCTGTATTTAAAAGGGTTAAGAGGTAAGCACATTTACGAAGATATGCTCAATACCCTTGGTGATCAATTTCCTTCGTATGCGACCATGAAAAATTGGACTGCAAGCTTCAAAAGAGGTAAATTTTCCATTGAAGATGATGAGCGATCGGAAAGGACAGTTTCTGTGACAGTTCCCGAAAATATCGATGCAGTTTATGAGATGATTTTATCACACCGTCGGATTGAGCTAACGAGGATATCTGAAGCACTGAATATTTCATACGAACGCGTTCATCATAAAGTTCACGTCTATTTGGACATGAGAAAAATAGCTGCAAAATATATCCCCAAATGTTTGAATGTTGACCAAAAGCGTGCAAGGGTAGAAGCATCTCGTTCGATCTATGCTCGATTTTAAAACGATGTAGACTTCTTAAACCAAATTGTTACTATGGATGAGATTAAGTACATTTCTATGATCCAGAAACAAAGCAACAGTCGATGGAATGGCGACACTCTGGTTCTCCAAGACCTAGGAAGTTTTGTGTCCAAAAATCTGCTGAAAAAGTTCTTACTTCAGTTTTTTGGGATTGCCATGGAGTAATCATGATTGATTCTTTCGATAAGGGTAGAACAATAACTGGAGATTACTAATCGACATTATTGACCACTCTACGGGAAAAAATTGAAGAGAAAAGACAGGCGAAAAGCTATACAAAGGTGTTTTGTTTTTGCAGGACAACGCCCCTGCACACAAATCTCATGTTGTCATGTAAAAAATTCGTGATTTAGGGTTTGAATTACTAGAACACCCCCCCCCTTTCTTCCAACTAGGAGATAACGAAAGCTGTGGAGGTCTGGTTTGCAGAGAAAGAAGCAACATTTTTTTTTAAAATTCTAGAGAAGTTGCAGGTTCGCTGTAATAAATGTATCCAATTAATAGGAGAATATGTTGGGTAATAAAATATTTTGACATTGAAATTTTGTTTGGTTCTATAGTAGGCTAAGAGTTTTTCAATATATTATCCTCGTAGACAAAGAATCATCATTTGCTTCCGGAAATTTATTTATCCGCGCAAATTTACCGACTTGCCAATTCGTTATTTCTGTTTTGTTATTTTGTGAGTAAAGTTAATCCAGAACTTTCGGCTTTTATTATTCGCGCGGGTACACTGTGTACTAAATACACGACGGAAAAATCGTTTGAAAACTACTAGATGTTGCAGTTTATATGGAGGGCGGTACATTTTTATTTTATTCAGCTTATTCTATGTCACGAATATACGACACCCTCTTTATTTACTAAAAAATCAAGCCTTGTTTCTATAGTTTTATGTTGGAGAACGCCAAATTATTTTTGGTATTTGTTACCTTGTTACCACAAAATTTAATTAAATCATAGGTTCCCTTTCAACATCCACATAATGAATATCCTCTCCAAATACGTGTTACCAAATATGACCGCAAGCTTGATTGAACAATGTATTGTTCATGTGTATCTCGTGTATTTTTTCATAACATTATGATCAACTGTAACTGTATATACAGTGCTTTTCAGATAAAAGTATCCACCTTTAATAACTTTTGTAATACTGGTATTTAGAAAAAATCCAAAAACACGTCAATTTATGTTGGAAGGGGCAAGCATTATGGCTTATTTAAACTTACTGGAAAAGCCACCCCCTCACCCCTAGCAGCATCCCCTTTATTCTTTTAAATTACTTTTCATATTTTTTAAGTAAAATTTGGATACTCCTCTTTGAGCTGATTTCAAAAATGTATAATACTTGTAGGTTAAAGTGGTTAGTTTATGAGATAAACAATTTTTCTTTTAAGAGCACAAATTTTACTTATTATTTACTTTCACCTTATTTGCCTGTACTAAAATGGGTTTTACAACAGTTCAAACTCTTTAATCTTTTTAACTGTGCTATTTATTATGAATTTACAATAAGTGTTCAAAATGAGTACCATTCACTTCCATACAATGGTATAATCTATTTTGAAACGCCTCTCTGACATTGCTTAATACGGCTGGATTTAATTGTCGGCATTCATTTTCTATCCTCTCTCGTAAATCATCCAGAGATTCTGGTTGGGTAGCATAAACTTTTGTTTTTAAATACCCCCATAAAAAGAAGTCTAGGGGTGTTAAATCCGGTGACCTAGGTGGCCACTCCATCATCTGCCCCCTTCTACCTATCCAACGAGCGGGGAATGTTTCGTTTAAAAATTGTCGGACAGGCATAGCATAGTGTGAGGGAGCTCCGTCTTGTTGAAATACCAGTAAATCTTCGGAAAGGTTATCATCATTTTCTATTATTGTTGTAATACGTGGGTCAACCCCTTCCCTGAGTAACTCAAGATATGATTCACCATTTAAATTTCCGTTGATGAAGAAAAGTCCGACAATGTGGTCACCTAGGATACCACACCAAACGTTTAACTTTTGGGGATGTTGTGTATGGAATTCACGCATAATATGTGGATCACTTTCAGCTCAATATCTACAATTATGCCTACTTACTAAGCCATTTAATGACCATGAGCATTCCTCAGAAAAGCAAATATTGTTTAACAATTGTGGATTGTTATTGATAATTTGCGTCATTGATTCGCAAAACTCTAGACGACGATCAAAATCATCTTCATTCAACTCGTGCACCAACTTAACTTTGTATGGGTGGTACTTGAATTTATGTAGAACTCGGAAAACTGTAGAAGATGAAACACCGATCGCTCTACTTATTGTTGACAACGATTGGGGTTGTTGAGCCTCTAAGCTGACTTGCCCTAAAATTGCCACTTGGATTGCTTCGTTATTTACGAGTCCCTCTCGCTTATGCACTTTATTGCAAACAGACCCTGTTGTGGTAAATTTCTCCATCAGTTGAATTACATACTTATGAGTTGCATGTCTTCCGTCATGTAATTCGTTAAATATTCTAGCAGCAGCTCTTGCACAATTATTATTTTGGTAGTATAAACCTACAATTTCAATTCTTTCTGGCAAAGAGTAAACCAATTCAGAGAAACAAAATAAATAATATATCAAATTACACTATCAATAGTGACTACAAATTCTAGTTGACAATGTCAAACTTTAATAAAAGTAGAGTTTTTTGTTGTTTGGATTTTTTAAGTAGAATAAATAGCACAGTTGAAAAGATTAAAGAGTTTGAACTGTTGTACAACCCATTTTAGTACAGGCAAATAAGGTGAAAGTAAGTAAATAAGTAAAATTTGTGCTCTTAAAAGAAAAATTGTTTATCTCATAAACTAACCACTTTAACCTACAAGTATTATACATTTTTGAAATCAGCTCAAAGAGGAGTATCCAAATTTTACATAAAAAATATGAAAAGTAATTTAAAAAAATAAAGGGGATGCTGCTAGGGGTGAGGGGGTGGCTTTTCCAGTAAGTTTAAATAAGCCATAATGCTTGCCCCTTCCAACATAAATTGACGTGTTTTTGGATTTTTTCTAAATACCAGTATTACAAAAGTTATTAAAGGTGGATACTTTTATCTGAAAAGCACTGTATATATATATATATATATATATATATATATATATATATATATATATATATATATATATATATATATATAAAATATTTCATATTTGAGATGAATGAATATCGAACTGAAGATGAAGAACAAGATGATACGGAGTATATCCGCCTTCAAAGCAAGTAAAATCTGCCTTTGATCCTGCATCTACGAGAATAATCTCAAAAGTTTTCAACTTCAACTGCATTTCTCAATATGAATTTATTTTCAATGAAATATCAGACCCAAATAATTGTAACGTTTACCTTGGATTGGTAGGATAGTAGTGAATGGATTTTGATGAGAAAACCAATTGGGTGTTTAGGAAAAAGTTGTATATATTGAGCTCATGGTACATATTGCTGTTCTATGTATTTTTTTCTATCGATGGACGCTATTATGTGGAAATAGTTTGAATATGTGTATTTAGGTTTCTACTACTACTGACGCTCCTAGGCCATTAGGTGTTTTGGATACGTCGGTGTACAGAAAATGGTATTCTTTGAAGCTTACGTCCGTCATAGTTCGGAACGATTGTGGTATTAGAGAATGGTTTGCTTCTTTTTTTTTTCAAAGAGTTCATCTTAATGTTGATGGTGGGAATAGGAATTGTCCAAAGAGGGGGATGTTAATTTGAAAGAAATCTGGTAATTCAAAAGGTAGGGTGTTTTTATATTGGTGAATTCTTTCATAGAAAAGTTCTTTGTTTGTTCTCAAATAGGTGTTTAAAGCGATCTGTGTTAATTTTTTGATTAACAGGAATATTTTTATTTGACAGAACTGATGTTGCATAGTTCAAACTCAGTTGGATTCTTCGAAGTCGTAGGGGTGATACTCCGATGAAACAGTAAAGGCTTTCAATCGGTGTATTCGATTCTATTCGAGTAGCGATTCTTAGTGTAGTGTTTTGCAATATTTCAAGTTGTTTAATATATGTTTTCTCGCATGATGCGTAAACGATGGAGCCGTAGTCGATTCTTGATATTACAAGTCTTATATCTGACATGTAGAATCAGCGCCCATTTATGGCTGTTAATTATTTTTAATAAATTTAAGCCGTTTTGGCAGACTTTCTTGAGGTGATTAATATGTTGTTTCTGAGATAAGTTTTTTATCGAAGATAATGCCCAGGAACTTTCCACAAATTATAAATTTTGACTGTTTAAATTTAGTACGGGCCTTCCTTGTATGTATTCTTTAGAGAAGTTAATACACTTTGTTTTGGTTACAGAGAATTTCAATCCATTGGTGTTCGATCAGTTGCTTGATTCGTCTAGTGCAGTTGGTATATGCGTTTGAGTTTTTAACTTTTGCAAACAGTATCAGATCATCGGCGTACAATCTTCCTTTTACTAAAGTAGAACATTTGTCGACGATATCAGAGATAATTATGAGAAAGAGGGTGGAATTTATTGTAGACCCTTATGGATCCCATTCTTTTGTAATTTTTTAATAGAGAGGTTAGTATCTTTTCTTATATGGAAGTAAGGAACTACTTACTAATGTGTTCCAAAATTTTTTTCTGCCATTCTCCAAAAATGTGTAGTATCGATTTATTACTTTTTAAACGCCGACCACAGAACTAATGAATACAAGAGATTTATAACAGAAGTTCGAGTGAATCAAGGAGCTAATAATGGGAGCTACAAAAATTAAAATTCTTAATGATACTGAACAAACGTAATGGAAGAATATAATTGAATGGAGGAACATGTAACGACAGGACCATATGAATTGCTTCGATAGTATATCAAGGGAATATAAGAAATAAAAATTTCGAAAGAAGTAGAAAAGAGAATCAACAATGTAAAACATCCAAGGAAATAATAATAGACAGGGAAAAGATAATAAATGCAATATAAAAAAAAATCAATAAAAAAAGTCTGCTTTGTGGACAAGCGAGATTGAAAAGCAAATAAAAATTGAAGGAGGGGCATAGGATAAATATCTATGTGAGAAATAAGAAAAAACAAAATTATGAAATATATGGAGAAAAGAGGAAAAACAAAAACTTCAAAATACATTCAAAGAAACGCTTCATCTAATTATGTCAATGATCTGACTGTTTAATGATATTGAAAGAACCAGGATATCACTTCTTTGGTCAGCTCTTTATGTAGGGGAGCTGGGGGCTATTTGTAATAGGGGCAGGTAGTAACAAGCATTTTTTACCTACATAATAAAAAAACATTCGTTTGATTTTCAACGGCGCAGGTAGCGGTGTTGTGCAGGCGCTCTGATTAAGCTAGGTAATGGACTTTTTATGTTTATACAAAATTGATTATCGTAGATTTCAAGTTGTTTGGAGTTGTTGATTTATACAAATACACTAAGCATTTGTTTAGTTTAAGTATATTTAATGTTATTCTACCCCAAGTAGGCGACTTTTTTCTTAATAGAGGTTATTTCAAAGTCAAACCGTCGGAGCAAAAACCTGTCCTATTACTCGACAATCATCATTCACACGTAATCTTAATAGTGAAAAAAGTAAAAGAAAGTCACGTATCATGCTATCGTTCCCCCCCCCCCCTGTTCACATAATCTACAGCCGTTGGATGTTGGAGTTTATGGTCTGCTACTGCTTCCAGCTTAACAACAGATCTTCCTAATATAGATTCATTTGATAATTGTTCCTTAGATATAAGTGTCCGTGGAATCATAAGTTCCATGCAAAAATTGTTATCCAGAAACTTCAGCTTTACCTGGGGGTCAATCGAACTTTGAGCCGACTCCTGGACATTCTGGTAGTCAAAAGCAAAATGATTTCTCTCCATCTAAAAAAAGCCTCACCCGAAAGCTTTATCACGAAAATTGACTAACCGCCCTCAACGTAAAAGAAAATACTGTGTTCTCATAGACACGCCAGAGAAGAACAAAAACAACACGAAGAAAAGTTAAATAAGACAAAGAAAACACAAGAGACTAAGAAGGGTAAAGGAAAAGGAAAAGATCGATGAGGAAAGATCGAGAGTTTTAAATTCTGATTTGGAATCTGAACCCGAGGAATGGTTTTTCTTAACTTGTGGGAAAACTTATGAAAATTCAAACGAGGAGTGGATACAATTTATTATAAATAAGATGTGGGCACATATGAAATGTGTAACAGGAAAGAAGATCTCATTTGTTTGTCTCAAGTGTGATTCTGATGAAGATTGATTGCATGTTTTACCTACGCCAATCAAAAGACTGATTATTTAAGAAATTGATATTTTGTTACTGGCTGAGAGCCTAAAGTTCCTTTATAGTTTAATAAAGACCATGTTTTTGACAATATTTGATTATTGACATATTAGATTAAGAATAAAACTTAAAATTCTAACTTGTAATGTAGTAAAAAGATGTAATTTGGTCATAAAAAAATCGGAAAGAAACATATTGGAAATCCTATACTTTTCATGTTTATCACGGTATATTAGCTGTTAAGTGCCAAAGGTTTTCCAGGTCCAGAGTAGGTAATTTATATCTGTCTGATACCTATCTCTAAAAGATCAACATTAGATGACATGCATAAGGCAAACGGAGAGGCAAATCCATGTCAGACAATCGAGCTCTGTAACACCCTTAACCAACCTCGGTTGACCATGCATGAACATTAACAGTGAATTAGGAAAACAAAGTAAAATAGGTGTGTATATGCGATTTCTCAACACAGAACAAAGCGATAAGGAAACTTCCTATTCTTTCAAGCTTCTTCCTCAGTTGCAATCAAAAAACCTAACACCATTCATTTTAAAAAACTTAAACGAATTAAATACTAAAGGAACTGGATGGAAAAATATCAAAGTTGATGTACAAATTGATAATCAACCCTCGACTTTTTTGCTATTTTTTTAAATAACATTGTTGAAAATATGTCTTTTGTTATTCGACTTTTCCTTTTTCCTAATAAATTACAGTTGTAGATAAAGTATTAAAAATAAATTATCATTTTTTAATCTTTATGAAGAAATGGTCACTCTGTATGAGACCTGATGTTAGAACTACACGTGGACTATATCTGTCTTCAAAGAAAGTTGCATCTGGCCCTTGATCATGTCTCTATGAGAATTATATGAAAAGTTGAGGACCTGAAACTGAAATTCTCAATGAAATTTCAGCCAATTTGAATACTTAGTTTCATCTTGACAATTGAAAAGTGAGTCGTTATAAAGATTTCTCTGAAAATTTATTAGGAACGCTAAATTTTGAATAGCAGAATTCTAACTATCAGCACGGCTGAACTAACACTCAGGGCGGCGAAAAAATTTAGCAAATACTACTGAACAACCGTCGGATTAAGGTAAGAGAAATAGAAGAGGTTATCGGCGTCGCGTTTGCTCACTTTGGACCAAAAGCGTTTTCAAATGAACTTTTCCAAGGCGGTTCAAGCAAAAAGAGTCGGATTTTTTGCGTCGATTCATGTAGATGAAACTATCACTACATTTATGAATCGAGAAAGCAGTGAAGACAGTGATGTGATCATTTGTTGGATTAGTCATCGTATTTTGTTCATCGACAGTATATCAAAAATGTAAAATAATAAAGGTGAAATTTCAGAAAGCGACCGCATTTAAAAAAAAAAAAAAGAGTAATCTGTGGCTAAAGTATCCATATCCATGAGAAAAAGTCAAATAGTTACTGGAACTTTCTGCCTGAACGTTCTTAAATGACTCTGTGGTAGGATTCTGCGTATTCTTCGCCACGATAACGAACTAACGCATTCTGACGCTGCGGCGGACTTCTGGTTATTCAGATTGAGACTGACAATGACAAGGAATAGTTTGAGTCGATTGAATCCATTAACCAGCAGACAATAGTGGTTTTAAGGACATTGACATCGGCAGACTACTAAAATGGCACCAGAAGTGGAAAGAGCGATGGAACAAGCATGTGGCTTGCTTGAAGATGGTTACTATGAAAGGAGTACTATTATCCTTATATTTGTACTTTTGAATGTATCTCTTCATATTTATAGTTCCTACTCACCTGTTGCATTATAGTTGTTACCATTATTTCATCTTTGATAGTGTATTATTCTAATGTAAATGATTCAGATTCAACAAGTGCCAACGATTAAATTTTCTCTAATTTCTAGACTACGAAGATATATTACAAATCTTGACATAAATAACTATGATAATTAATCTTCTCTTCTTTCAATTAGTTTTGAAAATAAATCACGAAAGATTTCTCAAAAACACGATTCAGAAACGATGCATCAGAATGAATTTATTCCATGCATTCGGCACAAACATGAAACTTGACACTAAATTAGTAAGCTATAAATATATTTTTTTTAGTTGGGTAGTACGAAGTTTTAAAATAAATAGAGCTAACCTACATTTCCGACATATAATCTCTCCGTCGTCATTTTTTGAAAATATACCAAGAGAATTTTCAAAACAAACTATTTCTATTAATAATTCGAAAGTTTGTGAATGTAAAAGATAAAGGAAAAATAGACATTGAGGTATCAGTTACAACCGTATTGACAATTTACTCTCAAGATCGTTCCAGTGAATTAATTATGGACTAATAAATACACTTTTGACTCCATTCCTCTTATTAAGTAGTAGAAACTTACACTAATGAGATTACCTCATTCTTAAAAGTACACTATTCACTATTAAAAACTCTTTGTTATGAAGAAGAAAGCTCCTAACCTCTATAGTAGTCAACTGCGCTTCGTTAAAAACATTATCAATAGTTTGTAGTTCATTTTGAAACTAATTAACAGCAGAGCAAAACTAAGCTACGGAATCTGAAACTGCTTAAGATAGTATTCTTAAAGATAGGGAATAAAACTTTATATTAAATTCTCTAGGTATGGTTTTCTTTTCTTGAAACAGTGGAATGAAGATTTACATTGTCGGATGTGTGTTTTGATAACCAAATTGTCGTATTCAGTGTCTTCAGGCTAGGTTAGGTCACCAATAATTCCAGTAGTAGTACCAGTAGAGTACACTGATTTTGGGAGAATAATCTTTATATATATATAACTCGCTCGGGAACAAGGTTATTAACTTATGATTGAATATTTTTCCTACGACCACTCATTTTTACCTAAGAAAATAGCTTATTTAACACTTGTACTAAAAAATAACAATATATTGAAATGCTTCTTTTTCTTATGTTTTATATGATCTCGAAAGATAGATGGAATACGCGAATACAATATGAATCTGGCTGGGTGCCGAAATGCAAAAGGCCAAATTTAAGAAGACTGAAGAAGTAGACAGTATGATTTTTTGAGGTTATATTAGTGTTTACAATAAAAACTGAACGTTTGTTGTGATTCGTGTTCAAATACTAGTGTCTGCAAGATAATTTAAATGTTAAAATTAAATGTTATTACAATTACTGGGTAATGTAAAACATTCTTTATGACTGTTATGATTGTACTAACGGGTAAGTTCCAAGTTTAAAAATTATATTAAGTAGGCTGTAGTAATTATTGTCAAACACACTTGCAGTCATTTGTAAGCATTGTGCTAGAAAACAAATTGATTCTAGTGATTTTGAAAGTACACCAGAAATAATAGTAGATGCTAAAAACACTTAACTAGCAAATCTCCGAAATCTAGAGTATGGTTTCAATATGCTTATGACGAATTTATTGAATGGAGACAAAGGAAACAAAGAAAAGGTTCGATTTCTTAGAATGTACTTTCGACCTATCTAATGAATTGAAACTACTTTATCTATTGAGCATAATGGTGACTATAACCCAATAAAAGCCAAAGTCCTGTCGCAACAGCTCACACAATTGACTATAAATGATATACAGGATTTGATTACAGCTGCTGTGATGAAAATAACTAATACAAAAAATCATATGTTCAGAAAATTCTCAATTACTGGATAGTTTTATAATATATCTAAAAAATATGCTAATCTTATGCCACCAATCACTCAACTAAAATGTTTTTTCAATTATAAAAATGAAAAATGCACCGAGCAAGTTGTGGGTATAAACAAAATAGGCAAAGTGTCAAAGATAGTGGCAAACTTTTTAAATCTTTAGAATCCAGGACAATATACTTGCCACACATTTAGGCGTTGTTCTACAACAAGTTTGGTAGATGCAGTAGCAAATCTTGTATCTTGCAAAGTATACCTGATTATGACAACTCTATAATCACAAATTTCTTAGTTTCACTCGTAACTTTCACATTCAAAATAAAATAATCTGATATGCATATTACAAAAATAGATTGTATCCACCTAGAAGCCATTAATAAGTTTACTGTGATTTTATTCAAATTCTTTTCGCTTCATTTGATTTTTTTTCTTCTGTTTTGAAGTTTGGATTAATTAACTGGAATCTCCTGGAATATTAATAGAAAGCATATAAAGAAATTGGTCATGTGCGAGATTCATGGACTGAGATATAAAGATAATTTACTATATAAACTGCTTATGTTCCGTTGATATAAAATTTGAATCTAAAGTAAAGTAAAGCTAAAGTATCATTATCATCTTCAGATATTGATATGGTGAGCTCGAAAACATCAAATATATTACATCAGTCAATAAGTCGTGTGATTCACACACAGATGGCACGGCCATTATCGAATCCATATGACGTTTACGAAGTACCAGGTTTCAAAAGGTTGTGTAAAATTTCATGACATTTCAATTAGCCAGGAAAAAATGACAGTCTTTTAAGTGAAGCGACTTTTGCTATTTTCAAAACAATCAATTCAAAATAATGTCGTGTGGTAATTTATTATTCTATTTAAACGTGGTCTTACAGATAACGATGATGGTGAAGGTTCTCGTCTTTCATTCGAGGTGGTGACTCCAGAAGACATAAAAAAAGTCCTCCAATTGGTTCTATCTAATCGTAAATTCAAATTTTGTGAGAAAACTGAGGCTATAAAGATATCAGAAGGAAGTGTATTATGCACAGACATTTGCCATGAGAAAGCTTTTTTCAAAGTGGGTACCGCGTTTCCTCTCAGTTGATCAAAAACATGTTAATTATTCAGAGCAGGGAATGGCCATGTTTACAGATTTTTTGCGTCTTTATATGACAATGGATGAAACATGGCTCCATAACTTACTCTGGATTCAAAACGATCAGCATCTGGGTAATCTGCAGCCGGTGCAACACGTCAGAAGCGTCCAAAGGCACAACAGTCAGCTGGGAAGGTTATGGCTTAAGTATTTGAGGATGGGCATGGAATATGTCCATCGACTATCTACAAAAGGGAGAAACAATCAATAGCGAATACTGGATAGAGTTGTTTGATGAATGCAAAAATCAACGAAAAACAGTCTCATATGTCGAAGAAAAAACCACTGTTTCACCAATACAATGCAATTTTTTATAAGTCAATGGCAATGATGGTTCAATTGGAAGAATTTCACTTCGAATTGCTTCATCATCCTCCGTATAGTCCAGATCAGGCCCCCAGTGATTACTAGCTATTCGCTGATCTCAAAAAATGCTCGCCTGTAAGAAATTCAGCTGAAATGAAGAAGCAATTATTGAAACTGAAGCCTATTTCAAGGCAAAGACAACTCCTTCTAGAAGTTCGGCATCCAGAAAATAGAGAAGCGTTGAAATAATTGTATGTCTCTTGA
Source organism: Diorhabda sublineata (assembly GCF_026230105.1). Classification (NCBI taxonomy): domain Eukaryota; kingdom Metazoa; phylum Arthropoda; class Insecta; order Coleoptera; family Chrysomelidae; genus Diorhabda; species Diorhabda sublineata. Next base: position 3,158,492 of record NC_079483.1, read on the forward strand.
AGGAGAATACCTTGATGAATAGAATCGATTTTTGGCAAAAAATGGGTTTTTCCTTAGTTAGTCACAAGACTTATTGAGTGATGTGCTAGCCATCGATACACTTTGTATAAATAATCTGTATAGACCATTTCCCATATCACACAAGATAGAAATTCAAACATTACGAGTTGTTGCATAAATGCAGCACATATTATTTACTTAATTCTAATACAATTTCTGCAACTAGTATGTGCACATTATAAACAATAAATTGTTAATTTTTTATGGCTACAACCATGATCGAAATCGTATTTAAAACATGGGAAAAATATTATATAGAAAGAGAACTAGGTATGGAAGCTTGTTCTATTAGGACCGACGGCTGGCAGAGAGAGAAAGAGCATAGGTATCCCATTCTCTACTTCCCTCTACTCTATTCTGATTGAGAAGAGGAGAATAACAAGTTTGGAATTTATATGAGAGTAGAGAGTTGTAAGCCAATACTCTTTCTCTCTCGTCTAATAGTACAATTTCACTTATATGCCACTCACTTAATATTCTCTCTATGACTCCAAAGTTCGTATAAGAAAAGACGTGGAGTTTTTGTTACAGAAGTGCAACAAGATGACATAAAGATAAATGCCAATTGTTCCACACAATAATTAAACCAAGCAGTTTTATATCAGGCAAATGTATATTATGTATATGTATGCTATGATGAGAAATTCCAACAAAAAGTTATTATATCCAGTTTTTTCCATAAAATAACAAACTAACTAACAAACTCACCTGTACTATACTTTTTGTCTGCTTAGTGATATCATCAGTTGACCCCTGCGCCGACCTAGGAGTCTTAATACACCCAGGAAACATCATGTGATTATTCTTCTAACGTTACAATTAATTTGACTCGAATCCTACAGTTATCCTTCGATTACTTTGCCAATATTCCTTGTAATTACGGTCGAATGCATCCTTCGAGTCCTATAGAATAACATTACAAGAATCCCTTTTTTAGCAGTCCTTCTCTGTATCGTATCCTGCCCCTTGCTTTTAGTATCACAATGTGGCGAGAAAACCACCGTTGTCCTGGATAGTCCCGCTGTTATCCTTCCGTTATCCTTAAATTAGCTTTAGTCCATTTATCGCGCATTGTCCACTATTTGGCACTTCACTCACTGAAAGGTTCTCATGTTATTTAATGAAGCTTTAGTTTTAAGCACTTTTAGTTTAGATTTAGTTTCAAATAAAGGAAATATAAATCGGAAGTCACTGAATAGAAATACATGTTTAGAAGTTTCGTTATAGAATATATTTCAAACTCTTTAAAAAATAGTTCACTTGAATTTTTCACACTTGTTCTTAATTATTGATCTATTAACATGAATAAAATGTTTTTAATGGAAATATCTTTGACGTTTTGGTTCAAGTTCTGAAAAAAAAATTTGACTGTAACAAACCTAGCAATAACCGACTTTTATTTAGTTTTGACAAAATTTTTAATAATTTGTGGTAATTATATGCGTTGTTGTGATTTAATTATTGATTTATGTTATTTCATTCGTTTTATAGTATTGATGACTTCTCGATGTATTAAACAAATATTTACTGACGCCTTACATTCAAATGAATGTATACCAACATTTGCTTTTGATTGAAAAAATATTGGATAATAACCAACCGTCAAGTTCACAGCCCAACTAAGCTCTCGATATTTACTTCAACAACTACCATATCTACAACTTCAAAGCAAAAGATTGTCAATTACATTAATTGTATTCTTATTTTAAATCATTTCAATTATATCCTGTTTTAGGGATGCACCGAAAAAGCTCCAGTACTAACAGGTATTCGACAAGGTGACAGTCTGAGCTCATTCTTGTTCAATTTAATTACGGATAAAATGATTAGTAGTGTAAAAGAAGTTTTTGAAGGATAGAGGGAAAGAAGATTAATAAAATATTATGCTACGCCGACGACGATAGCCGATAAAGAGGATGACCTACAGCGTTTACTAGATCGGTTCCTAACAACAGCCGAAAACCTCAATATAAATATATCTGTAGAAAAAAAGAATCAATGGTAATAGCAAAAGAGTCTACAAGATGTAAACTAGCTATTAACGACAACCTCTTTCATCAGTGTATGCAAACTTAAGAGTTGAGATTACAAGCGCCAAAAACGTACAACAAGTAAATGTGGTTTAAGAATATCTGGCTATCTGTTGGACCTCATATGGAAAAACAAATCTATGTCCACCGATAGTAAAGTCCCCATATACAAAACAATCTTAAGACCTATACTTACATATGCAGGGAAAACTCGAGTGGATACAACAAAAACGCAGCAGTGGAAATGGAAACTTTAAGAATTATTAAAGACGTGAGCCTAAGAGATCAAATAACAAGCAAATATTTGAGAGAAAATCTCAAAATCCAGGATATTGTATTATTCACGAGATCGAAATGATGGGCTAATTGGACAAAGGATGAAAAAGCAACTAAGAAAAAACCTCCCGGTGGACCTCCTAAGAGGTTTCATGAAAGCTAGACATCTACTTCTCAAGAGGCTGAATAGTAGAAGAAACAAGACTAAGTCTTAAGAAAATAGAAATAAGAAGAAGAATACTTGACATTGACAATTTGCATAATTATATTAAGCAATAGGGCAATTTAAAATACGAATATCAAAATAAAAATCTGTTCCAACCAACAAAAATGATTTTTCCATTTCAAAAATATGTAACAGCCAACAGTTGAATTAAATATACACCCCACAAAAATTATCGCATCACTCATTATTTTTTAAATATTTCAAATGTATTAAATATTAACAAAACATATAAAATATCAAAAAAATTGTATAGAACATCTATACAAAAAAATGAACAGTGCTTAAACCAAAACCAGCCAATGAATTTCTAATAGTGTGTGTTGCCGCCCCTCGCTCTAATTACAGCTTCCATTCGGTTTGGAAGGTTTCTAACAGGTTCTGGACGTATCCTTGCGGCATGTTTTCCCAGAAGTAAAAAAGAAGAAGTTAAGGTCCGGGCTATGTGCATGCCAATTCAGGGTGGGATCTCGACCTCTTCTAAGTACTGCCGAACCACTCTATCAGCGTGTGGACGAGCAATATCGTGCATTAGCACCGATATGAGGCATATAGGGCACTACATAGGGTTCTAGGATATTGGTTATGTACCTGTCAGCATTTGGTCTTCCATCATACTCTGTACTAACTCCGTGCAACCCTCGAAAGAAATTCCTCCCCAAACCATGATAGAGTCACCACCAAAGCTTTCAGTTTGATCAAAATTAACCTGATCGTGCCGTTCACCACGTCGCTTATATACTGGTACACGCCTATCTGATGAATAGAGCCAAAACCTTGAATCATCCGTGAATAAAATGTTGGACCAATCTTTAATATTCAATTTGCGTATTCTCGAGCAAATTCCAATCTTGCTACTCGATGTTCTCTGGTAATACGTGGACCTCTAGCTGACACTTTGGCTCGTATACCTGCTTCTCTCAGCCTATTTCGAACTGTTTGTAGGCTTATTCGGACATTACGAGCAGCCAACAGAACTGTTTGCAGCCTTCGAGCGGTAGTATGCCCAATTCTTAACGCCGTTAACCTCAAATAACGATCATATACTATCGAAGTTACTCTTCCGCGGCCTTGTCGGGGTCTTTTAGTTAGCTGCCCTGTTTCTTGGTAGCGAATAACAACTCTGGATATGGTGCTTTTTTGAACTCCAATTACCCCGGCGTATCTTTGACTGCGGCCATCTTATGCGATCTCGTTGATTCTAGCGGCTTCTTCATTCCTCACATGTCTTGTTAAACATTGAGCCACGTCCATTATTAACATAATAAATTCAAATTTTCACTATACAATAACCCAATTTGCTTAGAAAGTTCTCGATCTCAATGCATTCTCCGAGACAGAAAGGATTTACTCGAGCATTTTTGCTTTCAAAAAAATTTGTAAGAAATTGTAATATTTTTTTGCCCATGACAAGAAACCATAAATATCTATTAAATTGATACATATACAGATTGTCCCTTAAAATTAAAATTAATATTAAAAATATCCTAAAACACCAGTGATGCGATAATTTTTGTGGGGTGTATATTTATATAATAGAACTATAAACTCAAATTGTTTAGGTCTTTGTTATCAGTATTTCGTTTCTATGTATGTGAACCATTTTAAAAATTCTTTTCTTCTTGTACTTGATTCCGTTTCAAGAATTCTTCAATTTTTATAACTGTAAATATGTTTTTTTGATATATCATGATTTATAAATGCAGTTCTATTTTTTCATCGTATTGATGACCTTCTAATCTATTTCTTCAATACTGACATTTCTACCTTATGTAAGTAAAATAGCGTTACAATCATTACAAGATACTTGATATAAAGTATTACTTTTTTTGTTTCAGATTTTAGATTAGTGAAATATTTCGATGCACTTCCAACTGAAATGACTGAAATGCAAACTAACCTTAAAGATGAACAAAATGAAAGAAAATTAAAAGCGGCGTAACTTTTGCCTCAATTGATTCCGCACCTACATACCGGTGTCATTTGAGTTCCTGACACTTTGTCGACCTCAATCAGTTTATTGCTTGCGCAAAAATGCAGTCTCACCTAAAATTTCTCGTTATCAACATCGTGTGTCGTGATATAGAGTGAAACACCCCAATAACTTGAAGCCTTACTTATTAATGTTTGATTATAGACAAAAAGTTATTGGCGCAAAATAATGGTTGATATGTCGAATTGATTAGCGTCCTTTTTTCCATAAGACATACCTATTGTTTGCAACAGATGAATCCTCGAGTTTGAATTAGTCGGTCGTTTAAATTTGTTAGCCGTTGTTCATAAAAGAGCTGCAATATGTTGGCTTAATTGCAAATTTTTTCTATAAATAGAAACAACACTTTATTCACAACTTCGCTTGGACTTTATTATTTGCGTGTTTAGTATTGTAGATGTTATAGATAACGAAACCCGCACAAGATTTTTTGTACCAACCATTTCATCCAGCATTATTTTATGTTAAATCAGTTTTACTACCTCAGCTACGAGGAGGTCCCGCAGCATCTGGTCTAGTGATTTATTATAAACAATTTAATTGTTTCTAAAGCTTTCATTCCTAAACAAAGAAAGATATGAAAAAAAGTTTCAAACAAAAAATATTTGTTTTAAAAAGATCTATAAGAAAGGTCTTCATAGTTTTTGCAAAAAATCAATATTCAGTAAGTTATCGTCAATATAATGCAAAATTATTGCACAACTGACGTTTTTTCTATTTTATCAGTCATTACTTGGTACGTAGAAAGATTTAAAGCAGCTCATTTTAAGCGTTAAGCTTTAAGCTTCAAACGAGATGTAGGAGACCTTTCAAATATTATCTGTTACAAAAGTTTGAATATAGAAGTTTTCATCGAAAAAAGCACTGTAATTTGCTTATGAGTGTTTTGGGGGTATATAAATTCAGCGCTTTTGATATTTTGAAGTTAATTTTATTTCAATTTTTCTACATCACTGCCTTCGTGATCATCCTCTCGTAATAATCTTCTTGTATCTCCAGGTTCCTTCACTTTTTTGGGGATGAAATCCCCTAGTTCCCTTGCTCTCTGTTGACGTTTTCGAGCTGCATGAATCATAGCTGCATCTGGAATAGCTCCTGATTCTAATATTCTCTTGAAATTATCTGGCTTGTTGAATCTATGAGGTTCTTCATCCTCATAATATAACAAGTCTTCTTTTCCTGCACATATGGCATCTCGGCCACTAAGAATGACTGGGGGTGGTATGGAAAGTTTTCTGTGACTAAAATTTATAACTAAAACAAAATCATTAGTAATTATTGCAGTTTTTTCCTTGCTCTTGAGGCCCTCTTTTTTAACTCTAACTTCTTTCTTTTTATTTTATTTCTCGAAAATATGTGTAGTTTCTTTTTTCTAGAGTGCAGAGCAGTCTGTTGTTTATTATTTTTTCCATTAGTTTGCACATAGCACATGTGAGTGATATAGGTCTATAGGATTCAGGATGGGTTCTAATGGTTTGTGGTTTCAGTATAGGAATTATTATGGATTCACGCAATTTTTCAGGAAAGTTATGCTGCAGCCAGAAGGTATTGAACAGGTTAAGGATGTATTCGTGGGCAATTAAGGGGAGATGTTTCAAGAAGACAACTGGTATTTCATCTGGTCCTGGTGACGTTTTTTTCAGGCTTGAAAGAGCTTCATCATATTCTTGAATGGTGATAGGTAAATTGATGGGTTCGTTTTCATCGAATTGTATCATTACCTCATCCTCATCCGTTTTTGTAAGTTGTAGCTAGTATTGAGACTATATTGGAGTTATCTGTGGTTGTGCGTCCGTCTTTCTCTAGCATGTGTATATTATGGTGCTTGTAAAGTCCTGATATTTTTCTCACTCTTTCCCATACCTCCGTCATGGATGTTTCAGAATTTATTGTTGCTCTTTATTGCTGATTCGCAGTCACTATTCCACCACGGCACAGGATTCCGTCGTTTCAGACGTGTAGTTTTTCCGATTGATATGTTTGCTGCTTGCTGAAAAATACTAATAAAGTTTTCTGAAGCTTCGTCTATATCTGTTATAATTGTGTAAGTTGTCAAACTTTCTGAGATAATTATTTTGAAAAGAGCCCAGTCTGCTTTTTTTAAGTTCCATTTTGGATATAAGTCGTGATTCGTGATTGTGATTTGGTTTTCTATTGTTATGAATGACGATTGGATAGTGGTCACTGTTGTAGGTATAGTCCAGCTGATCGCAAGAAAGAGCTGGAGTCAAAGTTGGGTCACAGATAATGAGGTCAATACATGAACCCTGTTCATGTTAAATCTAGTTGGCTTCCCATCATTTAAGATGGAGAGATTTGCGTCATCAAGAGTATCTCCTAGTAAGCGACCTCTGTGGTTTATTGATGTTGATCCCCACAAGGTGTTATGGGCATTGAAGTCTCCGACTATTATTCTAGGTTAAGGAATTTGTTCCAATAATTCACTTAATTCTTTAGCATCTACTTGATATGCTGGAGGGATGTATACATTGCATATATTTACTTTTGGATTAGTGTGTAGTTCGATAGCTACGGCTTCAGGTTTGTAAGGATCGTAATTTCTGTAGTGTGAAGAGACTTTTCCACAAATATTGCTACTCCTCCGCTAGCTATTTCAGCATTTATTCGGTTCTTGTAGAAGCTGTTAAATTGCCTGAGCGGATCGTTGTTATTGTATTTGAAATTGGTTTCTTGAAGACAAATAACTTCGCATTTCTGTTTGGATAGGATGGTTTGCAACATTGGTAAGTTGTTATAAAAGCCATTGATATTCCATTGTAGTATAGATGTAAAGTCCATGAGAATACGGGGAGAAAAATATTAAAGTAAAGTTTTGGTTCAGTTAGTTAATATTTGTTTGAGATGATTCACTTTCTGTTTCTGAGAGGTCCGTTTCTGGTATGTTCAATTGTAGGTGAGAAAACAGTTTCTTCTTGAATTTAGTGCATCTGCTTTTGATAGATCTGTGTTCAAAGAAAGGGTAAATTTTTGTTAGCATGTCTATTAATCCAGTAAAATCATTTGTGTAGTTCTTTATTATACTAATTCTGATCAGATGAGCCGTAGACATTTTCAAAAAGGTCAGATATCTGGTTGTGGTACAATATTAAAGGAGGATTCTGTTCTGAAATGACTTTTCTAATTGGTTCCATGAGAATTTCTGTAGAGATGTCTGGTTTATTTTTATTTTACTTGGCCTATTTGGTTTGGGGAAAGACGGTTTCTTAGGGTTCTCTGGTTTAATTTCTTCTGTTTGAGGGGGAGGCGTAATTATTTGCTCGTAGTTGCGTTTGGTGCTGTTTTGCGGAATTTCATTTATGTTTATGGGGGGTACATTCTGGGAGTGAGGTGCTATAGGGGTTTCTGATGGGATCTTGGTGTGTGCTTGTGGAGTATTGGCTTCGGTATTTTGGGGCTGCTGGGAAGGTTGGGTGGGTTTTGTGGTAGCTCAGCTATTTGGGGTTGTGCATAAGTTTGTAATTGGGAGTTTTTACAGTTTGCTGCAGTATGACCTGGTTTTTTACAAGTAAAACATAGTAGACGGTCTTGGGATAGGTAAATTCTGTAGCTAGTGTTCTCGTGTGTAATCATTAGACAATCGGGTATTTGGATTGTGGATAGTGAAATAAAGATTTGTCTTCTGAAGCTGTAGATGTGGTTATATTCCGGAATTGTGGAGCTAATTTTGAGGAAAGACATTGGTGAGAGTGTATTGAGACCTATTTTATTAAGTTCATCGATTAGAGCTGAGTGGGGTGTATGGTGGGGCATACATTTGAGAGTATCAATCTTTCGGAAGGTGTTATAAGCTTTCGGGCTTGGATCGAAGTGTTGTTGATAATGATCAGACCTTTATGATAGGTCATGAAGCAGTCTACAGTATCTTCATTTGCGAGGTACATGCATATTCTATTGTTTGTTAGCCTCGATGTGAATAGTATATTTATTGGACCTATTAGTTCTCCAAGTGATATCAGGTAATCTTGAATTTTCAGGTTATCAACAGCTAGAAAAACAATTGCTTGATGTTTTGTAGGAAATTGTGGTTGACTAAGTATAGATGAGTATGTTTTTGTAGGGTTTATATTCTGAGAGCTTCTGTAGTCAGAAGTCCCAACATTTATATTTTGCATCATTAATTTTAGAAATATTTCCGCTTTGATTCTACAGTGCGGTCCTGTTTTGGCACAGGCCACTTCATATCAAGTTGATAAGAGCTGGTTTGTTTTTTTTTGCGAATTCTTCCAAACCGGTGCGGTGTGAAATTGATAGCACAGTGTGAACAAATTCACTGTTTTAGTATGAATGTATGAGATTCTACTTACAGTAATGTCTCTGAGTTAAGAACACTTCTAAACGATTCTATCTATAGTTTCATAGATTTTAGGACTGTGATAACTATCGAAAAAGAGTTATTTTTATAGGAACCCTAAGATGCATCTTGTTTTTTTCAAATTTATATATCCTTAAATTACTTATAAATAAATTGCTTTTTTTCTTGAAAATTTGTACATTCAAACTTCTGTTACCATAATATTTAAAAGATCTACTACATTTCATTTTGAAGCTTAAACTTCAACGTTTAGAATGAGCTGCTTTAAATTTTTCTACGTCATGTAGGAATCACGTAATGATTGATAAGCTGAGAAAAAACAATTTTGCAGTATATTGACGATAACTTTTTAAATATTGATTTTTTGCAAAAAAGTGAGCAGATCTTTTTTGAAGAGCTTTGTAAAACAAATATTTTTTATTTGAAACTTACTCCTATATCTCTCTTTGTTCAAGAGTTTAACCTTTTAAACAATTAAATTGTTTCTACTAAATTACTCGATCAGATTTGGGCTCGACACCCGGAAAAATCGATTCCAGGCATCAAAAAACATAGGAAAATGTTCTAGTGGTGAGGGAATTACTGTGCTATATGTTAAGTTTGAAATTATACAATTATATATAGTTCTTCACTTAGTCCATGTTTCTTTGTATTGTGTTTTCTCCAACATTGTTGAATCCATCTATTTTGACCCTTATTTTTTTGGTATTAGATTAATGTTGATATTTCATAATGGTGAACAAAATTAAACGAAAAAATGGCAATAACGTTCATTACAGCAATATTTTATGTTTTTTATTTTAATAGTTTGGGATTTATTAAAATATAACTTCAGAGCTATAGATTCACTGCTCTATAATAGTTCATAATTCTATAAACAAAATTATTAATGAAAATTGAATTAGTTTCTTCTAGAAATACTGTGTGTTATTGTTTTGTTTCAATTGCTTCAACAACTTCCAAACTCACTATTGTTCATCTAAATCTTAGGAAATATCAATGGATTTGCAGTGTCTGTCGTGTAAAATGAAGCACCACTTCATTTTTAGCTTTAAGATTGACACAACTGGCCTATAGCTTCATTTTTCTTCCTTGCTGTTCCTGGTCTATAAGAACTTCCATATCTAATCGAATTTATTTTCGGAGTAATTTGAGAGTGGACGTTCAAAGTGAAAATTCTATTACGTCGTTTTTCCTTCGCTCTTTTTTGAAGCATGTATTCACCGAAATTGACCAAAAGAAATAAAGTCGAGAGCGCACTATTTAGAAAGATATATATTTAGTTTTTTATCGATGGACGGAAACTCAGATATATTAAAAAAAATTTTACTACGAATAATTTGATACGGAGGGAGTAATGTGAACATATCTACGCTGTAAATATATCGTAAATTGAAAAGAATGGTGTATACAGTGTGTCTACTTAAGTTGTAACCATATGAAGAACTTTTTTATTAATGGTTTTATGAAAAAAAGTTATTCTTGATGAAAAGTTCTGCATGGTCCAAAAGCTAAAATGCAAATATCAGATATCAATTTTTTAAAGCCATATACGAGGTTTCTCAAAAAATTTCAATTTTGTGCAAAAGTAAAGTATTTTTATTTTTCACAATTCAGAAAAATGTGTGATTTTGTGATTATTTACTAATAATTCCGTATTAACCATTCTGGCTAGATACAATTTATCCCTCTTACATGTTAAAAATATGATAACCTTTCTATTTATTACTGTTTTTAAACAACCTTACAATTTACATACGTAATGAATGCATAAGGGTTACATACCTCCTCCTCTGAGAGATTTATGCTATGAAGAACGCCTAAGAATATTTGATCTACCCGCTCTCAGAGAAGGTCGCTTTAGAGGAGGCTTAATAGAAACCTATAAAATTTTTACACATATCCACACTTGCGATCTGGACATTTTCCATGTGAATACAAATCAGCAGTTGAGAGGGCATTAAAGAAAACTATCTAAGGTGAGAAACTGCAAGTTGCCCCGGAGAAACTTTTTGACAAATCGTATAAGATATGTGTGGAATGCATTAGAAGAAGAGATAGTGACTGTTGCAAATACAAACATTTCCACACAATCATGGACACTCAGCTACAAACAATCAAATTGTGCACTACTTTTAGTAGACTGAAAAGTGCGAACAGTATTCTGAAAAACATGTACATACATGTTTAAATTTATAAAACAATAGTTTTTTTCAGCCGCGGATTATTGTCAAACAATAATTATAATAATAATTATTACTATTTATTGTAGAAGTTGAAAAATCCATACAAAGAATATTTATTAAACAGAAACAAACATAATTAAATTTTAATTCAATGTCAGCTTCGACATATTCATCTTCTCTTTGTAAATATGTAATTGTTCTTTTATCAAACTTTTGTATCACTTTTCGTATCATATTGGGAGTAATTGTTTGGAATTCTTCAGAAATATTCCTGTCCAAATGGTCTACATCATCAAATGGTCCCCGCTGATAAACATGCTGTTTTAAGTAACCCCATAAAAAAATTCAGGTCAAATAATGCCTGAATATGTGTGAATCACCTTCCCATTAAACATATTTTCATGGAGTAATCTAACGTTTAATGTACTGTTGATGGAAGCACCGTCTTGTTGGAAACAAATTGTCATACGTTCTTGTAACGGAAGGTCGTGCAAAAAATCACTTAATTGATTTTCTAATAATTGTAAGTATTGTGCGGCATTTAAAGAATGTCGTAAAAAAAGATCCAACTAATTTATTTCTCTACACACCACACAATACATTCGTTTTAAAAGAATATTGAACTGTCGAATGCCTCTATGTTTCTATGCGGATGTCTATTATTAAAAATATTTGCGGCATCACTATGTGTTCTGTAATTGTCTCCAAAAATTAACAAAAGTTCTATTTTTTCTTCAGATTGCGTTAAATTTATTCCGCCAGAATAATTATACGGAATGATTAAAGAATAATCACAAAACATGAATTTTCATAATAAATAGCTGTAATAGCATATTTGAATATAACTTTTAATTCAAAACAACTTTACTTTATAACATTTTTCTGAATTGTAAAATATAAAGATAATTTACTCTCGCACAAAATTTAAATATTTTGATAAACCTCATATTCTGTTTCAAAACTTATATCTTATGGTTGTATTTCAACTTATGGACAATGCAAAACTTTTTATCAAGAATAACTTTTTTTCATAAAACCACTAATAAAACAGTTTTCCATAGTTCCAACTTAAGTAGACATGTATAATTGTATAAATAGTGAAATTGCTTTACTTTCTTTTTATCATTCTTCCTTTGTATATTGAAGATGCTGTACGTATTTGTAATAAATAGTATGGAGAGTGTTATTTATAAAATGAGGGATAATTTTAATTTTTTTTTGATTATTATTCAATGAAGAAAATGAACATTATATATGATATGAGACCCCCTCTATACTAAGTATTGAATGTAAACAATAATATTGTTTACGATATATCGGTAAAGAGAAATTTCCTCAACAATCTGACAATTTTTGAATTTTTTTCTGGTACATTGTTCATAAAAATAAATAAATAATTTTTAATCGTGAAATCTAGTTTGTCACTGGATATTTCACATCAGGAGCCTCGGTTATGAAATAAGTTTTTTGGCGTCAAATGTTTTGCCTCTCTATATACATACGAGGATATATTGAACAATTCTCAGCCTACTATGGAACCAAACAAAATTTTAATGTCAAATATTTTATAACTCCACATATTCTCCTCTTAATTGGATGCATTTATTACAGCGAACCTGCAACGTCTCTAGAACTTTCAAAAAAAAATGTTTCTTCTTGCTCTGAAAACCAGACCTCTACAGCTTTTATTACCTCCTCGTTGGAAGAAAATTTACGACCTTTTAAATTTTTTTTCAGTTGAGAAAAGAGATGGTAGTCGGACGGAGCCAAATCTTGGTAATAAGGAGGGTGTTCTAGTAATTCAAACCCGAAATCACAAATTTTTTGCATGGCAACATGAGTTTTGTTGTGTTGTCCTGCCAAAACAAAGCACCTTTGGATAGCTTCCCGCGTCTTTTCTCTTTTTTATCCCGTTGAATGGTCAGTAATGTCGAATAGTAATCTCCAGTTATTGTTATACCCATATCCAAAAAATCAATCATGATTACTCCATGGCAATCCCAAAAAACTGAGGCAAGAATTTTTCCAGCAGATTTTTGGACACCAAACTTCTTAGGTCTTGGAGAACCAGAGTGTTGCCATTTCATCGATTGTTGCTTTGTTTCTAGATCGTAGAAATGTAGTCAAGTCTCATCCATAGTAACAATTCGGTTTAAGTCTACATCGTTTTCGAATCGAGCATAGATCGAACGCGATGCTTCTACCCTTGCACGCTTTTGGACAACATTCAAACATTTGGGGATCCATTTTGAAGCAATTTTTCTCATTTCCAAATCGACGTGAACTATATGATGAACGCGTTCGTATGAAAAATTCAGTACTTCAGATATCCGTTTTAGCCCAATTCGACGGTCTGATAAAATCATGTCATGAACTGCATCGGTATTTTCGGGGACTGACACAGAAACTGTCCTCTCCGACCGGTCATCATCTTCAATGGAAAATTTACCTCTTTTGAAGCTTACAGGCCAATTTTTCACGGTCGCATACGAAGGACATTGATCACCAAGGGTATTAAGCATATCTTCGTAAATCTGCTTACCTCTTAACCCTTTCAAATACAGGTACTTGATAATGACTCAATACTCAAATTATTCGATTTTCACAATTTCGGTGAACATCTTTTTTCTTCCAATTTATTGCGTACCTCTAGTTTACTTTTTTGACGTCAAACTTTACACTGGCACTTCTAATAAGTTTATTGTTCGTCGCTATGGTAACGCAATATTATGTTTATGTAGGGAACTCGATTGAATCTCGTGGTGTTAGTTTTAATACCCTAGACCAGAGGTTGGCAAAATGCGGCTACGGAGCGGCTCTTTGAACTCTTGAGTATGGCTCTGGCACAAGATTTCTACGGGCTTGTCCGACCTCTAATATTACCCGCCTGTGGACGAAAAAGCCGGTTAATAGTATGTAAGGTCATTTAATATCATCACCCCTGACTGATGTCGATTATTATATATATTAGATCCTCTATTGACAAATACTATTATAAAACAACCATTTTAAATAGGAGGGAAGCGTTTCTCAACAGGTATCAAGATTTTAAAAACAGCAAAGCGATCTTAGCATTCGTCAAAAACCCTTTTAATACTACGATAACAGATTTACAATTTTTTCCTTTTGGCAGCGACATTGGGAACTTGGAAATACAATTACTGGATTTGATAAACAAGGATATATGGAGATCTAAATTTGAACAATTTTGTGTTGATTTGGAAAAATTGGAGAAGAAAAAATGTAAACTAAGTTCTCAACCCAAGTGGTCTGCCTTAAAAAAACCTGAAGAAAGAAGACTTGACCATTTTCAACGCCTGTAATAGTATTCCGGATGCAATATCAGCTAAAAAAACTTGCGTTTTCTGTTCTTTCCCTTCACGACTCAACTTATTCATGCGAACAATCTTTTTCAAGTATGAATCTTTTTAAAAATAAACAAAGAAGTCGTCTCATAAATGAGAACCTGGAAATATACCTAAAATTAAAAACAACAACCTACAAACCGAACTGGAGCAAACCTTCAAAGGAGAACATTTTTCGCATTAAATAGTGTTTATATGGATGCTTTAATAGATATCAATTCAAATTTTTCATCAATGAATAATGTCCATATTAAATATGAAATCAAGTTTTATTATAACAAATCAATTATTGCAAACATTTTATTTCCTATGAGTTTAACACTATTAACATCCGTTGTACAATATGACAATATGACCCAATAGGTCATCAAAGTTTTGAAGATAAATGAGATAAATGAACACACTACCCCTTCATCAACATATACACACATACACACAATTACACTGTCTGACGCTCGTTTCGATAACCAAATTATCGCCTTCAGAGACTGAAAGTGTGGCAGTAGTGTATAGTGTGTTCAGCATTAATATCACCAAGAGGTCCAGAAAATCCAACTCAGTTAAATGAAACAGTAACAAGTGGCGTTTTTAATAACACAATCATGAATTATTCAAAGAAAAAGGTTGAAATGAGATTCTTGAAATGAAATTGTCCAATATCTTGACAATTAACAGCTGTTGAAATTCTTAACACACTTATTCGGTCGTGTCAGGTCAAATGGTATTGATTTCTTGACGAATAACATCTTATGGTTACTGAAAATATTCTGGTCTTTTGGCAATTATATAACTTATCAAAATAAATCTGTTGGAGTAAGATCTGATGTTCTACGCGGTCATTTGATAGACCTCATCTTCCATTATAATGAACTCTCTGGATATTTCCTCGTTTTGCAGATTCTGGTGATTATCAATAGAATATATGGACTAATTTTGCTACTATTTCTGAATATTTTATAACGTGTAAGTGTGTCAAAAGCTCAATCATGCAGTTTCCTTAACCATGGTTATGTAATCGTATGTCGTCAAGTCATGCTTACAACTTCTTTACATAAAAGATGGTCATCGTTAAAGAAATAATAAAACTGGAGTGGGAAAACTAGTACAAGCATGTAATGCCTCCATTGCTGACTTGTTTCATTATGTACGTATTTTGATAGGGAACGAGGTGTAGAAGCTACTCTGCTGGTACAAACTCTCGGGTAGTTCACGAATCATTTCTATAGAGTTCAAAATATTAACAGTATAAAAGATTCCATTTTATAATATTAATGGAATAAAATGGAACAATAGATACCGCAAAATTAATAACCTTCTATTAGTCATTATTACAGAAAAATTTCCTTGTACACTCCAGCGTGGCACTTTCAGCTTCAATCCATTAAGTTTCACGATATCCATTCTAACGAAACAGAAACCTGCCCGTATTACAAATGTCTGCTGTTTATCAATAACAGGTAGTGAATTATAAGACAATTAATCATGCTCATGGCCCCCTCTAATATCAGAAGCTAAATCCCTTCTTCGTGTCTGGGCGGTAAGGCAGCTCCAAAATGACAAGAAGTTTGTATTTTGTGCGTGTGCTTCCAAGAACACGATTATTTGCCAAAGCAAAGGGAAGTTTTAAAGTATGATCGATAGATAAGGAAAAAGAAATATTGACTATGTATGTTTAACTTTGAAAAATATATTCTAATTACCGTGTGATAAGTACTTCAATCTTAATATTTTTAAACGATTTTCATTAATATAGGGCAGGTATTTAATTGTATTCAATATTTATTAGAATTATTATGCATAATTTTACAGAAAATAATTTTATTCATCATCAAAGTAACCACAACTTATATAAACCCCCTTATCTATACGAAGTTTTCACAACTTGAGGGCTTAATGTCAATAAGCTTCAAGAATTATGTCAAAAAATTCTCTTTTCTACCTTGAAACTTTGTTCACGTGAATGTTTCTATATATTGAAAAATAACAAGAAGAGTAAATCGGGCGAATGGGGTGGATGTTCAATGATTGTGTGAGTTTTTTAGAGAATTTTCAGAATGACTGGATGAGATGACAGTATAAGAGTTTTTAACAAAACGATTTATTTAGTGTTCTTTATGTCGGAGTTTTCTATGTAACTTAATTTTATATCCAACGATACTTTATCAACTTTGATTTTTCATAATGTGATGGTTATTAAATCAGAAGGTGGTTAAAAACTAATGAGGTTAGGTTAGGTTAGAAACGCGACGCTAATAAACAACATTTTGTAACTATAACTTACGATTAAGTAAAGTCAAGGTTAACTAGCTAACTTAGCTCAAGACCAGCAGTGTCAACAGTGTTCTCGGAAGTAAACATATTATTTTTATTTTCTATTCGCTATTTTTATAATTGCACATTTTTTGTTTCAGCTTTTTATTTCCTCGGTGGAATTCCAAATAGTAGGCAGATTGAGGCCTTGAAATCAACCAAGAAAAGGCGTGATTCGTTACAGGGTGTAGGCAGATCGAGATCATGGAATCGGTCCCCACCCTTCTCTTGATAATGACTCCAAATCGGGAACCGAAACGTCTATAATTTTCAAAATTCCTACGCGGTTCGATATGTATTAGCTGAATAGATATGGAATAGTTATTTTTCTACGACCGTGCGTTTTAACCCACTTTCCCGCACGCATTTTAGTTTTGAAAGTGTCACTTTCCCGCACTAGTGCGGGAAAGTAAAATTATGCAAATTTTGACCTTATTAGGTAGTTTCTTACTTCTGAGATTATAACTATTGTTACTACAGGTAAATAAATATTTACGAAATAGTCCATCAAATAAAATTTAAACCATTTCTAGCTTTTTGTAGCATTTTTAATTTTTTGAAAATATAAAATAATACAGATATTTTTTATATAACCATGTAATTGTTACTAAAACGTCAAAGTTGTTCAAAACGTCTTGAAAGTGACCGAATATGTGGAATCTTCTTCTAAATTAAACCATATCAAACCGAATCCGATACAATAATATTAATGGATTCATCCGACGAAGAACTTCCCGAAGCCATTTTGAAGGCTGCAAATGAAACTAATTCCGAGCTGTTACCTGCCAAATGACTTAAAACCGTTGCCGTCATCGTCATCTTTATGCGACCTGCAACCGATGCCATCCACATCGACGTCATCTACCTTCCAGTTGAAACCAAATAACTCCACTGGGCCGGCAATTCTTACTAGTCTACAGAATGCAACAAACTGTGTTTTGAATATTAATATTTATAATAATTAGTAGTTTTTAGTTAAAGTTTTGTATATTAAATGGGTTGGCATACTTTTTTGTATATACGGTCGTAGAAAAAATAATGTTCCTAACTCATGCGTAAAGTGTCTTTCCCGCACTTGACCGCTTACCCGAACTCCGCTCCGCGTCGTTCGGGACAACTGCAGTCGCGTGCGGGAAAGTATCACTTTCCGCACTTGTTAGGAAAATAACTATTTTATGTTGGTGTACGTAGTTCCATAGATAAAGTTTGGAAGTTGACTAAGGTATATGGGAAGCATCGAAAGGAGAGGTTCAGGATAATGGAGTGGTGAATATATATATATATATATATATATATATATATATATATATATATATATATATATATATATATATATATATATATCATAACAGTTGTCATTTTAATATAGTCCTTATGGTTTTTATGGAGTTCAGAAGACAGTAGGAACCTTAAGTCTGTAAATGTACCTAGGCTTAATCTTTTTTTGAATGTGTTATTTGAAAACAAACAAGTGATTTGTAGATATATTTTCATTACGTTTCAACGCATTGGAGGCCCCTCACCTTTAACTAACACAAAAATGTACGGATTGCTTGTAAAGTATTAATCGAAGTTCTGTGAAAAATAGAATCAAAATAATGCAATTATCATATACTGTCTGAAAAATTATTAATGAACTCGAATGAACATTTTCCATTTCCCTTATTGATTGATGATTTATGCGGTTTAATCACATTGATCGAATCATTTGAATCGGTTTATTACTGTAGATAAAACCTGGTCCAACCTCGACAATTTGGAACTGAGAAAATAATCAAGACAGTGGATGAAGGGTGGACCTGTTCCGAAAAAGACGGTCTCATCGGCCGGCAAATGGGCCATTTTTAGGATAGTTATGAGATTGTTTTCATCAACACATTAAGAGGAGAGTATCAAAATACCGAGCACCAGAAAGCGACTATATTTGAAGAAAAGAAAGAGCCTTCCCAAGAGTAAAAAGCATATTCTCACACTCCGGTGACAGCCATAGCTAAAATTTGCAAATTGCAACTCAAATTGGTTGACTACTCACCGTCTTCACCTCATCTGGCCCACAGTGTTTTGTTTTCCCGGTTCCTAGCCTTAATGTTTAAGTTGCAGGAAATATTGTCTTCAGACAAAGACGACAAATATTATTTGGAAGGTTTGAAAAGTTTGAATAGACTGGACTAAGTGTTAACTAACTTTAAAAGACACTAAGTTGGAAAAAATAAGTTATTGTGAGAAAAATGTCTTTGAATTTGATTCTTAATTATAACCAAACTTTATTTGCGTAAGTTATGACCTTTGTACACCGTCGCTCGTTAAATAATGTACTATTATAAAATAGGGTGAAGTAAATATTGATATCACATAATATTCTAGGTATAATTATTTATGTCTATGTTATTCACGTTATTTTAAGTTATTCACTGAATAATAATTCATTGTTGAGTTTTGATTTATGTTTAGTTCTAGAAATTGATATCATTTAAAAAGTTTTAAGATATCTAGTGATATCGGGAAGGCCCCGAAAATATCGATGCAGCTCATGACATGACCGTCGAATTGGGCTAAAACGGATCTGATCTGAAGCACTGAATATTTAATACGAACGTGTTCATCATATAGTTCACGTCAATTTGGACATGAGAAAAATTGCTGCATAATATATCCCCAAATGTTTGAATGTTGACCAAAAGCGTGCAAGGGTAGAAGCATCCCGTTCGATCTGTGCTCGATTTGAAAACGATGTAGACTTCTTAAACCGAATTGTTACTATGGATGAGACTTGGGTACATTTCTACGATCCAGAAACAAAGGAACAATTGATGGAATGGCCACACTCTGGTTCTCCAAGACCTGAGAATTTTCGTGTCTAAAAATTTGCTGGAAAAGTTCTTGCTCAAGTTTTTTGGGATTGCCATGGAGTAATCATGATTAATTTTTTGGATAAGGGTAGAACAATAACTGGAGGTTACTACTCGACATTACTAAATACTCCACGGGAAAAAATTGAAGAGAAAAAACGCGGAAAGCTATCCAAAGGTGTTTTTGTTTTTGCAGGACAACGTCCCTGCACACAAATCTAATGTTGCTATACAAAAAATTCGTGATTTAGTGTTTGAATTACTAGAACGCCCCGCTTATTCGCCAGATTTGGCTCCGTTCGACTATCATCTCTTTACTCAACTGAAGAAAAGTTAAAAAGGTCGTAACTTCTCTCCCAACGAGGAGGTAATAAAATCTGAGCAGGTTTTCATAGCAAGAAGAAACATTTTTTTTAAAGGTCTATAGAGACGTTGCAGGTTCGCTATAATAAATATATTCAATTAACCGGAGAATATGTTGGGTAATAAAATCTTTTCACATTGAAATTTTGTTTGGTTCTATAGTAAGCTAAGAATTTTTCAATATATCGTATATTTAGAGATGGAATATCTTATAGAACAAGAACAGGAAGCAAGTAAATTGGATGTATAACAAAGCAGACCAATTCTATTAATCTTAAAAATGAAAATAAAGTTCTTCTATGAGGAATGAACGGACGAAATCAGTTCTTATGACAAATCACACCAAACATTCAGTCATTTTTTGAAAAACTGCCTTATTGTTTCAATTACATAATCCTTTGATCCAATCTCGACAGTTTTGGGAGGATGAAATATCATTTCTAATGAAAGTCGGGAAAAAATATTAATCCATGATAATTTCTGATTTAGCTTTCCTAAACATAATCGCAATCGCCCTGCGTCATTTAACTGAAATGTGACAAATTCTGCATTTGTACATAGAAAAGCCGTTTGCTTGATACATTCTTAAATAAAGTTTGGGTTTTGGAAAACGGTTAATTTTTCTGTATAAATGAATAATTTATTTTTAATCTGGAATATATTTTGAAGAGATTAGTAGAGAAAAGATACTGCATTCGCACCGCTGTTACAACATATACGAAATTTAGTGGCTTCCTTTGTAAAATTAGTCACACATTTTTTTGTGGAACTAATGTGTCACATTTAGAAAATAAACAGTTGAGCCAAGCTAAAGTTTGCTCACGTCTCTTCCTCGACGATATTTTTGGAACACTAATGGTCTAATTACCAGAACCGTCTTGTAAATAGGGCTACGCCGTAAATAGAAGCTAAATTAATTTATCTGTGAGATTGAACAGTCTACCTCGATCCACTATCATATTTGTCTTACTAGTTTTGGTAGTTAGAGAAGGATAATTGCGATAATTCTAACGAAAAATGATGAATATTCATCCTAAATTATTAGTATAATCGTATAAATAGCTAATGCCCCAAAATTATGATATGTTCGAATTTTTAAATAAAATAAAATCCGAATTCCATAATTTAGATTTCGTGGTACTCAAATTATTGTATTCCAACATAAATCAGTTCAATAATTATCAAGTAGGTAATACTGAGATGATGGTGATAAAATAGGAACGGATCACTATCTTATAACTATCACGTTTAATAATCAATACAATCCTATTATCTTTTTCGAAGCTGCCTTGAACGTTTCCTATTGCCAAAGCTCTTGGTGGATATAATTTATTTAACGTTGTAGTCTACGATACGCCGAGGTATTTTTGATTCGGTAGCAAGTTTCTTTTGCCCAGAGTATGAATACTTGCGATTAATCCATGAATTTCAACCAATAGTTATTGGTTTTGCCCATTGTAGAACTTATCTGAATTTGTGACAACGAGAAGAATTCGAACACGAACTTCACAAAAATATGTCTTGGTCAAAAAAATATAAATCACAGCACGTTCTTGCTCCCACTGGGACAAAACTACAATCTTGTATACCGAGGAAATAATTCGCAATTAAAAAATCAATTGGTACACCATCTTATTGTGACAAAATATTTAAAAACTATAAATGGTAGTGTATATGTGTGGCAAAGCCATTTCCGGATATTTGTATAAGTTTTCCTCGGCTTCCTTGAATTTTTACCGTGTGAAAATAAAGTTTTTGAGCCTAAGTGTCTTAACAGGTACTTGTTTTTGAAAATGCGTTCACGGCGGACGATTGTAATAATCATCAGTCATCTATTTCTCAGTTTATTATGTAATTATTCCAGAAGGCACAAAATTTGGTTAAAGAACTTCGATTATGCCGTTTTTCCTCGCAATTCTACAGCTGCTAGGTTGGAGTTTGAGCCACAATCGGTGCACCATCACAAGCAACAAATACAATAAAAAACATCTGGGAATCCAGTTGAGGGCTGCAATCCTACGAATTCATATGAAAACTTACAGCTTACAGCAAAAGGATAACTGGAATTTTTGTGAGCAGATAAATAGAAAAGTGATTAAAAAATTACCAACGAATATAAAGAATGATATCACTACAATTTCTCTTTGATTTGAGCACTTAAGTATAGATAGGTGGAGGACGATTTAGAATACATTCCAAGGTTTTATTGCATTTTTATGGAGTGTGAGGACTATAACAAATTAATTTCTCCAAAAACTGGATTGTTAGAATGAGTAAACCCGAAGTGACTACTGTGCCACAATACGTGAACAAAGAAATATTCAAAACGTAACAATCCGAATGGTATGTTTTACTCTTCATTTTTGTCATCAGCTGATTGTACTCCACTGCCTTCTCATTGCCAATGTTGACACAAGTGATATTACTTGAAAAGTTCTGTACTATTTTTGTTCTATCATTGAACGTGAATATTCGTTAATATTGTGTTAATACATATTATATCTGTTAACTATTTCCTAAATATGTGTAAGAGATTTCATTGATACTTATTATTTATATGATATGACAGTAAAATAAACCTGGAAATAAGATATATCAAAGTGAATCTGAAGATGAAATGGAAAGTTATCTTAGCAGATCGATGACAATAGTAAATAAAATAGATGAAAGTCTCTTCAAAAAAAAATTTCGAAAATGAATACACATTTCGTTAGGTAGAGGTAGGTCTAGAAATAGACTTTCCAGGCATAGTAATCAACCGTGTACTGAATATTGAGTCAACATTTCTGGGGTTCTTGTGTATGAATAAGAAAGGTTATAGCGTGGATTTCATATCAATGCATAAATGAATGAATGTACGAAACCACCAAAGAGGCAATGGTACTTCTGTAGATCCTGACTAATATAATTGGAATATGATGAGGGTTTGAGATATAGTAACACTGATATGAATATGTCAAATCTTACATTGCCATAATAAAGTTTGAGATGTTGAATGGTGAACATGTTATACGATTGCTATTTGCATTGTTTATAGTTACTTGAAATATTCATCTTGATCAAAAAATGAAATTTAACCGCGAACTTTTTCGTGCGATAATTTTCGAAGTGGATTCAACAAACAACAGTGTGCCGATGAACTCGCTTAAACTTTTGTTGATTAAACACTATCACCAGCTACTGGGCTTCGCTTATTTTCCAAATTTAACTGTTTTCGCATTTCGCAGCAGGATGAATTTCGTGAAGGTAGTCCAAAATTGGTTGTTGTGTCAGAAAAAATCGATGCTATGCGTACACTGATATCAAATTGTCACGTGACATACCGTGAGATTGAGGCATACTTGGGCATTAATATGCAATAAATACTGCTTCAAAAGACGTTTATATCCTCGCGGCAGACGACCAATCCCGAACTAAACAGCAATCGATTGTATGGGTCTTTTAAACAAGCCAAATCCAACAAAAGTGGTTCGCACACGAAGAACTACGAAGCAAATGGTGCCTGGTTTTTCGGAATAACTGGATATGTCGCCACCGTTCCATTAGAGCAACGTAAAAAGGTCAATTTGGATTGGTACACCAGTATTTGTTTGCCAGAAGTGCTCGAAAAATTAAGAAAACCAATCGTAGGAGACGATTCATTCTTCACCATGACAATGTGAGCTCTCACACATCAGTTCAAAGAAAAACGACAGATTGTTATTTTGAGAAACAAACTTTGACGATGTGCTCCAAAATTACGTCGTCAAAAAATAATTTAAAAATTTCATGAGGACTTTTTCCCTTCAATTTCATTTTTATATTGTGTTTTCCAATCAATCTTGTGCTCGTACTTTTTTAGAGAAAATAATGTTTCTATTTTTCCCCATTTGGAAACTACCTTTTCTATATTCTTTTTTGTATTCCTAACTGGTTATGTCTCAGTACTATCAGGAATTATTGACTTTTTTTTCTTACTTTGATGAAAAATGGATGTAATCGAATTCTCACCAGAATCATGTTCTGGATGGATATTATGTACTTCAAGATTTTTTTGCCCTAGGTAACGTTGTTTTTCTAGTTGGCTGGTAACCCTAAGTACTCGGACCATCATCGATAGTATATTCTGCATGAATACTGTGGACTTCCAGCGTCCCAGGAACTTTTTCCAATAGATTTTTGTCAACATCCTCGCAATCTGTGACTTCATCTACATCTTCTGGTGGTAATTCAACAATATCAATGGTTTTGACATCATCATTATCTCAAAAGTTAGGATTGTTCAATATCTGTTCAAGGTCTCATACAGACATATATTCTCGATAGGCCATTCCTGTGAAAAACGTGTTCAACTAAGAAAAGAAAGAAACAGACGATATACGCATATCTGACTTATGATTTCAACATGATATGAATCACGATCTCAAATCGTATAAGTATATATTGATGACACATCAGATTTAGACCAACAAGAATATAACAAATTTTCACCCTATCATGCTAAAATCAGAAATATGTTCGAACATAACCACAAAAATAAAGAACAACTAAGAGTTTAGTAACTCGGGATGAGTTTAGTGCAATGTACTTACTCTTTTTGTTTAAAAACAAATAATTCACGGATTCAGGTTCAGATTTATATTTTTACAATTGAGAAACAAATCAACAGTGCGAACGATACAACTCACATGACAAATCAACAAAATGAAATTACTGTAGAGCAAAACTGCGCAATCTCCAAATGGGACTCATGGTACTTAATGGGTTAAAACTAATCTGTCTGCACATTTATGTGAAATTTTGACATATAATATCAGAAATATGGCGCAAAGTAACAGTATAATCACCGTAGAGAAAGTGTTGTCGACCTCATCTATCGAACCGTCCTCGTAATTAACTTGATTCGGATTAAACGGGATTAGTATGCTGCATCATACTAAGTTGAAATGAAAAACAATTCGTCCAATCCTTTAATGCGTTTTAAAAATAATACAAGAATTTGAAGTGCATTCAATCTTGCTCTAATAAAACAGATAATAATAGTGCATTTCATGGAGTGTGTCTAAATTTACACATAAATATGACTCCCTTTTGGTACATTTTCTGATTCATCGGGCTTTTGAACTGACCACTTGATACGCTCGCTCGGAACATCGTTTAAACACTGTTTTGATCTATTTTTAGGATTTAGATTTTAGCTCTTAAGAAACAACACATGTGCTATGAATTAACCAAAATAGTTATTTAGAAAACAAAAGGAAAATATGGTCTACGAAGTAAATACTTTTTTTTCAACTGCTAGCTTATGTACCTAACTTTATTAAATTTTGTTTTTGAAGTAGAGAAAAGTAGAGAAATTGTTCTGAAAAGCTCAAAATCTGCCGTTTTTTGTACATTAACTTGAGAATCATGATAGCTGACCACTCCCTAGGAAATGGTTCTTCTTTTTACAATAACTAAAATATAATTACCACTTAGTTTACCGTTCAAGAAAATATCATTGCCGATACTGGGGCACGTCGGCATCCGGGGCAAAACGGGATTTCTAGACCATTTCTAATGCTAACGAGTCCTGAGGTCGGCAATGATATTTTCGTGGAAGGCAAATCAAGCGGCAATTATCAACCCGCTTTGTTTCACTTATTGCAAGATGGAACTAATATTCAAGGGTGTGGCTCGCTACATTGATAGTTAAGTTAGTTAGTTGGCCACTCCCTGGAATATTGCTTCCCTTTGTAAGGATATTCAAACCGAAATCATAGATAATTGCCAAATTCAATCTTCAAGAAAACACAAACCATGATGCCGGGACATGCTGGCATTGGGCATGCTTATCAACTTGACGGGCTACTTTTTTTCGTGCGGTCATTCGTTTTCAATATTTGAATGATTTCCACTCTTCTTGCCGTTTACGAAAATATCATTGGGCCTGGGAAATGCAGAGAGCGCGGATCTAAATACCCTCTACTTGTCGGGATCTATTCCAAGACAGGTAAGTTTTCAAATAACAAACAACAGAAGCCTGAATTTTATTGACCGCATTATCGATAAGCTTTTCCAAGTGACCAATAAATATCAAATGAGAAATTCCAAAAATGTTATCCCCGATCAACTATTTGTGTATAATCTAAAAATAGCTTTTCACTAGATGAATAATTGCCATTTCCAAATCGTTTTTGTTGCCATTAATTAGTTAAAAAAAAGGACCGGATTGTTACAAGCGCTGTGAGGTGGATATTACGTTAGGAAAATGTTTCAAATAAATAGCCGCACAAAGAAAAGCAACACGTCAGGAGGTGGCCCAAGTTAATAGGCATGCCCTATGTCTTCAAAATAAACCTAATGCTTTTCACCCGTTTCTCTCCATATACCAGCGTGCCCCGACACGGAGTTTGTATTTTCTTTTATGATAATTGAAACGGCAATTATCTATGATTTCAGTTTGAATATCCGTACGAAGGAAAGCAATATTCCATGGATTGGCCAGCTAACTATCAATGTAGCGAGCCACCCCCTGGAATATTAGTTCCCTTTGAACAATAAGTATAACAAAGCACGTAGATAATTGCCACTTG
The DNA here is from genome assembly GCF_026230105.1 of Diorhabda sublineata. Taxonomy (NCBI): domain Eukaryota; kingdom Metazoa; phylum Arthropoda; class Insecta; order Coleoptera; family Chrysomelidae; genus Diorhabda; species Diorhabda sublineata. The sequence continues at coordinate 3,185,034 of NC_079483.1, forward strand.
ATTTGCCTTACACAAAAATATCATTGCGGACCTCAGGGCTCGTTGGCATTAGGGGTAAAACGGGGAAAAGCCATTTTTTACCATCAAGTCATGGCATGTGAAAATTATCTATGTAGTAGTTATTGTGAAAAAGAAACCCAAATTCTGGGAATTTTAGTACAAAAAACGGTAGTTTTTGAGCTTGTCAAAATTTATGTAAATAACATATATATATATATATATATATATATATATATATATATATATATATATATATATAACATACACATCCATAAATAATAGAACACGATAATTATCATTGGTCTGTATGAAAATCGGCCCTGACGCTAATCTTGACGATTCCTATGTAAAATGACCACCTGAATCCAAATAATATGAGTTTCACCCCATCACCTTCCGTTTGTGAAGGAAATCCCCTACATATTTTTCACTTATTATCTACATATCCCATTTTCTAGCCCCTAAACATTTGAAAGCGGGTTATAAAGTGTGATGTCACCGACCACGTAATCCCAACTTTACTGGTTTAGATTAAACGACTAAGTCAAGAATGTCAACTGGTTTATTAGACGTAGAATGAATGACTACGTGGTGCAATTGTCTACCTGCGCATGCTTGTGCCGGAAGTAGTAATAAATTAAATTGAATGGCTCGAAAGACATTTGTCAAGTACTCCTCAATGTTTGCAAACAGAAATCTAAACCACGTCAGAATAGGATTTATGGAATATTATGTGTAGTCAGTACTGCTTTACGGAGCAGTTATCTGGTCCTTGAAAATGATCAATAAACTTGAGACATTTGAGATGTGGCTCTATAGCCGCAATCTGAAGATACCCTGGACTGACAGAATCGCCAGCGACGAAATACTAAGACGTATTGGTCGAAAAGAAAGAAGAAGAAATCCTGGATCCGTAACATAAGAGAATGGACAAATCACAGCGTCGGAAAATTGTTTCATGTTGCCAGGGACAGAGAGGGACATTTAAAAACGTGGTCGCCAACCTTCAATGAGAAGACGACATGAGTAAAAGAAGAAGATAACACATAAAATTTATAGCAAAGTGTATGGCAACATTGAAACTATATGAAAGTATAAAAAAAGGGAAATGAAATACAAATTTAGTTTCTCGGCAACATCATCTGCTTTCTAATCTAGGACGGAATCTCAACTTCTTGAATCGCGACTTCAACAGTTTTATCTCTTAGAAAATAACGTGAAAATATCTTCTTACAAGACTAACCTAAAAATATTTTTCTCGGAAGATGAAGGCCTAATTCCACTTCATTGATTACAGGGATAAATATGCCGTGTGAACCAGATAAATAAAGGCTGTTCATATATACAAGATTTGAAGTTGTCCTGTTGGCAAATGGGAATGACTTACCATCAATTGCAATTACAACTCTGTTGATAAGAAGGAGACGTACGAAAATAATATCCAAATCCTTGAAAAAGTTAGTTATCATGATTATGAATGGAAACTTTGAGTTGTCTTAAAAGTTGTTGCTCTAGTTACGGGCCTGCAATGAGGATTCACAAAATATTCCTGCTTCCTTTGCAAAAGCGGCAACCGAACCCTAGACAAACATTATACAACATCTTCAAGATTCGACGTTTCTTGAACACCTAAATGCTTGCTTGCACTGAAGACGTGTGTAAAAACAATTTAATATTTATTGTTCACCCCATCTGAGTACCAGTTTTTTATATACTTTAACTGATGCCGAATATCACTTCCTAGGGAAGAGTCTTCTGCCGGGGAAATAAGACTACAACTTTAATTACAAAGTTTATTCAAACTATTAACACATTATCCTATCCGCATTCCTGAAGGTTAATATGTATAATGCAACCAAGATGAAGCCAATGTGTTTGTCAAACACTCAGAACTAGTCTTCAAGTTCAACCCTTTAAAGAGCAACTTCAACTTGAGGCTGAAGTCAAATATTTTCTGAAATCTCCATATCAACTAAAACTTCCCCTATAGAGACTTACCGTAAACCAGGTCAAAAATACAGCTATTGATCCCCGAAAAATCTCCCTGATATGACCTAAATAGCGCAAAATTCTGAAGGAACTATCAAATAAGCGGTTGAAATTTGTAACACAATTGTACAATGTAGTACTAAGAACGGATTATTTTCCAATTCTGTGATAGGTAGTCAAAATTACACTAATTCCCAGAACAAGGAAACCTCCTGAAGATACTACGCTTTACATTTAGCCTATTACCTGTCAAAACTTCAACAAAAATCACTTATAGAGAAAATAGAATCGATTCTAAGAGCCAACAGACTAATACTCAACCACTAATTTAGATTAAGAGAGTAACATACCTTCATAGAAAAAATCACAAAAAAGTACCTATCTTTTGAGGATTAACAACATTGTTCGGCTGCCTTTTTAAAAATCATGCAGGCATTTGACAAGGTATTTACATCCACAGGGAAGTGCACTTGATCTGATCCTTTATCTTATGAACTCAGCTGATATTCAGACACACAACAACGTAACTAACGCATCATATGCGGATGCAACTGGGTCTACAACTCGGTAAACTGTACTGTTTAATAGGTCGAAGATCCTAATTACTTAAAATCCATCTGGATTGATGATACTGAGAGACCCTCTCTGAACTGGATTATTATCGTTATGATACTCATCGCAAAAAAAACTAGAAAAATTCAGCCAGATGAGTCATGGTAAATAAAAGAATACCTTTTACTGGACAAGAAAATTTACTTGTAAGTTTGGCTCTTGTATTATAGCCTGTTGAAGCTTAACTAGTCCAATAAATTGGTTATGATGATATATTTAATGGTAGTCTTCGAGATTTTTACCCAGATGTTGATATTGTTTTAAGTAATCTTTTGAGTATTCCGACTACAAATTGTTCAGGAGAAAGATCTTGTTCTACATTGAAAAGGGTAAAAACTTATTTACGTGTAAGATGGGTCTCGCATTACTATCTATTGTAGCCTAAGTAGTCTAATAAATTGATTATGATGATATATTTAATGGTTGTCTTCGAGATGTTTACCTAGATGTTGATATTGTTTTAAGTAATCTTTCGAGTATTCCGTCTACAAATTGTTCGGGAGAAACATCTTTTTCTACTTTGAAAAGAGTGAAAACCTATTTGTGTACAAGTTTGAATCTAACATTACTGGCTATTGAAGCTCAACTAGTCCAATAAATTGATTATGATGATATATTTAATGGTAGTCTTCGAGATATTTAGGCAGATGTTGATATTACTTTACGTAAATTTTTGAGTATTTCGACTACAAATTGTTCAGAAGAAAGATCTTTTTCTACATTGAAAAGTGTAAAAAGTTCTGGTCTTGTATTACATTGAAGCTTAACTAGTCCAATAAATTGATTACGATGATTTATTTGACATATTTTCTTGGACCAAACTCAAGAAAAAGAAATTTTAAAATTGATCAATATTGAAAAATACCTTTTTTTTATTTTTCCAAAGTTACTACCTTTTATATGTGTAATTAGTTATAATTAAAAATAAAATTCTAAGGAAATACAGTTATTGTGAATTTTAAATAAAAATATTGTATCAAATGAGTTATTCTAATATTAAAGGCAACGCGGCATCAAGCCTGAATCCGTCACTGCCAATAATAGTATTCCTTTCAGTTTATAGATATCCAGGTTTAGGAAGGAAATGCGGCGAATAAAAATCATTTATTTTAATTTAGGTTTCTGGGACAATTATCGAAAAATTGAACAAATAGATTTCGATATTGGTAAAATATTTGTGTTTGTATGTGTTTTATATTTTACTGATATAAATAATCAGGACTATCAATAAACAATGCATGTGTAAGGTTTTTTGATATGGAATATTAAATGAAGATTATCTACTTCCCTATAAAAAAATTTGATTAAGAAGGTATTGATATGATCGTAGAAATATGACACATACAATATATTAATTACCATGTCTTCATTAATAAAAATTAATAGACAAAAAATTATATTCAACTTTTTTTATGAAACTAATTAATCAGACTACAAAATTTGGACTATAATAAATTTTTATAGAAATCGCTATTTTATACATAGTTTTCTATTGTCATTTATATGAAGGTAAAAATAAATTAATTACTATAAAATGAAACATACGGTATCAAACACCGGAATTCCCAATCACCCTATCCACTAAAAAACTTGTCAACCGTAACTTGACACTTCCAGTTGCGTATCTACCCCATCTTAACCCACGTGGTAGACACCCACTCCGCGCACCCCCCGAAAAAAAAACACCAACACGCACGAGGTACTTTGTATGCGATTATTTTTCGAGAGCACGTTTTGTTTTGACTCGGGCGCGATTTCTACTTGCGTCCCGACGCGACGTGGGAATTGCAACGAGGCAATCGACGACCGCGTTTCAACTAGATTATAAGAGGACGATGTACAGGAATAGGTAGTAGAACGCACGCGCGGAGATTTACGAACACGCGACGCGCGGGTTTAAAGTTTGTTTTGATTTTTTATGAACGAAAAAAGTTGTTTTTGTTTTTTGTGTATACGAAAAAACGCTGACTCGAATTATCGACTTTATTATATTATTTACGAGTATGCATCAGCCTTTTATATTATTTAGTGACGATATCAATAATAATCATCATGTTTTTCTAGTTGTTTGATTTAATAATGTCGGTTTTCATATGTGGAAATTACTACGCTTCAATTTAAACACGTCGTTACTTGTTAAGACTAGTCTCTAATTTTATTAAGAAAGAGAAAGAGAGAAATGCTTTATTATCAAAAAATTGTTTGCAATTTGCAGACAAAAGCTTGTAAAAAACTAATAAACAAACATACAAATAACTAAATTAAGATACAAATAAAAAGAAATCTAAATATAAAGCATAAGAAAACTACGATGAGAACGAAATTACCTTTTAAAATGTACATGTTGAAATTAACTATACGGCAATCCTAAAATAAGTAATAATTTGTATTAAAAATATTGAAACATTGAACAATTACATAGCATGTTCCGAATAAAAAATTATGGTAATTTTATAATTTCGCGGTCCCCTCGTTTTTGGCTCTAGAAAATTGAAAAATCATCCGAATGTAAGTAGGCGTGCAACGATCTCTCCAAAATTGGAGAAGCGTGCCTACGACTTAGGTAAACGGATTCAAAGATGAGTGAGGAAGGAAGAGTCATAATTTTTAATCTTAAAGAAGTCCCGGCAGTGAAACCTACTGTTTAGTTTAAGTGAATATCTAACAGCTCTCTTTTGTAGTTTGAAGATTCACTCAAATTGAGTACCACACGTACTACAGAGGGGAAGGGCTTATCGGAGATGCGACTCAATAAGGAGGAGGTGGTATATAAGTTTAGTTCTTTGGAAACTGATCTTAGCCCAAAACATAAAGAACTTAATTTTCCAGATAAAGCGGCAATATGTAGTTCTGCTTCCAAAGAATTGTCCACAATGAGTCCTAAGAATTCTACTGATTCAACGACATCAATGGTGGTGTTATTTAATAAAAAAAGCTTGTGCAAATGTGAATTATTTGAATTCTACATTTCCCCTCTAACAAAAGGTGGTTGATAGCGAGAAAAATGTCTAAATTAAAATTTGTGCCATTTATAATCAGACAACTCTCGATTATTTCATTTCTTTAAAACCAAACTTAGAATTCGAAAAAATAAAAACCATGTTTTTCTTTTAATTTGAAAATTAATGATAGAAAAGTTTCAATAATCTAAACAGAATTCAAATATGAAAATTCTGTTATAACAGTATTGTTTATTATAATACAACAAAGTTGTTTTAACAATGTGACGGTACTGGAGGTGGCACAATCCTTTGTTATTTTCTATTTTTACCACATTTCTGCTACTCAAGAATTCAAGAATAGAACTACTTCAACTAATTTGATTCAGTGTCTTTTAGGATAGTAAAGTCATAGGAAAAAGTAATCAACAAGCAAGAAAGTCAAAATTAAAATTATGAGATTTAAAATCAAGACAATTTCTCAGCAAAAACGTATGAAAAAGGTTTAAGAATTGATAAATTAGAGAAGTTTGATTAAACTCTTATCTATTTTATTAACAAAATGTTTTGTTTTCAGTTTTCGCAAACTTCAAAAAATGAAATTTTGCCTCTACCATAATAAACAACTGTTCCATTAAAATTCGATCGATATATTACATTTTCTACTTTTTTCATTCGACAAGTAATTATATCCCATGTCCATCTCTCAATAGGATTAAAAGATACTTACATGGATTTATTCTGAACTATGTTATTACATATAGGAGAACATATACATTTTTCTTGTCCTTGTTTATCCCTACAAATCCGTGTTCGACCCTAAAAATTTTTCACCAATTTCAATATCATAAACGAACAAATCCCTTGGCTCTGCCAACCGTATCCTCAGAAAAAAATATATTCCTTAAAATACGGACAGCTCAATTTTCTCTCTTGTCCTTTATAGAGATACGTGCATATGTTGCTTACATTATGAATACGGGGAAACTCATTATAACTTTGAATATCTAGTACAGAAGATGGGGGACTTAAATATCAAGATTTGAACAGAAACACTTCTTTATTTTGAGGTACGTTGGACAGTTATTGTCTACTTTTATATCTACTTGGAAATGTGTTAATAAAATAACGTACTTTGCTAATTTTTCCACAAAAAAGTTTTTACACAACTTTTCTTCTAATGGGTGCACCATCACTTTAATGTAACTTCATTTATTCTACGATGATGATCCCAGAATACACAAAATTTTGAGAAAAAATATATTTATTTTTCAATCTCCTTTTAACTCCGTACACTTTTCCCAGCGACATTCAATAAGTTCGGTACCCTTTTTATAGTAAAAAGCGTAAAGCTCCTCAAGTTGGTGGCTATCATCAACTGTCGACATCACTTCTTCATTATTATAAAATCTTAGACCACAAAACCTTTTTTTTAAGTCTAGAAACTGGAAATAATTCTAGGGGGCTAAATCTGGCGAATAGGTGCATGAGGTAGCAATTCAAATTTTAATTTATTAACGTTGGCCATTGCAATAACGGATATTTGAGCTGGTGCATTGTCTTTATTAAACAACAATTTTTTCTTAGCCAAATGCGGCGGGTTTTGCTTGATTTCTTCGCTCAAACGTTGCGATAAGTTTGCATAAGACTCGCCGTCGATAGTTTTTCCATCCAAAAAACCCATACTACAACTTGCCTGCAGATGGAGAGGTCTTGCCTTTTTGGAGCCGGTTTTCCCTATTCATTTCATTGTTTTGATTGTGTTTTTGTTTTGGATGTGAAGTGATGGACGCATACAGGAGCAACGTATTAATCTCAAATTTCTCGTTAAATTGAAAAAACCTCCGATTGAGTGCTAAAAAGAGGTCTACTGGAAAACTATTTATCTTGTGCGCGTGTTTTTGAGTGATGTAAGCGCTTTAGTGAGAACCAAGAGAGCATTGAAGATGAAAAGTACCCAGGTCTCCGTGTGACTGTTTTCACTCCGGAATCAGTGACCAAAATCAACCAAATTATGCGTGTAGATCGTCGAATGAGCATCCGGATGATTGCCGAGGCTGTGAACGCCGATAAAAAAAGACGAGAAAATCTGTGCGAAGTTGACCTGCCCAAAAGCTCTTGCATCAACGGGTCTGCTTAGATTTCCTTGAAAGGTTAAGTTAGATCTTCTTTAAAAGGGACCCGATTTAGTCAATGGAAGTGGAAAAGCAAAGAACGGCAGAGCTCCTAAAGGTTCTCACCAAAGAAGACTTCCAGCAATGCTTCGATCAATGGAAGAGACGTATGGAAAGGTGTGTGGGGAGGGGAGGGGAGTATATTGAAGAAGAGCAATCAAATGTAGAATAATTTTTATAATAAAACCCTTTTTCGTTATCTACTAGCTGGACCTCGTAATCTGATTATTACAAATTTTTCCAGCACAAGTATACCTTTAAAATGTCAACGTAATGTAATCATAAGGTATAGGAATCTATGCATTTCGACATGACGTCAAAATTTGGTAACCCATATATCTTAGGGTGTAGGGCGATATGAATTTTTAATTGATTGAAATTTATTAATGAAATATGAAAATAACTACACGACACCCTAAATTTCAATCAACTGAAATATTTATGTTTGCAGCATCTGGCGAATTCACAATTCAAATTATATTTATCTATTCAAAAGATTACCATCAAATAGTTTGAACTGATGTTGACCAAAAATTTGCTTTAATTTTGTTCGGTGACGAGTATAAACATTCTTCGGCATTCCAAACAAGGGAATAGTGTTCGTTATCTTTCCTTTCGTGCTAATCTTTCCATTTAAATTTGAGTTTGAATTGTCTTATCTCTCATCTCCTTTATTTGATCTATTTACTTTATTATTGGCTTTGGCTTTTTATATGTCTCTTCCTTCCATTTCTCCATTTGATTCTTCTGTTTTTCGCAATATCCTCTTGTGTTTCACTTCAATTTTCATCCTCCTCTATTTTCAGTGTATATTTTTCATTTTTCATAGTTGAGTCGGTAGAATAGTCTGGTTGATTTAATCACCTCATTTCTTATTTCTGCATTTATCTTCCTATCTTGTGTCAATATAGTTACTAGACAGGTACTCATACGCCGTTAGCTTTTTCAATGTCTTGTACTTACATTTTATTCCATTTGTATTTTGATTCTGTTGATCACAATTTATGATCATCTTTGGGTTTCTATGCTCTTCTATTCCTTTGGATTCCGGGACTCCTTGGATTCTGGGAGACACCGGAGTGAAGGGAAATGGAAGAGCTGATAAGCTAGTTAAGGGCAGAAAAGCCCTTCATGGGACCAGATCCCTTCAGTGTTATCACCTATAGAGCAATAGAAAAAGCATTGGAAAAGATAGATGGAAACAAAATCGATTGTTATGACATACTACAGGGGCTGAGACAGTCAAATTATAACCTGAGAAGAACTCCTAAATGTATCAACATAAATAAGAACAATCAGCGAATACTACCAGGAGCTCTAGTGAGGCACTGTCGCCTCGACGAACACTTAATATTTTGTTGCACAGAGGACAAAACTTCTATAGGCATTCTCTCGAAGTTTGAAACACCAGGAAACTCCACAGCTTTACAACTGGGAGCGTATGAAGAAGGAGACATATATCTCCAGCTTATTTCTGGTATTTGACATAGAACCGTATCATCTGCATATAGTAGTAAATCAACTGCTTCGACTTATTATTATTATTATCTTATTCAAAACTAATTTAAGTTGTAATATATGTAAGCTACTATACAGTTTAATCCCTCGTTTCTTCAAGAATTGTATCTAAAGTTGTAAATAATATTATTCCTTTCTACCCAAATGCACCAAAGATAAGGGTGAGATAAATGCTCTCAAGCCTTATAAAATTAGTTGCAACAAAGCATTTCAGCTTAAAGAATGAACTATTTAAGTGGTCTTAACTATTTCCTTACTGTAAGTTGGTTGTAGTTGTGTTGACGTATTTAAGGTTTGCTTTATCAAATTATGTACATAATACTTATACCTTCCGATTTTATTGGGCCACCTTATATATGTATTCAACACATCGAGGGCTGAAACGACATTTATGCTTTCAGTTAGGAACTTAGAAATCCTATTAATATCAGTATGCATACTTGTGTGTTGAAAATGTACGAAAACGTTTTATGACCGAGTTTTTAATTATCTTAATGGGACGTTTGAGATGAGGTTTTACACTGGTGAATGTCGTGGGGTTGAATGACAAATGTTCTTAGGGGTGCCATTCTGAAGTGAACTCGAATCTGCTCAACATATTTCTATAAATAGATAAAGACGAGTAATGAGAAGAAATATATGAAGATTTGTTTCTAGAAACTCTATATTTGGGTACAAATAATAATAATTTTCTACTCCTTTCACATCCAGAAAGTAAATGATTATCCAGCAAGACTGATCTACGTTCGTTGGTTTCTAAATTAACAACCAGTTGATAATACATTTTTGGAGTACTGTTCACTGATAAAGCTGGTTTCAAAAGAGAAAGTTTTATTAATTCCAATAATTTACATTTATTGGTAGATAAAAATCCTCACGGTACAATTCAAACAAAGAATCAACATCGATTTTGTGTTAATGTGTGGGCAGGAATAGTGGGTAATGATTTAGTAGGTCTATATGACCTAAATGGTCAGGGATACTTAGAAATTCTCCAGATTGTAATGCAAGATGAAGCCCCTCCTCACTTCCTTAATAATGTAAATAATCATCTCAATAACATTTTTCCTAATTTTTTGGGGATATCTTGAGAGCTTGGTATATGCAACACCGGTAAATTGAAGGAACGTGATGATCGATAGAATAAACTTCCATTGTGACTCTATGAGGTGGGATCTTGGAATGTTCTTCCAAGTTCAAAAAAATATCCTCCAAAGACTCCGGAAGTTTATTTTGGTTTCACTCTATAAGTTGTAGGCTAACCAACTAAATTTTGTGCCAATCGGCTGACTACAAACTGAAACCAACAACTAAACCTCAACTCTAACATCTGGGAACCCATTTGAAAGCTGCATCCAACCCGGATTTCCAGAGATAAGAATTTAAGGTTATAAAATTTCATAACCTCAAATTCCCCAACTAGAAATTCTTCCTCAGGACGTGGTATTCGGCCTCAGTTAAAGTATATAAATAATTGGTATTCAGAGGAGGTGAATAAATAATATTAAATTGGACTCAACCAGTTTTTTAACGAACGTTGTTGAAAATTAATGAATAAATCCGAAGTGACTACTGTGCCACAATACGTCAACAATGAATATTCAAAATGTTTTCTTCCAACCCCTCTCCTCGGAGAGAAAAAAAAAGAAATTCATGGAATCACTTTCTTGTGTACTTACCAGTCTACGAAGACTAGAAGCCAAAACAAAGAGATTCTGGAGATTAGCAACAAGAAAGTATTGAAATAATGGGTAAAAAAAGCAGTGGAAACAAAAAAGCTGCTTTTTTTCTAATCAAAGATACGACTTCAAAGTTATTGATATAATAATAGTCTATTAATAGCTGTAAATCGTATAACAATATTTCCAATAGAAGTGTATTTCCGTTACTATAAATAAAATATGAACTCTAAGGTAACATTTTCAATTTTTTCACACGATGTACAACAATATACATTTCAATTAGAAATGTTTGTATTTTCAATAAATACTCACAATTTATGAAAATTTTTTTCAGAATATCTCCTAAGCCATAAATTTTATAGAGTTATAAAAAGATTTTTGTTAAAAATCGAGTGAAAAATTCATTCTTGCTATCTTTAAGTTGTACAGATTGTTTCTGTAAATTTTAACAATTCCTAACCATTGGGCATGAGCCGCCCCTGGTCTTCAGATAGTAGTGTAAAATTGTATATTCCGTCCACACTACATGGCCTACGTGATAGTCCATCCAAAATTCATAATTTTCGAATATATAATTTAGATAATACACTTGAATAAGTTCTGATTTCGTATCTTTAAAAGCCTATAACTTATGTATATGAGAAAATTTTTGGAACACCCTGTAGAATTGAACTTATATAGAGTTTGGAATTTTGAATGAATTCACTAGTAACAATATTAAAAATTTTCAGAAAATTATGACTAATTACAGTTGAGTGCGTCGTCTATAAATTTAGAAATATGACGTTAGCTTAGAATTTTTAGGTAGATACTTTATCTACGAGGTCTGGCTATTAAATAATGAGACTGGTTACGAAAAAGGGTTTTATTATCAAAATTATTCTATAATCAAATGCTCCTCTTTAATATACTACCCTCCCCTCGCCACACACTTTTCCATACGTTTTTTTCCATTGATCGAAGCAGTGTTGGAAGTCTTCTCAGTTGAGTGCCTTTAGGAGCTCTGATATTTTTTGCTTTACCGCTTCCATCGACTTAAATTGGGTCTCTTTGAAAGCAGATCTTTTTCTAACATTTCAAGGAAATCTGAGCTTACCCGTTGACGCAAGAGTTTTTGGTCAGGAGTCAGATTTTTTGGCATTGACTGCGCACAGACATTTGTCATGCGTAAAATTGTATAAAATTTTTCTAATCGCTACTTTATCGGCGATTACAGCCTCAACAATCATCTGAATGTTCAATCGACAATCTGTATACACAATTTAGTTGATTTTGGTCACTGGTTCCGGAAACAGTCACAGGAAGACCTGGACGCTGGTCATCTTCAGTGCTCTCTCGAGCATCACCAAAGCGCTTACACCACTCAAAAACACGCGCACGAGAGCATGAGCATGAGAAAAGAACACATTCTTTTCAAACCTTCCTGTACAAATACAATGATATTGACGGAAATGTGTTTTGGGACGTGTATAGACAAGATATCCAGATACCCAACGCACCACTCATCTTCCATCCCATCCGCCTAGGGCGCCCTCTAGGCGCACAGTCTCGTTATTTAATAGTCAGACCTCCTACACTAACTTGAAGCACTATAACTAGTTCCGACTCCAAAACTGATACACCGTGGCTTATAATACAGCTTCGCACAGAAAAATTAGTTGATTTTACCAACATAAATTTTATAGTAATACCAGTAAGAAACCAAAGTAATCACGTGCGCCTGGGAGTATTCAATAATCCTCCTGCTTGTGCACTGATCTCATCGAATATTTCGACAAGTCATTTATCTCATCATTCCCGAATATCGAAATTGAACAAAAATTTCTAAAATGACTATAGCATTTGCAAGACTCAATGACATATCTGATTGAGACTGCTGTCTTGTCCTTTTTGCTTTATACGTTAGAAATGGTTTGGAGTGCCATTCTAAATGTGATAGTGAATTGAAAATATATACTTAGAAGTTTTTACTTACCTCATAATCAATTTATTAATTTTCAAAATAATACGTTTCAGCAATGTTTTTGTTTTCATATTATCAAGCGAAGGTCGAAAACAAAAATAATAAAATCCGTTATTTGTTTACTTTATACCGTTTACAGTTCGTTTTCGGAATCCATTAAATATGACATTACTTTAAACAAAATAAGGAATAACGCGTCAAATCAACCAGAATTATCGAAAGAAAAAGAAGATTTCAAGGAATTTTTTGAGAAAGAAAGAAAAATATTCATCCAAGTAAAATCAAAACCTCCTAGTAAAAAGTTGGAGTTCTAAAAACAAATACATGGAAAGCATTAAGTGAAGTAGACAAAGACGGTGATGTAAATATAGTTTTTATGAATTCTCTTGATGATACTATAAAAATATTTAAATTGGTCTTCCTAAGAATTGTTTTCGAACCTTAAATAGTAATTAAGGTCAAAAGAGTATATTACCATTTCCCTATTCCTTTAGAAATAATTTGAAAAATAAGCTATACAATAATTTTATTTTGATCTCAGAGTATACATGTTCTCAAGTATTGAAGTATAATTATTATAAAAAAAAGAAAGTTTTCTGAATAAAGTTAATAAATTCGTTATATAAGTACTGTTACTGTTACTACAACTCTGTTACTTTTATGTCCCTAATTTCAAAGAGTACAGTTACATTTTTTATAACAGGTTGGTACTTAATCGTTTATTTTATATGTCAGATATATACTATTCTTATTTACGAATAAGAAGTTAATAATATTTTTATAAACTCATTCAACTTTAGTAATTTGAAGAGAGAGAAAGAGAAGAATGCTTTATTGTCAAAAAATTGTAGACAAGCTTGTAAAAACTAATAAAGAAACATAGAAATAACTAAATAAAAATATAAATAAAATAAAATTTCGATATACAGAAGACAACCACAATGAGTAACAAAATTATAGGTAATAGTAATAAGTAATAATTATTATATTAGTCCATAACAAAATTAAAGAAAGAAAGAAATTAAAAAAGATGATATCGATTTGATTTCAATTGGCAAGTGATTGTGCAATTTTTTGAATTGTGAAATAATGAGCCCTTAACTAATTCTGAACGTGGAGTAGGTAAGTAAAGTTCGTGCTCTGCGTTTCTAAGTGGATAGCAGTGAAACGATTGTCTGAAATTGGAGAAGGAGGCTTACGAATCAGGCAAACAGAAGGAAGAGTAAGAATTTCTAATCTTTTAAAGAAGTCCCTGCAGTGAGCCCTGCTGTTTAGTCCGAGTAAATAACAGCTCTCTTTTGTAATGATAAAACTTTAGTTTTAGAAATATTGGTCCTATGAAGTGCCGTGATATCAGGGTTGCTCCAAGAGAAACTAGTGTCGTCTGCAAATAGACATATTTTACCACTGATGTTTACATAGAAGATGTCGTTTATAAAGAGATGAAAAAACCCTTACCAGCTGACTTGTGTTAGTTAGGTATGATTTAAACCATGCGAGAGGTATTCCCCTGAAACCGTAGCATTGCAATTTTTTAATTAAAATACTATAATTAACATAATCGAAAGCCTTAAAACATTGTTGCAGTGGAGTGATTGCTGTTTAGGTTAGAGCAGACATTATTTAGAGGGGAGAATATAGCATCATTGGTGCATTTGTTACTTAAAACCCAAATTGATGGGTGATAAGTATTTTATATTTGAACAAAAATAATAAAATAATATTTTTGACCAAACTTTCTATGATCTCAGATAACGTGGGAAGGAGTGCAATTGGACGATAATCCGATGTTTGATTTTATCTCCTCTTCTATGCAGAGGTATAATTATAGCCGTCTTGAGACAATTGGGAAAAGTGCCATTTTGAAATAAAACATTAATTAAGATGGTTAGTTGATTCAATGTGCAATCAGGCAGACAAGTATTTATTTTGGATGTCATTAATTGTACTGCGAAGCTCTGCTAAAAACTACAGGCATAAAGATGAAACTGTGTAAATTAGCATTAGCATTAGAGTCCGGAAGACATGAAAGCGGATTATGAGTAGGAATTATACAGGGTGCGGCAGCATAACTTCCTTTTTTCAAAAGTTAATAAAACTTATTGTATGAATCAGAAAATTTTTATTCGTTTTTTATAATACAGGCACATACATAAAGTTTTGTTTTACTGAGTTTTGAAGATCAAATCAGTTAGGTGACGTCCCCCATTCTCCATACACTGAGTAAACCGATTTCTGGCGTTTGTCATGACTCTTGCCAGCATAGCAGGCGTTATGTTGGCAATTTCTTCTTGGATGTTCGTCTTCAAATCTTGTAGGGTCCTTGGACGGTTCACATACACACGGGATTTCAAAAAACCCCATAGGAAATAATCACAAGGGGTCAAATCGGACACTCCAAATCGCCCCTAATTGAGATAAGGCGCTCTGGGAAGTGTTCCCTCAAAACAGCCATCGATGTTCTTGAAGTGTGTGCCGTTGCTCCGTCTTGTTGGAACCAAGTGTCCCCTAAGTCCAACTCATCTAGCCGTGGGAAAAAAAATTCCTGTAACATGTTTACATACCGGTGCGAATTCACTGTCACTGTGACTTCATTTTCCTCAAAGAACCAGGGACCAATAATTCCACGTGAGTAAATTGCACACCACACTGTGACTTTAGGTGAATGCAAAGGCCGTTGATGCAATTGTCGAGGATTGGTATCAGCCCAGTAGCGCATGTTTTGTTTGTTTACGGATCCACACAAATGAAAATGGGCTTCATCACTAAAAAAAACAATAGCGTCCTCAGGAACGACTTCCAGAAAAACCTCACACGCGTTCCTCCGAGAATTGAAGTCACGTTCAGAAAGTTCCTGCACAATTGCCATCTTGTATGGATGAAAATGAAGATCATCATGAAGTATTCTCCTCACAGAACGATCGGAAAGTCCAAGGGCAGACGCATGTTTGCGCGCAGAACGCCGTGGTGATCGCAACACTGAAGTTCTAACTAACTCAATGTTCTCCGGTGATCTAATGGGCCGAGGGACTCCAGTTCTTCGTCTTGTCACACTTGCAGTTTGTCTGAACGTAGTGACCCACGTAACAATTGATTTCCGGTCCGGGACAGGGGCCAAGGGGGCTAAATTAAAGCGATTCCGAAAGGCGCGCTGGGTTGCGATCACAGAACATCCGCTCGAAAAGTAAACCTCAACGGCAAACGCACGCTCCTCACTGTTCCAACGCATGATGGCGACTGAACTGTGCCGGGACAAAACTTTATAGTCCCCCCTCTCGAACGAGACCACTAGCACTCCGTTACGACATCTACCGACTAAATGGCGAACTTTTTAAAAAAGGAAGTTATGCTGCCGCACCCTATAGAATTTGATACACTTTTGGCTACATTCACAAAGTAATTATTAAGGTGAAGTGATATTATGCTCGATAAAGAAGCCTTATTTCTCAGCACTTTCACAATGGACCAAGAGAAAAATTATTTCATAAAACATACAAAGTAACAGATGAAACAAATTTTCAAGTATTACTAATAATTAAAAAACAATAAAGTGATTTTGCATGTGAAATATGAGAAGACTTATTTAATATTGATACCAAAGAAGGAGAATAACAAAATGTTTCTGTTGTTTAACTGCTAGTAAATATATTATGGTAACAGAGTTATTATTTTTTGTAACCATCTAATAATGTGAAAATAGAGAAAAATATCGCAGTCAAATGCAAAACTGCATTTTATAATACTATCCACATAAAATGAATACCTTCATCGTATCTACAAAATCTGGCCCCCAACCAGCTTTTCCTCTTTCCTAATCTCTATATTTCACATGCAGGAGAGATTTTCTACAGATGAGGATGTTATTTTATACTTTACCGCCTAGTTTAAAGAAAAAGACGGAAAGCATTATTTGTGACGCTTAATAAAGTTAGAACAAGAAAGGAGACTATGGAAAAAAAATTTTCTGTGAGGTCAGAAAGTTTTCAGACAACCCTCGTAAAAACAATTTCCTGACCGATTATCTGCCTCTTTCATCAATTAAAAGAGGACACTACATGTTTAAGATGAGTTGTACACAAAAATGATAAGAATTAAGCAAAATAATCATATCGCCAAAGAACTTGCTACAAAAAACTCAGCAACTTCTTTCTTTTTGAAGTACTTTGCTCAATAATTGCTTAGAATCTAAATTGTGTTATGTTCTAGTTCTGTCTAGAAACATAAAACTCGATTTTGAGCATATTAAAATCAATGAAACTTTGTTTTCTCACTCACTAAGCTCCTTTATTTTTATTACAATCTCATTCAGAATAGACCCCACTAATATTAGCATTTACTCATACTATCGATTATAAGCCTGACAAGTAGAGAGTGGAAGAAATTTGCTAATTCGCTAATGACAGGTTGAACCCTAATAACATAGATAGTGTCAAGCCCTCCCTCCATAATCATAATACTAAAAGTTCTCGGACCAACCGTCTAAAAAAAGGAGAAAAGAGATTTTCTCAATCCTCGACACGTTTTTTATACTACTGTAAATTACTTCGAACTGTAACTACGCTCAACAACTTTGTAGACAAATTCCAGCGGTTGCCCCTTAAATTAAAAGACATCATGATAGCTCTCGAGTACTAAATTTTCCAGTAACGTACATACATCAGTCTGTCACGTGGCGCAATACCCAAACAAAAAGATTTCGGCATACTTAACTTGTTTATCAACAACCTGGACTAAACATGTGTAACTTAAATTCCAAATCTCTTACAAAACAGTTTCTTTAGTGTTGGTAAGCCGTTTTTTTTATTTTATTTCTGGTCATAAATATTAAATGTCACTTTCCTGACATCCCGTCATTAGTAGATGCGAGTTTTAAATTTTATATTTAGCTACAGACATATAATTAAATGTTTGATGTGCAATGTTGATGTATTGTATTACCCGGAAGACCGATAAATATTTAGATCTAGGATTAAGTTGTCGGAATTAACTTTTTCAAAGTTGATGTGTTGTTTTGAATAGACATAGATAATTATGTATCAGATTATTATCAAGTGAGACAAAAATAAATCTATGCGAATTTGATCAGGACAAAGATTGATGATGTCCATTGGCGTCCTTTAGAAATGCATCTTAGGGGTCGTTCAAGAATTAGGAAAATAGTTGGTGATATGACGAAGTCGCTAAGATGACGAGTAATGAACTTAAGCTACCCAAAACAAGATGGAGCTATGATGTCTACATTAGTTTTTCGGCAAGCGATTGTTGGTTATAGTTCTTCCAATATCAATTGTAGAAGACAGTTATGCAAGGAACAATTCGATAAGCAGTGGCGTGGTTCACCCTCTTTACAACCCTTCTTAATTGAATCAAATGATAACTCTAGTACAGACGATTATGACTACCATTATTATTTATAAAGATACTTTGGAATTGAAATATTTATTGTTTTATTCGAAAAGAATTTACTTTCCTTTATGGTTTTTGCTTTGAAATTTAGTTTTCCACAAAAAAAAAACGAATGGGGTACTAAAAGCGCTCAGTTCACGTCTGGTACCCTGTTTAAGCCAAACACATTTTACTCGTCTATTTACGTTTTGATTTAATATTCAGTTGTAGCAAGTTAATGAAGTATAATAATGATTTTTTTTAAAGTTCCAAGTAAAATTGAAGAAGTAGAATTTAAAAGTATTCATCAAAATAATAATAATAAAAAAAATTGTCGGATAGGGTTTTTATATAAGTTTTTATAATCTGCAATTGATATATGAAAGACTATAACGTTGTAGACTTAGTAGAAATCACATTCAGGCCGTGTTTCTTCAATTCCTAGCAAAGTCCCTACTATTATTTACCGAATAACCAAAATTTCGGTATCTTCACCTTCTAATAAAGTAAACCTCCGAGTAAATCGAGTTATTTGCCAAATAAGTTATTAGGCAGTCACAAGTGCCAATTAAAGAATTTAGTAGAAACTTAACCTTTAATATACATCAAAAGTGGTTTGTTTGTTTATTATACTTATATTTGATTAGTTTATTTTTGAAAATATTCATCATACAAATAATTAAATACATATTTATTATGGATACTTTTCAGGATTTAGAAGATTTGTTTGATGAAGAATTGATTGAGGAAATATAGAAAATTTCAGAACGAGCTTATTCCGCTCATGAAAAAATTGATCATTACAATTTTTTATCCGATGATGAAATTTTTTGACCGTTTTCGTTTTCCTTTCCTATCAACTATATTCAATATAAACTATAATTGTCAGACCCAACACATCTTTCTCCAACTAGTGACTACTTCAACATTAACCCAACAAAACACGTGCAAAAATAATTACGCACAGATCGTTGTCACAAATCATAGAAAACCGTCCAAATGAAGAACGTTTCTTCGCTTATTTTTTTCCTTATACAATACATGGACAATTGCTACATAGGCATCTTTCATAGTGTTACCAACAGTAGACTATTTGTTGAGTTCTTATTAAAGTGACAAATACTTATTAGTTAGTTCGGATTTAAACCGTATAGGGCGAAGAAACGGTAGACATTGATTCGACAATTAAAAGTTCCTACTAAAGTTATGTGGCTAATAACTATTTGGCACTTTATTACAACGTGAAGAAACCAGATCTTGGTGCGTTATCAATAATCAAGCTGAAGTTAAAAATAAACGTTAAGAAAAAAAACTAACTTTTCTAATAATTTCCAGTACACCAGTTAAAACAGCTTTGGAAGTCTTACAAAAAGGGGGAATGGAAGAAGAACGACAAAAGGAATTAAGACAATCAGCAGAAGTAGAAAAGCCAGAAGTGTTGAACTAAAGAAAATAAGCAGCCAAACAGTAAATTCAAAAACCATTAAGCGAAAGGTGTTCAGCTCATCTTTAGAATCATCTTGTGAAGTTCAGACGATAGACACTGAAGATGAACGGGATATAATTGGCTCTGATGATGAAAGTAATTGCATTATATGTGACGACGCAGGAAAAAATAATGAACTTTGGTTCATGCTGGGTGAAATGGACTGGACGTGAAGTAGCAAAGCTAAGCCATAATTTTGAGAATTCTGTCAATAAGTTAAACGTTTAGTTTTATTAATATTTGCGACTTTTTTGTATTACCTACTCAATAATTATTATTTTGTTTAAATAGATCTATGATAACATTGATATTTTTTCTCAACTCATCACATCAATTAAATATATTCGTCATCTTACTTAAGTAAAGAGCTCATATTAGACGCATACTAGATTTTTGATATATTTTTTATTTTTTTGTAACAGCCGTACTCATAAATGTTTACTTTTTTTATTTCATAAGACGAATTATTGATAGATAAGACCTTTGAGTCGTACTATCCCTTCAATCCTTACGTTCGCCATCTTACCCACTCTTACCCTACGTAATGCAATTTTTGACACATCAGCCCCCATGTGACGCACCGTATCGTTTCCCTGCACTCCCTCCTCCACCCTAAAAGTTACGTAACAAACAATTGACGAGTTTTAGCTGCGAACCTCCATTTTGTTGCACAAAGCATCTGAAAGTTGTTAAAATAAAAAAGGCGTTCATGATTTATGGCACATTTTTAATTTTGATTTAAAAGTTTGAACGTTCTATATCTTAGCAACGAGGCCCCACAAGTGTTCGTATTCCTATATCAAAATAAATCGTTTATTGAGATCTCTCTGTAGTAGAGCGTTGTCGGTCGAATATAGAAACACCCTGTATATAAATAATACGTCGCGATAAAGTTTTATGCCAAATTGACCGATTATGTGACTGAAACTTGAAGTATTATATGTGTATGGTAATGATTTTGGTTTTTGAAAAAATTAACAAGAGCTCAGAATTATTTTTTAGACCTCACAGTGATTTTGTTGAGATCATAAAAATGTTGTTTACGTGCTCCGTAATTTTTTCATAAGGTTTGTAAATCTTACATGCTTTCACTTTTTTATTTTGAAGTATGCCGGAGAAAAAAGTTTTCGTCGACTCTATTTCAAAACTAATTTGAGGTCCATACCTCTATAACTGAAATTACTGATAGTTTTAGATACCAATTTGTTTCGTGTCGTAAACTATTTGTGAAAGATTTTGTGCAAGAGACCTGTGAGAATCAAAATTAATCCATCCATTATGGATTCATGGGATACTGATAAAGTTTCAACTTACTTCCACATAATTTAGTTCTAATACGAATTCAAACACTTCATTGACAAAATTCATCTGTTAACTACAGTTTTGTTCCATTCATGATGATACCAGTTGCACAATATTGAAATAAATATCTTTTGAGGAAATTAACGTAAATGTGTCATTGAAATATGGAATTGCAAATTCAGAATACCAAGGATATCATCTTCTAATTCTCATTTCCAGCAAAACAACCAAGTTTTGATTGTTGAATATAAGGGACACAAGTTACCCTAAACAGCCTCCTTTCTGTTTTTAATTTGTGTTGTAGTGAAATTCAGTTTGAGATATTTTTCAAAACAACTTGATTGAGTGGTCGTTCCAGCTCTACTATAATAAAATGGATGGAAGCAGCAAGTTGAAACTTTGTGTGAACCTTGTTTAGACTTGTCACTGATACGTACAAAAAGATTTTTCAGAACGCAGTCTATTTAATCTACTATTAGTCCCAGAGCTGCCTACAAAAAACAGGGTCGATAAGGTGCGCGCCATTTCAGCTTGTTAACTGGCGGCCCCAATTTAGTACATCACCAAACGCAGCTTCTTAAGGTCAGCAAAGGTCGTATATGGAAATGCCAGCCGGTTTTCCCGCACGAACAAATTGGCTGAAAAACCTCATAACGTGCGCGCGCGAAATTTTTTTTATAAGGTTTTTGGGGTCTCAACTAAGAGCAGTGTAATAGCGCAAGAAGTTTTGCAGGCCGGAAAACCTCCGAAAAAAAATTTAAGAAAATCGGCGTATATTTGAAAAGAAAATTTTTCGTATACGCTTAATGGAAAATTATTTTTGATGTCTTCATTAAAAATATCTGATTGAGCTTCCGAAATTAAAAATGTTTATATTTCAGCGAGTTTTCATCGTATCCTGATAATTTTTTTTAATGTCGGGTAGCTTAAACAGATATTTTGAATGGAGACATCAAAAATAACTTTCCACTAAGCCGAGCACGAGGAATTTTCATTTCAAATATACGCCGATTTTCTTCAATTTTTTTCGGAGGTTTTCCGGCCTGAAAAACTTGCGCTTTCACACTGCTTTTAGTTGGGACCCCAAAAACTTGGCTATTTACTGCCATACTCCCCGAGGAATAGTCTGTTCATTAAATAACACCTAAGCAACTGATGGTTGGGATGAACTTCATCAGTTTGACTTGTTAACTGCTTTGTCATATATTATCAAAGGTTTGGCATATATCTAGGAAAAGTACTGAGCAGTGTACTTTGTTGTCACATTTCTATTGATATGGCTAATTTATATTTCTAAAACCAAATTGATAGTTAAGGATTATTTTCTCTCTGCTATTATTATGTTCAAGGTATTAGAATACAGCTTCTCAAATATTAGACAAGTGAAAATAAGTTTTTGTTCTACTCATCTAAAAACAACTGATCTATTTTTATAATTTAAAGTGTACAGGCCTCGAATGTACATCTCTCATTGGTAATGGTAAAACTTCTTGGCATACGATTTTTTCCATTTCACAAAAACACTATGTTTTGAACGTTAAAAATACTTATATTGCAAATTTGAAAAACAAAACACTTTGTGTCGATTAATTTTGTAAATAAAAAATAGCGTTGATAATACTAAGTTATAGTTCGAAAAATGAGTATTTGTTTTATTGAGTTAGTTCCAAATTAAAAAAAAAACTCTTCGTATATTTTCTGTATGACGTTTCAGACCGCTTCGTTCTCATCAAGAATCCAGATATAAACACTTGAGAATGTGAGAATTGAGGGCTATAAGGACCCCCCTATTTCGTATTTCTAGGCAGTAATTATTTGTAAATTGACTTCATAACCCATGACACTTGAAGTGCAATTTAAGGGGCGTCGCAAGTAAACTTACCCTTCAATGAAGCTAAATCTTGAGGGTAAAATTGCAGACGTTCAATGCGTCATTACTGCTAACTATTTCTTTCAGAAAATTTTAATAATACACAACGTTTTTTTCCTTTTTTTTAGTTTTAAAATGTCAAATCACATTCTTTACAGTTCTTTAATTTAAATTTCATTTTATTTAAACCTGATGTCTTTCAATGAACAGTACTTATTGAACAAATATGAGCAAAATTGAGAAAGTTTGACCGCAACTAAAGACTAAATATCAAGGCTGATTCCTTCGCTAGATGTATCATCACAATCTAACCTGTTTTTAATAGACTAACGCTAGAAACTAACAAATTAGAATCTGTTGTAGCATATGTACAGTAGAAGCCATAATTCAAGAGAGTTACAAGTAAGACATTTGCAAGTCGTTTTTTAACGCAGTACAGACAAGAAGAGGAAAATTGTGTTACAAGAATGGATGAATCATGGACCCATCTATATGATGTACAGATCAAAATATGTGAGCATTGGAAGTATCGTGTAACATAATCTAAACCAGAAAACGTC
Organism: Diorhabda sublineata; assembly: GCF_026230105.1. NCBI lineage: Eukaryota > Metazoa > Arthropoda > Insecta > Coleoptera > Chrysomelidae > Diorhabda > Diorhabda sublineata. The sequence continues at coordinate 3,208,514 of NC_079483.1, forward strand.
ATTCTAAACGTATTTTGATACACTAAAAGCGTAATTTTAGTAGACAGCCAACGACACACCTGGTGAACACATCCTTACTGAAAGGAAACAGTCAGGAATTGATTTCAGAAAATACTGTTGGTGATCAAATTCTTAGCTCACAAAGTCGCTTTCAAGCCAATATGGACCTATGGCATCCAGTTATGGGGGACAGCCTAAAGTTTTACGCACAATCGCTGATGCATCGTAATTTATATCCAACACTGAAATCAGAAAAGATCTTCAAGTGAATTCTGTCCAAGAAAAAATAAGTGCTTACAGTGAATTCTACTTAAACGGACTTAAACAACCATCCGAACGAGTTAGCAGTGAAACTATTTGACAACAGTGAACAAACACAAGATTAAAAGTAACAAAACTATTGATTAGGTTAGGTTAGGTTAGGTTGGGTTGGGTTGGGTTTTATTAAATTTTATTTATAAAATAGTTCCAAATTTTTATTTTTATAGTAGGTTAGAAAGATTTTATTCATACAATAGATGTATGTTTTTTTGTGGGTGTTCCTTTTATTTATTTATTCATTTATTTATTCACTTACTTTATTATCTATATATTTATTTAATATTATGAAAAATTTGGAATTTGGGCGGAGAAATATATATAATTTCCTTGTCCACATGTAAGAGTACCGGAGAACGAGACAAGGAGAAAGAGGCACAAACGGCGCGTGTGAAGTGATGCTCGCTGAGAGCGGTACCGCACGTGTCGGTGGAGAAGAGGGTGGGTTTTTAGCTGGTAGGCGTCCGGTTAGCGAACACCTGGGACACCTTCCCAGGCGTTTTTTGAGATTTTCCCACCCACACAAAAAAAAGATTAGGTTAGGTTAGGTTAGGTTAGGTTAGGTTAGGTTAGGTTAGGTTAGGTTGGGAGGTGCGCGGATGTAATGAAAACTTGTTGTCCTCCCGGCGTACGCAACTCCCAGGGATTCAGAAACAAGGAGGGTGAGAGTCCCACACAAACTCACACCATTGCAACCGCCCGCTGTGAGGACGGCATGAGCTTCCACCCTACCTTGGGGCCAAAATAAAAGGTTAGGTTAGGTTAGGTTAGATGAACAAATACAAAGATTAAAAGTAACAAAACTATTGGAATTGCCATATCGTTTGCGAATGAACATTTATGTATAAAACTATCTTAATTCCTACAAACTCATGAAAAATAAATGTTTCAGAATATCTCATTATGGCAAACGGTTTTCTTGGCATTTACAGGGATTTAAAAATCTGAATATACCCTGAACCATAAGTTTTATCGAGTTGAACAAAGAATACTTTTTTGTTCAAAAATCGATTGAAAAATCATTCATGCTATGGTTAGATTGTACAAGTTGTCCCTATACAAGTTAGGGGATGTTAACCATCGATAATAAGCCGACCGCGACCCTGTAAATTATGGTAATTAATAAAACAGTCTCGTATGGAACCAGCTTCATCAGTAAACAGAACTTCTCCAACAAATATATTATTAAATCGTTGCTTATTTAGAAAGCAACGAACGTAAGTCAGTCTTGCTGGATAATCCTTTACTTACATGACATGCACTTTCTGGATGTGATAAAGGTAGAGAAGTTTATCCTGGAAAATCCTATGAATATTACTCGTTGATACGTTTAATTGTAGTGACATTTTGCGTACGTAAATTGTGGAATCAGCATCAATTGCACAATCTTCTGGCTTCTGACGAGTTTTCAAAAGCCAAACCGTAAATCAAATGCATGTCGACATATTGACTAGGTAAAGGTAAATTCTACCATATTGAAACTTTAAGTACAATATGTTTTCAATAAATATTTATAATTTATGAAAAATTTCATCAGAATATCTTTTTCTTTTTCGGTTTTCTTGGCATGTACAACGATCTAAAAATGTACATAAATTTTGTCGAGTTAATCAAAAAGTACCTTTTTGTTGAAAATATTGAAAGATTCATTCTTGCAGTTGTCTTTCATGTAGAAGTTATAGATTGGTAACCACTGGGCATGACCCACCCCTGACTTTGAGATAGTTTAGAATTATTCATTCCATCAAACACACTATATGGACAAATGTAATCGTCCATGAAAAATTCATAATTTTCTAATATATAATTTAGAAAATCTACATAAATATAATAAATATAATTTCTGATTTCGCAACATTGAAGACCTAGGAACTCGGAACCGAGGGGTCGTATGAGAACATTTTTTCATATCACAGCTTTATTTTTGCGTCATCTACTCTATTCTATGTGTATTTCAATATAGGTACTGATTGCATGTAGTAATTAGCAGGGCAAAAAATCAATTATTTTGTATGCCTAGTCTATAAATTTTGTTAAAAACAAGTTCACAAAATGGTTCCCTAGGCCAGCTTTGTCCAGCTACTGTGGAATTTCAAAATTTCGGCGAATTCGCATGGCGCTTTTCGGGCGGCATCTTCTAAATTCTTATAAATGGTGGAGCTCGTTTGATGTTTATTTTTATATATTTTTTTTAGTGACAGATATTTTATTTATACTATTTCTACAGAATAATTTCTAGGAAACTTTATTTATTCAAGTCTTTTGTTTCTTTTGTTCTAGAACCTTGGAGAATTTTATTTAGGTATATAAATGATTTGTATGGATGCAGTTAGCTGCAGTTTTAAATAATTAGTCGTAGTAAAAAGGAGGAATTAGTAAAAGTAATTCCAGAATTTATTATGATATGTATCACTGAAGTTAAGGGTATTGTATAGTGTGTAAATAAATTAAGAAAGTGAGAGACAGTGTTTCTTAATTCACCCCATGAATAGAAAGAGTGTAAATAAATATGGAAAACATTACAATTGAAATATGATAAATATGACTAAATATTTTTCATACCTAAAGTTTGTTCATAGCTTTTATTAAATGTCTCACGAAAATTACGTCTTCATGCGATATTGCCGAATAAGTAAATGGCACTACCTTTCTATTTAAGATTTGAGGGGTTGTCTTTGCTTCTACTAGAGGGTTCATCTAATTTAGTTTAGAACTAGCCTGGAAATTTTCATGTTTTAAAGTTAGTAAAGATAGTTGTTGAATAGTGTTCGTTATGTACAAATATAGTATCTTTTAGGGTAATAACCCTTCATTTGTCTTGATTTTATACCACCATAACTTCATTTATGTACAATTAAAACTACGATGTTGTGTATTTAAAGTTACGACTGAAGATAGTTAAATACATATTACAGACATAATCACATTTTCAAGTTAAATTCTTGTTTACATTATCTAATTTATTATACACAAAAAGTTTAATGAACTTTTAGACAATTCTGTTCGAGATATAATAAACACTCATCGTCGGTATTCCCTGAAGAGGTATACTTTCCGCTTCTTCCAAGAGAAAGATCGTTTTCCTTTTTCTTTTAAGAGCCCTTCTATTTAGCACGTTATCGTGTTGTAATAGAAAAGGACCGCCACGAAATTGGAGAATGATGTTTTTTTCCAACATCCAAAATAAATGGAATATCAATGCATTTTTCTATTTAAATTTACATATTTAATGGGAGTATGACAGGGGAACTTGATGTTTTTTGGTTGTTTATTCAAGATTAAAATTATAGTGCTCTTAGTGAATATTCATTCTTTATTTATTATTCTTTTCATTGAATTATTTAACTTAATACAATAAGTACAAAACTATCCCAAACAATTTGTTGGCTACAAAAACAAGCGATTATTATTCACTTTGCAAGGTAAACAAATTTGTAAATAGACCTCAACTAACTAGCCCCTTCTATACGAATAGCAGATGGACTGTGGGCAAAAAGCAACAAGGATAAAACAAGCGTGTTTTCCAAACATTTAATACATTTTCTTAAACTGCTGTGATCTTGAAAATAATTTTTTAAATTGTAGTAGATATCAAGCATTTCATTTCCTGGAAACTACGTATCAACTGGAGTCAAAAATTCCATAATAGACAACTCATAATTCAGATGAAGATATACTCAAAAACATCTTCAGGATATGGCTTATTGAGTGGTAGGATTTTGCAGAAACTTTCCAAGAAGTGAGTCCAATATTTAACGCAGCTGTATAATACGGTCCTGAAAACAGGCTACTTTCCACTATCAAGGAAATTAGTACAACTTATTCTGAGACAAAAGACGAAAAAACCAGTTGAAAAAGTGAAGTCATATAGGCCGATCAGTCTTTTAATAATCATTTCCAAACTACTTAGAAAATTACTATTGGAGAAACTTGAATCAGCTATGATGACTAAGCAATTGATACCTGACCACCAGTTCGGCTTCAGATGTCAGCTCAATACCTTAGAATAAGTACACCATATTACTAAAAACATATTCCATTTGAAAATGAAAAATAGTATTCTCTTGCCTTTCAATAGAAAGCACAGGCTGGGATAAAGTCTAGCATGATGGTTTATTCCATAAGATCAAAAAAAATTTCCACAAAACTATTTCCTTTTCCTAAAATCCTATCTACAAGGTAAGCATTTCTAAATAAAATTCCTGGACCAAACTATAACCATGACCTAATAACTTCAGGTGTGCTACAGGGAAGCGTACTGGGACCATTTCTGTATCTTTTGTATACAGCTGATCTTCCCACTCATAACAATGTAATTGCGACATATACAAATGACACTGTATAAACCTCTCACCAAGACCCAGCTGCAGCATCTCGGAGACTGCCATTTCCATCTTGCTCAAATAATGACACAAATGAAGAAATGTCTGTCCATTTCACTCTCACACCGGGTAAGGGCTAAATGTAGAAAAAGATATATTCAATCTAAACCAGAAATATGCTCTAAGGATTAGCAACCATCTTAACAATCTAGCAATTCCCACAGGCTGAGTAGACTTCACACATGTGACTAACCTAATAGATTTTAGAACTGTCAAGCTCAAGAAGACTCAAAAATTTAGTAATAACAACTCCAATACCTAACCCAGTCATTTATATAAAATTATTACTGGATTATTCCCTACATGCCTTGTTGATTGTAACATCTCATTTACGTATTGTAACTACTTCACATGTAGGATATTAAAAAAAATCTTGGAAAACCGACCAATGTTTTTCCAGAATATGGAATTTAATTGTTGTTTCCGAGTGACAAGTCTCCCAGAACACCAAAGGCAGCTGAGCTTACGAGTGATCAAACTGATTGTCTTCACTCCATTCGTAGTAGAAGGAGTAGGAGCTCTTATACTGTTATCAAATATAGCACCAAGAATAGGAAGAGCCAGAAGCAGAAGACGAGCTACCGAGACAATAGAGGCCAAGTTCGTCGCTATAATATATCATTCCTGGTCAAGGTCAAGCAACATAGAGATTTCCAGAAATTGGAACTTTCCTTGAAGCTAGAACTATTTATGGACGGGTGGAAGATTTGGACTCCGCCCAAACCGACCGCATTTAGCACTAAACTCTATACAGAGTGATCACCTATATATTCTCATAGTCACATGAATAGCACTCGCTCCAGTTCAATAGAAATAGTTCATATAGCACTTAGAGTAAGTTAGGGTAGGTTATGATCTTCTTTCATAGTTGTTATTGCTTTTTCAATTGTCTATGACTTATCAATTTGTTCATTGTCAAAATTCGTTATGCACGTAGCAACATGAAGAATTTTCATTGTAAGACCTCAATTATTCAAAACTTAATACTGCAAGATATACGGTACCCAGGAAGCACCTAATGAAATGAGGTCTTACAGTGTAACAGTGTTCTTTCTCTAAGGAAAACGAAGAAGCCTAGTAACAAACTTTTCTTCTTTCATATACCAACAGATTAAATTCTTTGGATGACAAACTTGTAGAAACAAGGATGTAACCTCCTCAAAATACTGGACTCCGTTAGAACTCTCTGTAGACGCTTCCACGGCGAGGACAATATATCTTGGAGATTGCAGTGTATAGTTAACCCCTACATATAACCCAATATTGCTTATTCACGGTCGATGCCCATTTTTATCATTTGCTGATGCTATGAAAGTCTCTTGTAGATAGCTAGATCCATTCTACTAAACCTTCTGGTAACTAAGGATTAGTGGAAACCAATTGTAAACGGAGTTATAGACGGCATTGAACTTTTAGATCAAAGCCGTTATGAAAATTTTCATATATGTCAATTTTTGCCCACGATTCAGATACATTAACATAGCCAGATAAACTTTAGACTGCTTCCCAAAGCTGAGTATGTATAAGATGTTATCAAGATCAACTCAATCTACGGCTAGGTTATAAAGATGATTAGCTGAAGATTCGATAGAATATACCCAGAAGGAGTCATATTTATTCTGATGGAATAGTTTGGAAATATGAACCACAAATAATATGACAGTACATATAAGATATGTAAAACTGCTTATATCTTTTTCATTTACTCGCATTTCTCAGGCCTTTTTGGCGCGACTTGAGCAAAATGAATGACAATAGTGGATTTCAAAGAGAGAATTTGCTCCGAAATGGACACAGACGGATTCATCGACCGTTAGTTATGATGGTTATTGAATTGTGTTGATTTACCACCATAAAGAAGGTGGAACAATAGCAGGAGAGTATTATATATCATTGCTTGATAAAGAAATTGCAAAATAGCAACGGCAATTAAAGAAAAAGAGAGCGCTTTTGGATGACAACCCAAAAAGACAGCAAGAAATGGAGTAGTTGAAGAACTAAGAATCATTTGAAATTGACGAGGATATATTGAAAAATTCTTAGCCTACTGTAGAATCAAACAAAATTTCAATGTCAAAATATTTCATTACTCAACATATTCTCCTCTTAATTGGATACATTTATTACAGCGAACCTTCAACGTCTCTAGACGTTTCAAAAAAATGTTTCTTCTTGATCTTCAAACCAGACCTCTACAGCTTTTATTACCTCCTAGTTGGAAGAAAATTTACGACCTTTTAAAAAGATATGATAGTCCGACGGAGTCAAATTTGGTGAATAAGGGGGGTGTTCTAGTAATTCAAACCCTAAATCACGAATTTTTTGCATGGCAACATGAGATTTGTGTACAGGGGCGTTGTCCTGCAAAAACAAAACACCTTTGGATAGCTTTCCACGTATTTTCTCTTTAATTTCTTCCCGTAGAATGGTCAGTAATATCGAATAGTAATCTCCAGTTATTATTCTACCCTTATCGAAAAAATCAATCATGATTACTCCATGGCAATCCCAAAAATCTGAAACAAGAACATTTTCAGCAGATTTTTGGACACGAAACTTCTTAGGTCTTGGAGAACCAGAGTGTCGCCATTCCAACGATGTAACTCAAGTCTCATCCGTAGTAACAATTCGGTTTAAGAAGTCTACATCGTTTTCAAATCGAGCACAGAACGAACGCGATCCTTCTACCCTTGCACGCTTTTGGTCAACATTCAAACATTTGGAGATCCATTTTATAGCAATTTTTCTTATGTCCAAATTTACGTGAACTATATGATGAACCCGTTGGTATGAAATATTCAGTGCTTCAGATATCCGTTTTAGCCCAATTGACGGTCTGATAAAATCATGTCATGAAGTGCATCGATTTTGGGGACTGATACAGAAACTGTCCTTTCCGATCGCTCATCATCTTCAATGGAAAATTTACCTCTTTTGAAGCTTGCAGTCCAATTTTTCACGGTCGCATACGAAGGACATTGATCACCAAGGGTATTAAGCATATCTTCGTAAATCTGCTTACCTCTTAACCCTTTTAAATACAGGTACTTGATGATGGCTCGACACTCCAATTTTTCGATTTTCACAATTTCTGTGGACATCTGTTTTCTTTTAATTTATTGCGTAACTCTGGTTCATTTTTTGGCGTCAAACTTTACACTGATACTTCTAATAAGTTATTGTTCGTTGCTATAGTAATTAAATATTTTGATTATGCATGGAACCAGTCTAGGCTTACTAGATATCGATACATCCTCCTATTTCATGCATATGGTGTTTATTTATAGTGAATGTAAATCAAATTTTTCCATGCCCTAGCTCCAAAATACCCTTTTTGTCGCGCTTAAAGTGGTTACTTATGGTGAGAAAAAGTAAAAAAGGATTAAGAAAAGCTTCATAACGTTAACTTTATTTCTCGCTTTCCATAAGATAACACAGTTGATTAGCTCAATTTGTTCACACCTTTATTGAAAAGAAAATAAAATGTAAGAAAATATGAACTGATTTGACTCTAAACAGAAATTCGATTTTTCTTAATTTAGTAGCGGTTTTTTATTATTGCACAAAATTGCGTCGAAATGGAATATCAGTTTTTATCTCCCTTTTTATGACCTTTTAGAATTTTTTGGAATAAAATTTACACCAAATTTCAAAGGGATCGAGTTTGAGATATCATGTCAACCACTATTAAAAGTATTTTGAGGAACAAAACCAGTAGAATAACTCGTTCTCCTCGTCCGGAATAGACTACGTCACAAAATCCATTGTATTTCCGGAAATAATGCGATTTTAAAAAAATACGTCTAAGGATATATTTCTAAGAAAGGGTCTAATCTTCGAAAATATGCAAAAATATCTCAAATTTCTATTTGAATTTGTATTTTTTTGTATAGGGCTGTAGAAAACATAATATATACAACATAGTTTTTGTATCCTCCATGTAATAGTCAACTTTTACATTCTTGAATAAAAGTACCACTTTATAAACTTGTTGCATAAATTACTAGTTTCAGATTAAAGAATCTACTTTCATAATTATTTCTTGGCGATGAAAGTTCAAAATTGTTAGGTTAACTAGCGTGAAATTTCGACCCGGTGATCAAGATATCCATGAAACAAATACTTAACACCTCAACAATTCACCAAATACATAAAAACTGTAATAACACGTAGATTTTATTCATGTTCTCCCTTAGGACAATATTGTCAATTAACATCATTAATTTGAGGATTTGATTGAATTATGTTTGAGAAAAAAAGCAACGAAGCCTTCATTCAAAACAAGTGAGTACGCGTCAAGACGCTTTCTATAAGTGAGATTGACGGGTAGAGGGTAAGTCATAGGCACTTAGGGAAGCAACGAATTCAACTTCAATCAAGAATTTATTCTAGTTGGGAGAGAGACCTTTGATCAACGTGAACGTAATCGATAGAACTTACAGGGTGAATTTAACTTTCATTATTGTTAAATAGGTTGAAATATAATATATAGAGCGACGTAATCCAAGAAGAACGATACTATAGAAACCCATTCTTGATTTATTATCTCGAAACTCAGAGAATTATTGGATTTCAATCAATTTGATAGATTTATATGCCATTCATTAGCCCTTATATATATATGATATATATGAGGGCTAATTGCTTTTGTTGTCCCCCGAATCAACCAAGAACTTAAAAAATAGTTGGAGATATCATTCTTATTTGCCGATTCAAGATTAACATATTTTCCCATCCATGTTTGTAATGATCATCAAGATAATAATTAACTATTAATCCAAGGCACTTTTGAACACTTCTTACGAGGTTTTTCCGGCATGTAAAACTTTTTGCGCTATTACACCGCTCTTATATGAGGTTGAAGCCCCACGTTACAAAAGGTTTCGCGCGCGCCCGTTATGAGGTTTTTCAGCTATTTTTTTCTTTCGGGAAAACCGGCTGGCATTTTCATATCCGACCTATGCTGACCTTAAAGTGTGGCATTTGTTGACGTACTAAGCTGGGGCCGCCAGTTTTTAAGCTGGCCAGCTCCCCGTCTAAATATATTCACTAAATTTATGAGAATTAGCGTTGGAGTAAAGTTACAGGTTACAATATGACGTGATGATGATTAACATTTAACCACAGAAAACCGGTTAATATAACCAACAAACGTTACAGTTTACCTGTCTACCGCTCTGTGCGTTTGTGTTCCAGACTAAGTAATTAGTAGCAAACATACCGTCGTAGTGTGACGGTCACCCAAAGTCAATCAGACTTGTTGTCATTTGAAATTTCGAGCCGTTAAAAAGTATCGAAGGTCTGTATTTACTTTACTATTTTTAAATTCTGATTAACTGATTTTGGGTAATGTTTTCGTCATCTAGTATGAATGATGGAGGGGTTCCTAGTCCTTCTAGTGCTTTGAGGAAGCTTCGTGGAAATAGTACAAAAATAAAGTCTTGCTACTGACCTTCATTCGGATAAAGAGTTAATTCCATCGGATCGTGGCTCATAATCTGAGATTTAACTAAGCTCAGAGGAGGAGGAGAAACCAATAACTACTTTTACGGTAAGAATAGATTTGAATGGTAGAAAAATTGTCATGAAGCAAGCGCACACCTCGGATAATTTTGACACAACTGTCTTAGTAATGAGAGTAGTATGTATGTATTCACGGTTGTATTTGATTCTTTAAAGTCGATCAAAAAGATATCAAAAAGTCACTGTTTTGGAGCTTTTCGCAGCGTATCCGAAGCCACTCCATGGAATCTCTTTTGAATGTCTAATTGTAGTAAAAGATCATAGTTTCACCACCTGCTATAATCGATCTGAGTACACTGTCTTGGTACTCGCTACTAAAATCGCTCACAATAATCTACTCGACGCTTATATTGCACTGCGTTTCCTCAGAACACTTGTTTTGGAAATTCCTGTTGTGCAATTTCTTTTGTTTCCAGACATAGAATAATTTCCTCCACTAATTTAATGTTTTCTGAAGGAGTCTTCGTCACAGTTCATCATCTTCTAATGATTCTCGTCCCCAGAGAAACAATTTTTAATAGTTGAGAATTATTTTAGTAATAATCAGAAATTCTCTGGGATAATATGTTCCTACAGTATTTGAAGGATTAATTAATTATGCATTCATCACAGTTTTGTTAGTCAATACCAATAACGGTGAAATTTTAATATTTATCTAATATAATATTATCAATTAATCAGTGAACTTTTTTTAAAAAAGATAGTTCCATTAGAAAATAGTTCCCTGGATCTCAAATGATAAACAGTGTGTTCAGTACGAATATCACCAACGATTCTAGAAATTGTTCCCACTAAATAATATGAGATATCACCCTCTATTTGAGTGAACAAGTGCTTGTTACCGGTTTTCTATGTTGTTCCCACCCTTACATTTCAAACCTGGTTATAGGGCTTATTCCATGTTGATTTATCGTTTTTTAATTGATTCCTGAAGGGAAAAATGATTCCAGTGCCCTTTCTACCTATTTGATTAATTATTGCTTGTTGTTGCTTTTATCTAGAATTGTTTTTAATAGCTTCATGACGAATTCGAAGAATTATTCATATGAAAGGGAAACCATATTATGTAATTGAAGACAAATAAAATAGGTTATAGAATCCCTTGATGTAAGATGCATAAGAACTAGAAAAAAGGTTGATGGTATGCGACTTGGGAAGCGAAACCTGTATTGTCCTCGATGCCTTATGGGCGCCTGAGTCGATTAAAACGGGCGATTATCATGAAGATATGAACAGGAAATCTTTGAGAATTGGCCTAGTAACGTAGCTCCGAACTTAGAAGAGAATTGTATAAATGTTTTAGAGAACTCCAAGCCCGTGCTGGCCCGGATGGATAAGGGATCGTGCCCTCCTGCACCCTCAAGTCACCAGCTCAAAGTAAAACGGCGCCCTCTTGTCATTGAACGAAAATTACGGTTTTTGTGTATCAACTCATTCGTCTATTACATTATTTCTCACTCTCAAAATACGTTTCGTTTATTTGAAAAAGTTGACACAAGAAAGTGAAGTGAATTTATATTTGCTGTAACTCGTTGGCGTAGGAGAAGAATTCCACTGTGAAATTATTTATTATTAAAAACACTCTTGATACTTCCTAAAAAAAGAAGTCTTCTGTGCAGTAACTGCATATTTACAAATGATTTTGTCTCTACAGGACTGCTTACTAAATTCCTAGACGTTGTGACAATAATGATTGCAATGTCTCTTCTGCGTATATTCAAAGTAACTACACTGCTATCAGATCTTCAAATGAAAAACCTTGACTTTTTCAAGGCCGGAGGCTAATAGAGTCAGCAATAATTAGACTGAAAGACCTTTGAGACAGGATCATCAAAAGATTAGAAGACGTTCGTTATAAATTTTATGAAAAGGTTGGGGCATCCTTAAAATTCCAGAATCTGAAAGATTTGTTAATTGAAATAATTTTAATATCAAGCGGACAATGAAAGTGAAGAAAATGGTTGGAGAAAAATGAAAGGATGGAAGAGTTTCTTCATCTCCTGAAGATACTTTTAGTAAAAGTAAAACGTAAATATAAGTGTACAAATATTTACTAATGATTTACAGGTTACCTGCGAACAAGTTTTCAATGTTGAAGTTAATAAAGACTAGATTGGAAGCAATAATGACTGATAACAATTTGTCCTTATGAGAAACGGAGTGAGGCATTGACTCAAGTTGGGGTATTGATAAACTGTGTGAATCAAGTTTTAAAATAAGATTACTTAGTTAAATTAGGTTTTACGAGGGCCTGGTTTTATAATTCTCTTATTCAGGATTTCTTATGAATTTTTCAGCAATGCCACAGTTTCTTATAATTATTTGAACAATACCAACAGTTTTTCTTTTATGTCCATCATGTTGAGTTATAAATTAGTTACACATGCTTCACATGTAAAATTTTTAGAATAAATTCTCGGAAATATATTAATAAGCGTTCAAATTCTAGAAAAATTGTAGGTTAAGGTTAAGAAGTACAAAAAATTTATTTTACACACTCAATACACTTAATTCGCGACATGTTTTGGATGTTTTTTGGAAGTTTACAATAGTTGGGTGGGCTTCTTATATCTGTAAAACTTTCTGTGCTTGCCCATGTATCTTAGAGTCTACAACAATTTGTTCTTTGCACTCTTGGTGATCTTTTCTTTTCCTTTGCAAAGATGTTATGTTCCTACACGTGCCTATAATTCTGTTAGTGATTCAGGCTGTAAGTATCTTATATACAGTGGAAAGACACGTCATAGGTCTGTACTGAGTGGGATCATCCGTCTGGAAGCTCTTTGGAAGCAAATGAGGGGAACCCCCCAGGGCTAGGATTCTGTAGGAGGTGAGAAAATTGCTTCGTTAATTCCCTGTGTACGCTCGGTAATTTTTTATACCAGAAGTTTTGGATATTATCAACTCCCGGTACTTTCCAGTGTGAAAGTGTGAAATCATTAAATAGCATTGGAACAATATTTTATCGCATATTTTTGGTTTTCATCCATACGACATTTCTCTTGTGGTTTTTGGGAGTTGACCACAATGAGGACCAATACTTTTTCAACGTATTTTTTGATGGCAATACTTTTTCGTTTTTATGAAAATTGTTATTCTGTTTTGTGTACTTAATGTATCTTGATAAAAGTTTGGATTACGCTTTCAGCTTCTGCTGAAGCAGATCAATATAATTACGCAAATGTTGTTGATGTTCAAGATGCTGTGTTTGAATACCTATTCTTTTGAAGATTTTACTGATATGCTTCCTCAAGTGTTCGCTCACTCCTAATGGTATCGAAAGATCTTTCTAGGCAGCGTTACCTCCAGGATTTTTTGTTGGTGCCGCTCGAACGTATTGTAGTCGCTGCAGAGGCTTCCTATTAATGAGTCAACTCCCGCAATGATATTAACAGAGTTTTTGTTGATCCTCAGTTTATTTCATTTTGCACGACAAATAGGGTTTGTTGATCTTTGATGATCTAGAAGGACCTCTCCTCGTATTTGCTGCAGAATAGGTGCAGGAAGCAAATTTTTCTTCACAATACTCCTTCTCTGGTCAGCTATTCGTTGTTCCGTTAAGTGCTGCATTTCTGGGTACTTCTTAACTAAATCAAGATGAATGGCGTATCGGTAGGTGATCATATTTTTCTCCCTGCTGGTTGCTTTGAATAGGAGAGCATTATGAATGAATTCAACTCATTGGTCTACTTCATACGTTTCCTACGTAATCCGGCACATTTACTTGCGTCGCCGTAGATACAACAAGAGCCAGTGGAGGAGAGTAAGGGATGTGTTTTTCCATTTTGTTCATCATCACAGTAGCTCTACTCGGCGTCATGCTTCGATTGCCGCTAGCCATTTTTCGAACAGGACCCACTAAGTAAATCCTAAACGGGATGAGAGGTTATTGTTGTACAATGCCCATTCACCCGTTTACTCCGTAAAGTATACATCATGGTGTTTTTGAAATTTAACCTTTGTGCCAGGAGATAGTGATCCCACAAAAAAGCTGAAGAGACCAGTGAAATGAGTAAGGATTGAAGAGTAAAATCTCAGTTTAGTAGACTTTTATCACACGCACGAGACACATTGATGGTAATCTACGAAGAGACTCTACTCATCCACACGGGGTATATCAATATTATTATTATTATGCGAAAAACTTATGCAGTACTCAGCTTAGTGCCGGTATTATTCACCTATCAAAAGGATTAGGCTCCGTTCACATAATGAACTTGCGCACTGTGTAGTAACTGCTCAATATTACAGCCTTCTGAATGTCAGCGGAGATGTTGTTTTTTTTTTGGTAATCTCAGTTTGGCGATGCTATCGTGCAGGGTTTTAGGCTCAACGCCAGTTGCTGATATAATAACTGGGACTTTTTTGCTATGCCACATCTGATTAATCTCAATTGCGAGATCCTCATATTTGGCCAGTTTCTCCTGGTGTTTGTTGACAACGTTATGAGTATGAGATATAGCTACATCGAAAAAAAGGACTGAATTAACTCTTCTATCAACCACCACGATGTCAGGTGTGTTATTCGTCACCTGTATATCGGTGATAATGGACCTATCGTCTAAAATTCTCATTTTTGAGCACCTTCTACGACTGGTACTTATAATACCGTGTATACGTATTGAGAAGACCGAACTTGTTGGCCATTTTTTTTTAGTGGATAATGTTGCACACTTGGTTCTGCCGGTGTAGATAGTCGGTATTAGCTAACACACTACAAGCAGATGTTATATGTTGGATGGTCTCTGATGTTTGTTGGCATTTTCTGCATTTGTCAGATTGAGTGTTCGGATCCTTAATAATATTTTTCTTGTAGTTATTCGTGTTAATAACTTGATTTTGGATAGCCATCATGAAACCTTCGGTCTCTGGAAAAATATTGCCGCTAGTATGCCATCTGTTTGAAGCTTCTTTGCCAACATGCGATTGGTTGAGGTCGCGATGATGCCAACCGTGCAGTGCCTTTCGTGACCACTGTTCCAGCTTCAAAGTGTTCAATACTTTATGTCAGATTCTGGCGATGCGAGTTTGAGAGGTGAATAATTCGCGTAGTTTCATTATGTGTCGAGAATGCAGGTTAAGTGGATATTATATTATTATTATCAATTATTGTTTTTATTATCTTTAAGCTCTTATCAAATTTATATCATTTTGAAAACAAAAATTGTTTACTGGTTTGTTCCGCTGGAATAAAAAGTCCCCACTTTTTGTAGTTGAATACAAATGGTTGTTTTTCTATTAGTTGATTCTTGAGTGATGTTTCCTTACCTAATTGTTCATTTTTACTATTTGATAAAATATAATAAACTCCCGGATTTCGTTTAGTGATATTCTATACAAGCAGCCTCGTCTTAAAGATATAGCAGCTATAAATTTTATACGAGGTATGTTAGATTTTGGATTTTGATTATTGGTAAGAGACAATCCAATTCACTCGGTAAACTACCTATATTAGGTTGTATATCCAAATGATCAATGCAAGGTAATATATTGATAAAGATCAATCTTAGATCGAAAAAAAAGTATTTTATAAAAAAAGGGTTATTATAATACGAAAAATTATATCACAATTGAGCAATTTTGTAGCGTGTATTCCATGAATGAATTTCTTGTGCTAATAACGAATGTCCTTTCTGCTATAATGGCGTCTTTATTATCTCTGTTTACTTTTATTAACTTCGTATTCCAGTCATTAAACATTTACAGTGAACCGAGTGCGGCATGGCTGGTAAACAAGGGTGCTGGTCCGAATTATATCATTAAAAGGGTATTTTGGCATATTCTTGCATAGTGCGTTTTCCCATTTGAATGCAAATTCACCCCGTTGCAGAAGTTAGGGGTCATCCAGAGTGTGTTTGTAGATGTTGAATTTAGATAAGGGTGATTATTTGGTGTCATTATCTCGTTATTTAAATCAAAACCCCTGTGAACTTCAGTTGCAATTTTAAATGGCATCACTGCACATTGAAATGGGGATGAAAAAAGCTTTATTGGTTTTATTATTATCGATTTTCTCATTACCACAATCAGCAAAAAACATGTTTGAAAGTTTTGTTTTTTTTTTCACGTCAAAACAAAAATTCAGAAAATAGTATTGTAGACTTATTGTCACCATATTTTAAAGTTAAAATCTGTTGACAGAATCAACTATAGTCTAGTGATAACTATCTTCATTAACAGCTGATATAGATCTCAAAAATTTGTTGAAATTCAGATGTCCAGCAAATTAAAACTTGAGGTATAACTTTTCTAATATTATTAATAATAAAAAAGTTTTGCAAATGTTGTTTATGTTTCGCTTACGTTTACTTTGGACTCAAAAAAAGTGTATTTATATACCTTGTATCTAAAAGTCCTCTTTCTGAATATAAACTCACAATATTCAACGATTCAATTTTCATACCCTTCCTTATCAAATAAAACCCCTGAAATTGGCACATTCACTTACCTGTACTCCTTTGCCCTCACACCAACAATTCTTTTCTCCCTTTTCGTGCCTTTCGCTGCGTTTCGATGTAAGCTTTTTCGGAGAACCGTTAACCTTATCCAAATTGCCCATGAAACCGTATACAGAGCCAGGAGAAAGTGGAGAAGCTATTCCAGAATCTGTGTCTGAAGATACTTTAACAGTTTGGGTAGCGTTGTGGTCTGGAAAATTAGAAGTGGGATAAAATTATCGTTGAGACTAACTTTGTCTTATTTGGAGGTTAAGTATGTAGATGTATTAACATAAGATTTTGCGTAAACTAAGGCAGGGTCGTATCGAGAAAAATTGAAATACAAATATATCAGCGATCATTGGAGTCAATAACTTATATGGAGAATATAAAATGAAGAATACTATTAGTTGAAATAAACATCATGTTTAATGATATGGAAAATATATGAGGATACATTTTTCAAAATAGCTACTGTAGATTTCTATTTTCGATTTTGAGAGACTTATTCGGCCATTAAACATGCGGTGTTTATAGAGTATATGCACTCATTTTAGATTTTTCTAGATCATTCTAAAAATTTCTAGAAATTTTTCGAACATTCTAAATCGATCTTAATAAATTGCACTCATTTTGGAGCTTTCCAGATCAATCGGGAAATTTCTAGAACATTCTCAATTCTCAAACTAGTGATAAATATTTTGAAAGTGGTTTACGAGAAACAAAAAGTTCGGGATCTTCTGTAATAAGCCTTCTGAAATAGAAATTCGTAAAATTTGTTGAAGAAATCGATTTTATCGTATATAAAGTGCCACTTAATTGAGTAGATTCCAAAACATTTTGCTTTTTTAATTGTATATTTTCAAATATGCCTAATTATTTTGATAAAAGTTTCACCGTTGTGCCAACTTCTTGTTTTTATCTATTCCATCTCCTCGTTCTCTATTTTATTGAGAGATATGTTTTTTATTTATGTCATCCCTCTGTTGATTTATCAACTACTGATACGCATTCAAATTGGGCTAGAGGAAGCGGCGTATAAAGCCTTTGAAACTAAAGAGGTATGGCGAGCTTTTGATAAGCAATAAGCAATCGTCGCTACTTTGTCCAAAGTGTGTGAATAGAATAAGAGTTAATAAGTGGAAGGTTGCATACAAACAGTGTGATCGGCATCCGCACCATTGTTCAGTTACCTCCAGAATTGACAAACAATGTAGACGGTTTTTTTTCAATTTTTTAGTAGCTAGTAAGGCTAATTTAAATATAAAACGAGCGGTTAATATCATTCCACGAGAAAACTCGTAAAATAATCAGAAACGAAGTAATTGGCTTACATTCATTTGACTATCACGTGATTAGTACTGTATATCTTGATGTGTTTGGAAATAATTCGCCATTATAACTTCAAAATTATCTACTCCAGTGTATAAAAATACCTTGATTCACAATCATTTGAATTTGAATCATTTTCCTGGAATGTGGTTAAGCAGATAAAAACCAACTGAATAGGCAGTTTGCTCGCCGAAATTATCAAAAATTATTCTATCATGTGAGGACGTATAGAGAACCGTTTGTTCTATAAATCTAATATAACAGTAAATGAGTTGAGAGAAGGAATTAGAGGCTTATTATTCAGTTTATATTATTTCTGTTTATATTGATGATGAATACTGATCAATATATATTTTTTAAATGTTCGTTGCAACAAATTTACTTTTCCCTTGATTTCCCTGCTAGTTCGTGTATAATCCGTTTGATACCTGAAAGTCATCTTCTCTATTCTAAATGCTATTGTTTCAACCAAAAAGAAAAAAATATGAATATATTGAGGCGACACGTTTACTAAGTGGTGTAATAAATTTAATCCTCACTACTTTAATAAATTGATTACCAGTGTAATATTTTGACACCAGTGATTTGATCCTGTATAGGAATCAAACCAAATCCTTCCTGTGTAGGAGGGCAGCTGCTGTCACCAGTGCCAGAACGGCACCAAGGTAAGACACTTGTCAATTACCCTTTTAGTAAAAAGTGAGTCGTAGGTCCGAGCGGAACACAATATTGCAAGGGCGAGGTTGTCTGGTTTGCCCGCGCCTACTTTACCCTTGGTGGTTTGGCCGTTCTCCCTTGAACGGAAGTGCACCTAAACTGGAGGGGAGATTCGGGAAGGTGAATATCGATATATCAATATGTCTAACGATAAAATTATATTGCAACGATAAAAAACTATAAATATGTGTTCAATGAGGATAACAAAAAAATAAAAAAAAAACAGAGACAATCGAAAAAATGTGTATAAATGTCAAATCCACAAAATATGAGTCTCTCAATCGAATTTATAATAACACAAATGGAGTTTATTAATAAGTAACAATGATCTAAGTTGCTTTTCACGCTGGAACAGAAAATTTCGTATCAGTGCAGATAGAAATTATCTGTCTAGTTATCTGCATTCTATAAAATGCTTGCTTTATTATTTCAATACAAAATCTACTTTTTTTGAAAAAGGAGCAGTCATAAGACGATATATAAATATCACTTAAGACTTCCCGATTGTATAAATTTAATTTTGTATCTAAATTATTCATTCAATAGATTCACGAAAATTACATAAATGTAAGGGTGCTACTGCCCACCAATATTAGATTCATTTCTAAATAGTCCTAATAGAATATGCCAAAAAAAGGGCCGATATCAAAACGAAAAAATCAACTTTCCACTTTCATGCAAATTTTCCTGTACGCCAAATACACTATTGCAAAAAACAAACTATTTTTCATTCACTCTCTTCGATCACGAGACTAACAACCCGTAGTGGCGGGACTGTCTACCCGCTGTCGTGGGACTAGCTCCCATTGGTGGGACTGTGTCCCTGTTGTGGGACTGGTTACCCCCTGTCACAGGACTAGTTTCCCCTTCTCGCGGAACTGATGCCTTTTTTTGAAGGGCTCTCAATTTTATAGAAGATCCTTTCGCTTATTCTACTCTTCGTATAATTGGTTTTTTCGAGGTAAGTAAAATTAATGAACTTCATATTGTAATTGTTTCAATAATAATCGTCACGTTTGTTGGATGTATCTTCTTAATCTTCTTAATCAGTACGTCTACTTATTTAGCAAAATACCAAATCAAAATAATCCAATTATTTTAAACTATCACTATCTTTTATTAATCTTCATCATATATCCGTGTTAGTTACAGTGGATTGATAAGTAAAATTCTACTCGTTATTCTATAAGTAATATTCTACTGGTATCTGATTTATTTTTCATCTCTTCTCATTGTAACAATATGCGGAGACGCCTGATAATTAACAGCTTTGAAATTCACAAGGGATTGAACTCTAAAGGAACCAAAAATTCTGTGCAAAGCTCTAATCTTTTTACTCATATTCCAATTCCATACTTTGTACAAATCAGTTGTTTAATTGACTGTATGTATACAATTCTGTATGTAGATTTTGAAATTAGCAATCATTTTTCATCATAATTCGATTGAGAGTTTTTAATCGAAATAAGTTTCCTACTATACACTGTTGACATAACTGTTGACCGTACACTGCTTTCTAAAGATTCATATCGACAAAACGCATTTAACGGAGTAACATCTTTTATAAATTGTAAATACAAAACTCACCTTGCAAACTTCCAGAGCCCTCTCGAAAACTTCCTGAATTTTCTCTCTTCCTTAAGCCATTTGTCCCGATAAGAAATTCTTTTTCTAGAGGAAAATCCACGTTTACGTCCGGAATTTTCTTTCGATTTTCAACTTGTAACGCTCTGCTCGAGGGAAGAAAGGGGTAGTTGAGTTTGGTTAGATTTCTTAAATGGTCGATTTCTTGTTTCTCCCAAACAGTCGTTTGATTTTCTTTCTTTGGGTTGTTAAAGTTTGACGGGCGACTACAAAATGGAGAATTGATACTCAACAATCAAATGGTTTGGAAAAATCGCTTGAGACTTATTTAAGAAGAGGGTAGAAATTGTTACGATTTCTTATTTTTTATGGAAAATGGGTATCGCTTGAATAAGCTAAATATTTTTCAAGAGTATTCACTTTTATCAATAAAGGAAATCAACAAAAAGAACATATATTTCTATATGTTTAACGAACCAATTAAATCAGTTAAAAAAGGGAGCCCTTTGATTGATTAAATTACTTAACAATTAAATACTTTTACACGGCCAAAGGATAATGTATCTAAGGGAGTTCAATGAATCATATTTCGACTAGGGTTGTTTAATGTCCTACCTAATAAAGGAACCAGACATTTTTCTTCATAATAATCCTTCTTTTCCAACATTTGCCTTCTTTCTTCTCAAAATAAGCGTACTGATTGAAATGTACTTTCTTCTTTCAAACGTTGTTCATCTTATCAATCAAACATATATGACACTTTCCTATTTATTTTTTTTTAGAGAACTAAATTCCATCCCCAAAAACGGCTTCCAACACTTTTGGCGCTAATGGAACCCTTTTTGTCTTTGTCGAAGCAGGTTCGCTCTTCACAATGAATTGTATTCATTGTTTTTTTATTCCAGAAGTGTAGTTGGAATGCAGATTGCTTCAACAATTATGTATCGATACACAAAATCCTGCTTATTTTGCTTAAACCGCATCAATAATAAATCTAACCTCAATTTGTTGATTGTCCAGTACCATTTGGTAAACTTTTTCGAATGCTAATCGTCAGTCAAGTTTGTCTAAAATTTTAGGGATGTAAACGATGGTGCAGTTTCCGTTCACAGTCCCTTTTCATTTGCGAAAGCGAAATGCCTTTGAAAACAAATATTAAATATCAACTTTTCTTTATAACAATATTAATTTGAATATGTGTAATAGTTTATGGTATTCATATTCATACAATTACATTTCAGTTTTTCTGAGGTTTTTGAAGATGATAAATTGGTTAACGAATATGCACCAGACACTATAATTTTGAGTGAGATGCAATGGCAGTATGAAGTTTGTCCAGTAAGCAACAACGATGTTTTATAAGAATTAAAAATACCCTTAATATAAATCTTAACTTTGTACCTTTACCTTAAAACAACTTCCCTGGATCGTCTATTTAAGGGAATTCTACTTGGTAAACAAACAATTACAGTATTTCTATTCGAGTTAGCACTATTCATCTCGTTTTCCCTGTGAAGTTTATATTTGTTTAGAGAAGGATCGTGTAAGGATCTAGCTCGAGTTTTAGGAACGTCTCCGGCACTACGAACTTTTATGCGTCTGGAAGTCGGCGTTGGAGTATCTACAAAAATAAACGTTATTTATATGACCTTAATGGAGAATAAAGCCGAATCTACGAGTCATTTACTGTTAAGGGGACATTCTATCAATAAATGGAAGTAATTTATAGTTCAATTTTTGTGCAGATAATGTGATTTTTCATTGTTTTCAGTCTATGTAAACCAATATGTTGATTGGATTTCTAATTGGATTTCTATACTTCTCACTGAAACATGCAAAAGAGATAAAAAAATAAGAAGATTAAGAGTGTGGAATAATGATCATTATCTATGTATATATATCGATATCAGGGTTTCATTGATTCCACTCCCTTCTGAATATGGATTTGCTGTATCTCCCTAACTTCATCTTCTATTCTATATGCTTCCTGGTATAGTCCTGTTGTAGTCTCAGATTACAATTACTCGTCTCAGTGATTTTTCAAATGAGCGTTTTTTTTTCATCAATATTAGAAACAAGTTTGAATCCTCGTGTTTCCAAATCCATAATTCTGAGCAACATCTTGATTTTTTTCGTAATATATAAATGATTGAAGAGTATCCCATGAATATATTAGCACCATAATCTATTTATTTCAGTCTTAGTGATTTTTCAAACGAAAGTATGTTTTTGATTAATATTTTAATCAAGTTTGACCCCTCTTTTTTCTAAAACCACAACTCTAAGTTACATCCTAGTTTTTATAGACATTCTATATAAGCATCAGATAAAAATATAAGTTCAATATTGCGATCCTTTCAGCCTCAGTGATTTTTCCAAGCGGGTATATGTTTTTCATTAATATTTCAGACAATTTCATATCTTCGAAATATATTAATACTTTAAGAGAATCTCATGAAAATATTAGCTCAATCTTTCAATTATTTCAGTCTCAGTGATTTTTCAAACGAGTATCTGTTTATTATGAATATTTGGAAAGAGTTTGAATCCTTGTGTTTCTAAATGCATAATTCTGAGTAACATCTTGATTTTTTTCGTAATACATAAATGATTTAAGATATCCCATGAAAATATTAGCTCCATATTTCAATTATTCCATCCTAAGTGACTATTCAAACGAGCATCTGTTTCTCATGAATATTTGGAACGAGTTTGAATCCTCCTGGCCTCAAACTTCATTTAACATTTTGTTGACAGTTTAAAAAAGAAAATAACAAAGTTTTGGAGCCCGACGGACAGGTTGGGTGTTACGCGAAAAGCTACTAGACTAAAAGGTATACCAAATCGATAATGTCTCAAGTGCAAATCTTGCATGGAATAATCAGTTAAATTTCATCTACGTATACAAAAAATATTGCGACTTGCATTGCATTGTACGTTGTATTGCATCATGTTCAAGCGGCCTTAAGCAGCATCTTGATTGTTCTTGTTATATGGGGATTCTTTAAGAACATCTCTTCTAAATTGGAACTTCTTTAGTAACTAACATTGTTTGGAATACTCGTATTACAAATCAGAGAAATTCAACCAACAGTGAAGTTTACATCTGTAATTTTAAGATAAAAAAATCTTGTCTCAGTTAATTATATCTACGTATGTATCATTAAACTAACAGTATCTACATTATCACGGAATATCTGTTTGTCGTTTTGGTACAAAACTTAAATTTCAGTGAACAAAAACGAATGGGATAAACTTACCACTCTCTGTATTATATTGGCTTCCTTGACTCCGATGTCCTTGAAGGTGAGAAATAGGAGAGATTTGCTTGAAGACTTCTCCCGGTTTCATTTTATGTATACTAGAATCACGTCGAGACATATTTTCTCTATGGAAAAGCAACTCTCCAAAGTAATTTTCTCCTAATTTCATTTCTGTGTTTTCTTCTCCAGAAAGCTCATTTTCTACGTGGTTCAAGGACTCTTGTTTTCCACCTTCCGAAAAATTAATTGCAAGATTTCCCTTTTCAATCACTCGACTTTTTCCGGTATCTTTCAAATGATGCGAATTATAAGTTGTCTCGTTGTCCGTTAATTTTTTTTCAGCTCTTTTAGTGAAAGAGGGTATTGCTTGGTTATTTTTCCAATGGGAATTGACAAATTCCACAAACGAATCGCTGAAAAATGAAATAATAAAGGAATAATTAAATAACTTCCTATAAGTAAATAATTTTGAAAATACCGATACTAAAACCAATATTTTTTTGCATCTTCTTAAATAAAATTTTTTGACATATACCACCTTAAAGACCACGGGTGGGAAAACATACATAAAAGTTAGCAAATAAACTAAGCTGAACAGTAGGTAGTAGGAGAGAGTGGCATACGCGGATGGGCCCAGAAATACCTGGTCTGACCATATATTATCTAGGGAAAACCATCAACGGCGAGTATTTTGTGAACTTATTGCAACGTTTGAGTGAAGAAATTAAGCAAAAACGGTCACATTTCACTAAGAAAAAAATGTTTCTTCAAAACATTGCACAAGCTCACACATCCGTTATTGTAATCGCCAAAATTGATGAATCAAAGTTTGAATTGCTACCTCATACAATCTTTTCGCCAGATTTAGTACTGTCGGATCATTTTCTGCTCCCAAACTTGAGAAATAGCTCGGTGGTGAAATATTTTCCAACAAGGATTACTGGAAAAAGTCTATAGAGCTAAAAGGAGAATAAGTTGTGAAATAAATATATTTTTTTCCAAAATTTTTGTGTCTTTTTGTTGGGCCAGGTACTTCTGGGACCATCCTCGTAGTCTATTTCTAATACTTTCTGTGTTTATCTTTAAACTAGGCGGTTAATCCTCATCTGTTCAATATATTTCTGCTGCATAAGGAACATTGTGGCAAGGAAATAGAGAAAACCGGCTGGGTGCCAGATCTTGTGAATATGGTGGGTGAGAAAGTAGTTTTCAGTGGAATTCATGAATTTTAGCCATGTAAATAACAGTTGAGCATGTGAAGTTGAAAGTGTTGTCTGTAAAATATGAAGTACGGTTGTACAAACGTTCCATTATCAATTATACCAACAACATTAGTTGTTTTTGACCAGTAACAGTTGTTTGAAAACCGTTCTAGCTACAGTTTCATCGCAGTTGCTTTTCAAAATAAGTATCAAATATGTTCGAAACAATAAGAGACGTGAAGCAAGGATGTATACTAAGCTTATTACATCACCATCTGGAAAATTGGAGTTATAAAAATATCGGAGATACTTTATGCAGTCAACTTAGTAATAATAGCTAAGGATAACAAAACTTTGAACTCAATCTTAAAAATATGTCTACTGTTTATATATAATGAATATGGAAATGAAAAAATACAAGACTAAGATGATGATAATAAGACGAAAGATTGAGATAAAAGTAGAAGAATCACAAACCAACATGGTCGAAAGTTTTAAATCCCTATTATTTTTTGATGTAATGATTATGTGAGGGCTGCTATTAAGTTTTGAGATACGGCAACACTGATGTGAATATGTCAAATCTTACATTGTCACAATAAATTTTAAGATTTTTTATGGTGAACGTACTCAGACCGTGTTGTTATACGAGTGCTATTTGAGTTAATTACAGTTACTTAACACATTAATATTGGTCAGTAAATGGAATAAAGCGTGAAGGTCGTTCAGAAACATCAATGGTCTGCTTAAACTTCAATAATCGCTTAAAAGAAGCACTAGTCGATTGACGCGAGGAAATTCTGTAAAATTCAAAAGCGGGGTCTCAAAAGACGTCTACAGGATCGTGACAGGCGACGATTCATGAATCATGCAAATGAAACTGAAACTAAACAATAATTGAATGTGTGTACAAAGCCCTTCAAAGCTAATGATCGCCTGTTTTTTTGGAATAACTAGACATGTCGTCACCGTTCCATTAGAGCAACGTGGAACGGTCAATAAATGATACACCAGCATTTGTTTGCCAAAACAAAAATCATGGAAACTAATCGTAGACACTCTCCACTACGAGAACAAACTTATTTAAACCGTCAAAAGTTAAATTTATAGGTCAACTGCCATAGAGTCCTTGTTTGGCACCCAATGATTTGTTCTTATTGTCTCAGATCAAAAATAAATTGCGAGGTCACCTGAAGAAGAGGTTAATGCGTTCAAATCTCATGTTTTGGAGTTACCGCAATCGGAATGCAAGAACTATATTAATCCCAATAGAGAGTAGATTGAAATACAGTAAAGCCATAATTATAAATATTTGTTTTTATGAGTCTATTTTAAAACCTAAGTAGCAACCCTCGTATAATCAAAATCAATAAGTTCATTATAGAATTAATTTTATCTACTCAATATAACATATATGAAGAATATTCAAATACCTTGATAAAGGTCGTTTTTTCACAGTGCCTGTTTTGGCTGAAGGCGAATCCCAATCCAAGGAATCGTCGAACTGTCTTGAGGTTTCTTCTTCGTATAATTCAGACACTACACCTCTCCTTCTGACCAATTTATCAGACATTATTTCTTAGACGGGGGAATTTATGTTTCATTCGTCGAAGAGGAAATTTCCATTATGACGATACAAAGTCTTTTTCTAATTGTCACATTTTGAATTTAATATTTTTTTTTCCTCTTCATTACGTTAGTTTAAGTATTTTCAGTTATTTCGATGGGCTCACACACGTTAACTTGGTAAAGATTTTTCAGATTTTTGAAATTTTTCTATATTTATCATTATTTTTTTCTGTCATTACATATATCATTATAAAACTATTTGAATTTTTGAGGTTAAATGATATTCTTTGTTTTAGGTCTAACACTTTGGCTTTAATTCTTACTTTGTTCTTCCTCGAAAGCGGAAATTTGATCTACCCAAAAATTCGTCGCGGGCCGTGCAGCAAAAGTTGTTCGAAAGCAAGAATCTTCTTTTCACGCAGAGCTGAGAAGACAACAGCAAGCAGACCGACAAAGTGTTTTGAGAGCAGCTGATGAGGACATCAGACACGAGTTCGTTTAGAAAAACAAGCTACGCTGCAGGCAGCTAGAAGAGCGATAGAAACGCCAGAACAATCGCAGGCGAGAAGAATTCATAATACAGAAATGCAGACCACTCGCCGTCGAAATTTCATGCGTAGGGATTGGTCGGTATTCAATGGTACTGGGTTTCAATATGATCCTTCAATTGAATATCATATTAATCCTTTCATTGCCATTATCTCAATGAATGAAGAATTTCACTATAGCGATGCTTTCAAATAGAAAGTTTCACTTCCCTCACTTGGTGAACCAGTTAAGTGTTACAGATGAGTCAAAGTAATTTTTAAGCAAAATAAGAGAGTATAATTCTTGCTTTCAAATGATATCCTTTGGAGTTGATAAAGAGATAAGAATGCTCGGATTTTCATCAATTTTTGCTGTACAAGGGATCATTATTTCCAGCATGAAGTTTTGGAGGTGCATTCAACGAATGTTACATAGTTACAATGTTTTGGTGAAGATATTTGAAAGTGCAATAGAAAACTGGCTTTCCGATCATTACAAAGCTGTAATTCATGCTGATCGAAATCCACGTGGTGACCATGAGAGGCGTTATAATGCACCAATGGTCAATGAAGTTGTTGTTTTGGTTACTGGTGACACGTGCTCTCCACGAAACATAGTGTTAGGGGTATATGATAATACACTGAAGCGTGTATACTCATGAATTTTATGATTCGTTGCAGTACCCATAATTTAATGGCTTCAATACAAGCGAAGTATTATATATAAAGCAATCACAACATTACATGAATATGTTTCGTCTCTAAGAAGTTCACAAAATCGAGAATGGAATTGGTTTATGGTAAGTTCCTATTTTCTTAGTCTTGGTTTTGTAACAGTGACTAACATATTAGCCTAAAGAAAGTAAAGGCCGCTTGACATGATGCCAGAAATTGCTTGCAATTTCTTGCTAGGTCAAAATATTGCATAGATGAATATTGCACGTCGCTTGACATTGCGCATCTATGCATTATGGCTACCACTAACAAAAATTCAATAAGTGAATTAAACAAATACCTTACCCAAAAGTTTATTCAATATTTTGTGACCGGTTCAAAAATGATGATAACAAAACTAAATAAGTAAATAACGAAGTGAAAAAGTGGTCGGTGGATCACTGTCATAATCATATCTACTGCTGCTTTGGTTTTCGACCCAAACGGATAGGTTGGTTATCAAGCGAAAAGTAACTAGATTTCTTCCTCACTTACACGCAATGAAAAATGGTACCGAAACGATGAAGTTGCAAGTGCGAGATCTTGCATGGAACAATCAGTCAAATTTCAGCTGTGCATGCTTTTGAACAAGAAATATTGCGTCTTGCATTGTATTGCACGTTGCATACCAAGCGGCCTTAATAGTTGTTTGTCAAAAAAAATGTAACTGGTAATGGTATTATAAATAAACAAGCAGAATTTTACCCATTTCCACTATTCGTATCACAATATGTTGTGGTGTAGTCATTGAAGCGAATAATAGGATCTTACCTCCGAATTTTTTTACTGTGAAGCGATTTGCATGAAATTCTAGAATTTGGCTCATCTTACCCTTTTTATTTTTTTACCTCATAATAAAATCATTTCCAGCCTCTTGAAACCCTTACGTCCCTTGCAAACAACCCCTAAATTGAAAAAATCACAAAAAATTACTCTGGTATGACATGAAATAATTTAAGTATAGAGTAAATAAAATTGTATGTTCTCTATCTTAATAACCGAATTTTTAACCACCTTTCGACCCTTAAAAACAACCCCTTGATATAAAATTGTTTAAAAAAATTTTTTTTACATGGAATGGAAATGATTTAATTTAATACTACTTACACCCATAAATTTATTGCAATTATTCATAATGATTTTTATAAAATTTATGTGGTCGATTTCAATTTTTTAAATTAAATTGTATGAATTATAGTTACACTGCTTAAAATATTATTTATGTAAGGCAGGACTGATTAGTAATAAATATCTATGTAAAAAATACCCCCCAAAAATGTGCTGAAATAAAAAGTGTACTTACATTACTAACATTGTACCGAACACTTATTCGATCAAAACTGGATTATGGATCAATTGTATATTCAACAGCAAACAAATCGCTACTGAAAAAACTCGACAGCTTTCACAAATCAGCCTTACGTTTGATAACCGGTGCATTCAAAACAACACCAGTGGAAAGTCTGTACTGCGAATCAGGGGAACCATCCTTGGGAGACAGAAGAATATATTTGAGCCTCACATATGCTGTCAAACTAAAATCCAATCCTTCCAATCCGACCCTCCAAAACTGCTTCTCCAAGAAATTCCCAAATCTTTTTTCAAATAAACCCAGAACCCCCAAACCTTTCTATGCTAGAATTCGATCATATCTAAGCGAATTAAATTTATTTATTCCTGAATACCTTCCTATCGAATCTTCTCAAACTCCACCACGGACAATAGGAAGCACGAAATTCACTACCCATCTCACCTCTTTCGACAAACATCACACCAACCATAAGCTAAAATAACATACTCAATGAGTACAAAGACTTTGTACATATTTACACAGACGCATCAACATCTCAAGACGGTACGGGGATCGCAATCATTACACCAACCTCCAAATATATGATAAAAGCTCCTCAAACCCTATCCACTTTCACTGCTGAATTATACGCAATATATCGAGCTACCCACTTCGCCGCTTCATCAAACGAGCCTAATCATGTCATACTCACAGACTCTCTAAGCTCAATCCAAAGTCTTCAAAAAATTCACACCACAAATCCATTAGTAATCAAAATCAAGCAAAAACTGAAATACATACAAGACAACAACAAAAAAATAGTATTCTGTTGGATCCCCTCACACATTGAAATAAAAGGAAACGAAGAGGCAGACTTGACGGCTAAGGAAGCAGTAATTAGTGATAATGCGGAGTGCATGAACTTTTTAACTACTACCGATATTAAAACAATCTTAAAGCATAAAGTGTTTAATGAATGGGAGATCAAATGGTCAACATCCACACACAAACTTCGTGAAGTGAAAGACTCAATAAAACCATGGTCAATACTACCGAAAAATCGCAAAGATGAAGTTCTTCTAACACGTCTACGTCTAGGCCATACGCGACTGACGCACAGCTACTTATTTGATGCGAAACCCGAACCAAAATGTAGCTACTGCAATTGCAAATTAACTATAAAACACATAATCACAGAATGTCCATCTCTTAACTCAGAAAGCTCATCATCAAATCTACCACTCGGAACAACACGTGAAATTTTAGGACCAAAATACAACATTACTTACCTTAAAAATTACCTTAAACAAATCTCTATCATAAAATTAATTTAACAATTAATCATAGATTAAATACTTAATCTTTACTAAATCGCTAATAACCAGTATACGATTGATGCGAATTTTGTAATAAAAAAAAAATTTACTAAGTAGAAAAAAAAAAGATTAGTTTTTGGACTATAACCTAACCTAACCTAACTCCGTCAATTTTGATGTTATCACAACTTATAAGAAACTATTTTGAAGGTAATTAAAGAGCTATAACTTTTTTCATAAAAATTTATAGTAAAACGCCTTTTATATTAAAATGGAGAAGGATCAAAGGGCTCGGGAGAGATATGATTGCACTTTAAAAATCATATCTCCGTAAATTTTTGTGTGGCAGAAAAAAAAACCAAATATTTTGTCATTTTTGAGATATTATAAGAAGGTGGTTTTTTAAAGTTTTTTTTTCTTAAAATCGTGAATTTCTTAAAAATATGTGTCTTAAAGCAGCCAAACTGCTAGAATTAATCGAACTCTTTATATTAAAGTTAATTCTAGACGGAATACCATTAATTTTAATTTTGGTGGAAATGACACTTATGAAACCCATTGATTTAAAAGAAAAAACTATAAGATATTCCTCTTATTTGCATTACAGCTCACTCATTTTACGTGTAAAAAAGTAATAGTGCTCATTTCGAAGCTTATTCCAAGCACTACAAAACACTATTTTATTAGAGCACTTTATGAAAAACCGTTTTGTTCAATTTTTTACCTGTTACAATTACTTCATCATAAAATTTTCGTTAAAATGCATAGTTTTGGAGATATTTGCAAAAAACCGATGAAAAACATGAAAAAATACCGAGTTTCCAATTACCAATAACTTAAAAGAATTGAATTTTTGGAAAAATTTTATGAAACATTTTTTCCTCAAAATTAGGGCTTGTATCGATACCAGTTGTTATTTTGAAAAAAAAATTACACCGCCGAGAAGGGGTGGCAGGATGGGTGCAGAGTTTAGATCAATTCCACTTTTGAAGTTAAGGATAAGATGTGCCGAATTCCAAAATTTCATGCAAATCGTTTCACAGTAAAAAAATTCGGAGCAATAACGCTACAATGACTGCACTAAATAGCAAAATAAATTGAAAGAATAGTAATTTCATATTCTCTCAACTGACAACATCTAGTGGAGACTTTCCTTATTACATGTATCATTATAACTTACTATAAATTTATATCAATATTTTAAAATTTGTAGTTAAATGTCATTCTCTTGGGGTAACTACTTCTGCTACATGAAGTACAATGAATTGTACTCTGTTATCTAATTCAATCCCATTTTATTATATCTCAGTTCCGGCGTCGCGATGGGGGGTAGGGGGGAGCAACCAATGAGAGGAAATTTAGCCAACTCAAGTTCGTAAAAAATGCCTACAGGACGACAATGGCCGAAGAAAGGCTCAATTTTTTGATGCTGATGAAAAGCGAGAATGACTTGGTCGACAAGATGATCCTAAAGGATATGGCTGCAAGATATGCCAAATTAAAAGAGAGACGCCTTCACATTAAAGTTTAATCTTAATTGACCTAGAATTGGATTCTCGCGTTTTCAGGCCGTCGTCGTTGATTTACTTTAATACTCGACTGTAAATCGAGCAACAGTCAACATCTCTCTTGAAAATGCTACGCACTGGACCAGGCGAAACGTCGACTACTAAGTAAACCAACGATGGCGGTCTAAAAACTCGAGATTTACCCGTTTTGTTACAATAACTCATATTCATACAAGAATTTAATCATCTTTATGAAAGTAACATGCTAGTTGGGAATTTTTTGAGTACCACTTCTCTTACTTCTTCTCCCCCCCCCCATTAAAATGCCTTCGCGACTCCGGTGTATCTCTGGTCAGTCTTCCAAATCGAAAAGTTTTTCTCTCGCCATGCCCTTTCACTTCTTTTCCGTTACGTACATTACATTCCTTCTGAAAGAGATAACTAGATTTGGAGTGAAATGATATTTTCTATTAGTCCGGGAAAGTGAAGTAAAAAAATTAATCTAACATTAAATTTTACCCCTAAGAAATAGGAACAGTTCGAACCACCATTTTCTTAAGTTCTCTTTTAAATACCGCTTTTGACTCAGCTTGCAAATACATTTTAACACTTGAAAATCAAATTTTAAACGTTGTATTTTAGCAAATCCTACGCCCTTTTACAATATTTTCAATGTTTTAATTTAACTAAAATTTGACACTTTGAATTATAAGAGGCTTTCACGACTATCTTCCAGTATATACAGGGTGTTGCAAAAAAGGTGATCCCATCTCTAGAATTGATAGAAAACTGAAAAATATTTGAGGTTTCCTTAGTAAAAAATTTTCGTAATGCCATCCGTATTCAAGATAAAGGGCGTTTAAGAAAAAAAATATTCAAATTTTTCACGATTTTGCCGCAACTACTGGCAACATTGTATTTATATTTTATACGAATATGTAATGGAAGCTGATACATCGAATGAATTTGCTTTTATGTCTGACTCTCATAGAAGGCGCTAGTTACACTTTTCCAATATTAGATTTATTAAGTAAACTTTCGAGTGAACTTTTAATTTTTATTTTTAATTTTATACCAAAGAGGCAAATTTGATCATTAATTAGTAAGCATAATGTGAATTGAAAATTTTTTGTCGCATAAATGAGACCCTATCGATAAAACGGATACATTTAAAAAAAAACGGGGACTGATGGCTTCCGTTTCTTGTGAAGTTTCACAAAAATTCAGTATAATCAGTATAGGATCTTGTCTTTTAAAGTTAAATAAGTATGGGCACTGAGTTATTGGAGGCCTTAGTATAAAACAAACAACAATTTGATGATCATGTATTGCGGTTCTGGGACTGTTTTATATTAAGGTCCCCGATAGCTGGGTATCCATAATTATTTAACTTTGGATTTTATACGGCAATAGCATTTTCTCTAAGATCGCCATGGAAAATTGTCATTCATTGATAGTTCTGACATTGAGTCAATAATAATTACATTTCTGAAACCTTGTTGGGCGAGTGTTTAGGAAACTCTGGTGCAGCTGTTACGCGTTATACAGGAAAGTTTCCTCGAAGAAACTTACCAAGTAAAAATACATTGAAAACCATTATTCATTGATGGTTAAAACATCCGTCTTCGGTTTTGTTTTGCTTTTGATGTTTTACCAACACATGAACAAGAACTGCAGCTACAGGAAATAGTAGCAATTAGGTATGGGACAACATCGTAAGATGTTTTGAACCCTAATTTTATATATAGAAACTAAATCTTGAATTTGATCTAGAAGAAGACCTCTAAAGCCTCATGAATTGTAGCAATGATTATATATAAAGACTTGAACTATTCTGATGTTACATAGAGCGGCAAAAGTGAACTAGGAGGATTTAAATGAATATAATAATCCTATAAATAGTTTAACTCGTCAAAATCCAACACTGTAACAATAATTTCGAATTTGGACGTTATAAACGTTCTTTAGTTGTTTTCACCATCTTCCTGATTTCATATATTATAACGTTGAAAATAATCCAACTGTGTGGATATTTTTAATCAGAGAATATTCTGAACAAAAAGTATATCCATTTTGGGTGAAGATTATCAGTTTGAAAAAGATTTGAGCCTTTATGCAAAGTGAAAAAAAGGATATAAACATGGTGGTCGATGCAGGGATACGAGGGAATGAATTTTGTATGAGAAGTCATTCCCTTCTCAATAAACTTTGACGTACTTCTGACATTTTAGAAAAACTCTTATTTTTTATCCCACTGCATGAACAACCAAAATTGAGTTTTGAGGTTGCGTATTCACTAACAAACAAACAAACAACGAAGTGGAGAGATGAATCCAAAAATGAGGTCAAAGTAGTGCTGCAAGGATATGCATTTATATATGAGAATTCGTGCCCCTCTCAATGAAATTTGACGTGTATTTTTAAATTTTGAAAAAACTGTTGCCATTTTCTTTTTCTGTACAAGTAAAAGTGAAGTTTCCGTTGGAATGCAATGACTGACCGTAATGTTAATTCTTCTAAATTGGATCTTTTTGAACGTAATTCAGTGATTTGCATCATGAATATGAATGTTGAAATATACTGAAACGTTAAAAAATACTCTTACTGTACAAGCTTAATAAAGATTTGTAGGGCTTAGGTATCTCAAACTTAACATTGTGTCGCGAGATTGTTCATACACTGACAATCAAATAACAGAACAAGTAGAGCTTTCGTTGGAAAGTCACAACTAACTGTTACAGCAAATTTCCTGAATTTGACCTTTATAAAAGTGATTTAGGGGTTTGCATCTCACTTCACTTAAGAAAAGCAAATACATCCATTTCCAGTGAGTGCCAAGTTTCAAAATGATTTGAAGTGTTTAGGTTTCTCAAAATTTATTTATAATAACATAAAATTTATAAAATATATCTTCTCATAACTTAGGATGATATATTGTAGTCTAAGATCTGACTTGGCTAGTTCTTGTATACAAATTTAATGATCGATTGGTAGTTTCAACCAGCAAGTCACATTTTCGGAATAATAAAATAAGAACAGACAAATAACAAGTTTAGAACTTGCGAAAGCTATTATATAATTCGTATATTGAAAGTAGCTACGTCAGACCTTAGGCTACAATATATTATCCTAAGTAACAATAATTAAGACTGAATACACTTTTTACACCATCACTACACCAACACTCACAATTACACTGTCTGACGCGCGTTTCGATAACCAAGTTATCGGCTTCAGAGACTGAAGGTAAACAGTTTACCTTTGTGAGTGTTGGTGTAAACAGTGTATTCCGTATGAATATCGCCAACGGTTTCAGAAATTCCAACTTAACAATAATTAATACTAAATCCCATATAAATCTCCTAATATACAGTATAAGCACTAGATAAAACGGAAATATTCGGATTAAAAATAATTAAGAGTGTTATTCAATTCGTTATATATTCATG
Source organism: Diorhabda sublineata (assembly GCF_026230105.1). Lineage (NCBI taxonomy): Eukaryota > Metazoa > Arthropoda > Insecta > Coleoptera > Chrysomelidae > Diorhabda > Diorhabda sublineata. Next base: position 3,243,646 of record NC_079483.1, read on the forward strand.
TGAAGATTTTGAAATTCACATAAAAATCAGCTGTCATAAGTTTTGATTAGAAATTGGTTGAAATTAGAATAAAAAGATAAAAATTCACTAATTGTTGATTTACCTATCTGCATGCCAAATTTTAACTTTCTAAGTCTTCTAGAACTGGGCTAGAGTTTGGGTCGATAAGTTTGTCATTTATAAAAATATTTTGTTGTTGGTGATGTGTAATGTGTGAAATTTGAAAAAATATCTGGCAAGTCTCAATATATGAACCAAATTTGATACCTTTATATGAAATAGTTTGCGTTATGAGGGGGTCAAAAATGGCTCCAAACGGTTCGTGTTAAATTACGCACGATGCTGCTCGCCAGTTATGTCACTGGAACTTGGATTGACATGTGTCTAGATGCAATATTACAATGTTAAAAAATAATCTCGGTGCGTGGACAAATTAGACTAATACTAAACTGATACGAGGTGAATAAGGATCTCAAAATTTGAATCAAAATTGTGTCGTGATGTCGCCTCTTCAGTGACAAATGAACAAATCAACAAGTAAGTCGAGAAAAGATTGTAAAAATGGGCAGCAACGTTGATTTGCGAGGGAATGAGTTTTATATAAAAAATTTTCTCCTCAATAACATTTGACATACTTTTACACATTTTAAAAAACTCATTCTTCTGAATTCAAACTTTATAAATCTATTTTGCTAGTTTTCATCATTATCGTGGCTTGATGAATTTGGAAATAAATGTTGGATATATTGATACTTCAAAGAATAGCTGCATATCGAGATCCAAGTTAAATAGAGCATCAAAGATAAACTTATTAAAAGAGCAGTACTCGTTATATCAATATTAATTCTCCCCTCACCATTTACACAACAAACACATATTAACCAGACAACAAAAAAACTGAAATCCGATTAAATCACTTCCTTCCCGCTAAACTACTACCCCGGAATAAACACACAATAGAGTATCGCACAGAAAATATCAAATTTCGTCCACTATTAATCCACAAAACGATGCCGAGTAACTAAAACGTAGACATACCGATAGGGTGGTTCGTTGGTCGAATTTATCCAACCGCCCCCCTTTTTCACCAAATGCACCCTCTAACCGCTCGCGGCAATATTGTTGCTCGTTCTTTTACAGATGGTAGATGACTATGAGAGTAGTTGAAACAAGTGAAACAATCTCACGCATCACTTTGGTATATTACCTTAATCAAACAAGCAGTGACAATGTTGGGAGGGTGCGAGGGTGGAAGAATATTGAGAAATGAAGGGTGTGAAGCAACTGCACTGTATACAAAATTTTGAGAAATAAATATCACATTCATTATGTTAATATAGGTTTAATCCTTTTAACAAAGTCACGTACTGGTAAAATTTCTAAGAGAATATTGGTTAAGTGGAACATTCTAGAACGACTTAACAACAACAACCTAATTGGTTAGGTTACAACAAAATGACAGAGGAGAAACATAAGACAAACACTGATTCTCTGGAATCAAGGACATCATGGATCAATCATGTGAAAGAGTTCAAAGTACCCACTAGAGTTAACAACTAGTCTAAATAGAGAGAGTGAAGAGCTTAATCGTGAGAGTAAACTTCAGACGATATCCCCGCACTTCTACTAAAAGTGAGGATGCCTCTTCGGTCCAAGTCACCTAGATAATCCCTATGCAATCCCCTTGGTAGCTCACGTCATAGTCCATGACGCCTTTCCAGAATTGGAGAATCCTTCAGGTATTAACGGATTTGAGGCTAAGCTCTTCTACCAGGTCGTACCTTATGATTTTATCACGTGTGCTAATGAGAGCTAGACAGTTGCATATGGTGTGTATCGTCGTTCCTTTTGCTACTAAACCAGCAATAACGACCGGCGGCGATGTTTGTGGTGTATCTGTTATAACCCAACGGTCCTTTCGCAAAGTCTTGCTTTGTAAAACAATTAGTTGCCACAGCACTGTCTATGGTTATTATGTTATGTAGCTGATTGCGTCGTGGTTAATATAGCTATAATCTCAGTCCATAAATCATATTTCTTTTTCTCTTCTTGTGCTTTTATACTTCTTCCATAGTCAATTTGTTTATTTTGGATCCATTCGTTTCCTAGAAGACCCCATCTGAAGATAAGCTGATTTCAGTTTTATTCCGTTCCTACCTGCTAGGAAGGCTTTAAATTTCTTATCAAGTACGTACGTCCGTTGAATCTATTAGTAGGCCTCATGGGATTTCCATCTGCCCTGAATACCTCACTCATACCATCTATCTAGTTTTATTCACCAAAGCTATTCTTTAGAAATCCAACGCTCATGATAGCTATCGGTGTTGACCATTTCGGTAACAAAAGCGATTAGACTGTCCTCATTGTAACAGGATATAAGTCTGTAGTACCAAGAACTGCAGTAGTCGACGCTGAGTGGTCATTCACTGTGCACAAGATAATCTTAAAATAAAAAGATCGATGACAACATTGATGTATGTTTGAATAACGTTACCAGACTTTGGTAGTAGTATTACGATTTGAAGAATTGAAAATAATGGAATTGTTGATATTATATAAAAAATTAAATCTAGTTCTAGTTTGAGTTGAGTTGAGTTGAACAATATAATGTACTTAATGATATTTGCAATGTCAATATTAATTTATTATTTATTTGCAAAAAGTAATGTTATTTGTACCTCCAGGACAATTATTAATATTTATTTTTCATCATCATTCATTGTTATTCATTAATTTAGATAAAACTTCGGATAAAACAGATAATTTCAGAAAATTAAATATGTGAGGTTATGTAAAATCATCGAAGTGAAATTGTCAACTGTCAACATTGAAGTGACTACAGTCACATCTAAGGAAGTTAAAGTTGTCTACTCTAGAGCGTCTCGAAAGTGTTTTGCAGTGTCACTACATGGAACACTCAAAACGCAACTTTCGGTATGTAAATGAATATAGAATGAACAATTTTCAGATGGCGTAGTCTAAAAAATATTTTTGCTAATTTTATACATTTGAACTTGATGATTAAAGGATGCTTGGAGTCGTATAATTCTTCAAACGATTTTAATTGAATAAAGATACAAAAACTGAGAGCTACATTGATAGAAGTACTTCTATCAACGATAGAATGAATTTATCATATATTATAAAAAGTCATGTAGATTCATAAATGATTCCCTGCCTCAACAAGAGTTGATTAATCAAATTTATTTGCTGCCTTGAGATAATGAGAGCTATTGATTATTGCTAGACAAAAGAAAAATCTCGGCTATAACACTGGTTAGAGTCTTTCTTTGTAGTTGCTTAGAAGAAAAATATAATAAAATCTTGTTGAATTAATGCACCGTAGAAAGTCTAAATTAGTTACTAATCAATGTATATTGACAGTCACTTTCAACTTACTAGACAATCACATAGAAGTGCCTGAACTTTTTCCATTTTAAAAATGTTATTTACCAATTTTATTTCGTGGTCTATTTTGACTTAAAAGTTGCAATATCATAGTTCACTTATCTTTGTAACTATGAGAATAAATAAAAAGTAAGCAGTGCAGTTGTTCGCTCCAATTGATTCAAAAGGGTGTCGGTATTGCTTATTGCACTAGAGTGACCACCCTTGAGGTCGTCTCCCTTCTCTTTCGACGCTATTTGCCGCGTCGTGACTCATAGCATCGAGACACTGACGTCAAATTCCGATAGGGATTCCCCAAAACAAGAGAGGGAAGACAATTTCGACACTGTTGCTTTACCAATTATTACACTTTGGATATACGCAGGATGTATTACGTCACATACGTAGGTGTTTTAGAAGTATTGATGGATTCAACATAAATCGAATTTATAACTCATCGAAGGAAAGATGAATCACAGGACATTTCATAAGGGAGTAGCTGTAAGCATGGGTACGGTTCATTTGCTACTTTTTTATCATTTGAACGGAAATTAGAAGTTTGTGAACTGGTTCAAGCTTTAAAATGGCATTGTATGCTTCTGTTAGTGAAAATTTGAAACTGACATCTAGTCGAGAAGCCAGTGACAAAGATTAAGAGAGAGAAATATGCTTTATTGTCAAAAAATTTTTACAATTTGCATAGAAAAGATTGTAGAAACTAAAAAACCACTATAAGTAACAAAATTATAGGTGATAGTAATAGATAATAACTAGTATAAAGTCTATAGCAAAATTAAACCAGTATGCAACATATCCGGAATTAAATATTATTATTAGAAGTCGTTTACAGAGTAGAAGACACTTGCCAGTAAATATGCCCTCAAATTATTGCGAAATACGGCAAAAGATGATATCGATTTGATTTGAACTGGCAAGTGACTGTGCATTTTTTTCCATTGTAAAATATTGAGCCCTTAAATAATTCTAAACGTGGAGTAGGTAGGTGAAGGTCGTGCTCCGCGTTCCTAACTGAATAGGAGAATAGGAGAAATTGAAATTGGAGGAGCTTGCTTACGAATAAGGCAAACGGATTCGAAGATGAATAAGGAAGGAAAAGTCAACATTTTTCATATTTTAAGGAAGTGCCTGCAGTGAGCCCTGCTGTTTAGTCCGAGAAAATATCTAACAGCTCTATTGTGTAGTTTGAAGATTCGCTCAAATCAAGTTGCACGACACGTACCCCAGAAGGGAAAGGCATATTTACTTAAGTGGAAGCTAGTATCATTTGTGAAGTCTCCTAAATGACAACTGTGGCTGAGTGAAGAAGATTAGCGGCAATAACTTGCCATGCTGGAAAGAAAAAAAATATATTCAATAATGGAGTCAATTCAAAAAACAATCATCTGTCTATAACCACCATACTCAAAGTGTGTTCCGCGGAACCCTAGGGTTCCGCGAAAGCCCTGTAGAGGTTCCGCAAGAATTTAGAACTCACTCGCCACCCTGCACAGTAAAGTAAGTAAAATTTATGGCAAACATATTGCAAGTTCTTTACTTACACCGATCCCTGTACAAAATACGAGAGTCAGAAGATTAAAAAAATATATCTCTACAGTAGCCCAAATATTTATTCAGGACGGCACGCACCTAGATAAAAAGAATAGACTTAATACTTAAGTTTAAGGTGATTTATTTATGCTTTATGTCTCACCGATGAGATCCGCAAGCCGCTTTAGCCTTTGTCTTGATGAAAACCGACCACCGATATCTACTTGTGAGCGCGCAGTCACTTTGATAAAAGCCGCCGTTGAGATTAGACGCTATAAATTGTAAACAAGTGACTTTCGGCTATATAAGTTCAAAACAAGTCGAGATTGTTTACACCGCATTTTTTGTATTTCTATTTTTATTTCGGCTTTTTATTTATCAAAGGCGCCGACTCGAGTATTTTAAAGAATGTTCGAGATCGAGGCTAGGACTATAAAAGCGACGACCGCGCTTCGACACTCGAGTCAGTCGACGATTAGCGTTCGGAGCGATAAGTACCTATTTGCTAGAAACGAAGTTTTTTTTGTTCGACTGCTGTATTCTGATTGTATCAGTTTTATACATATCTTCTTTGGACTAAACTCTTCTACTCAGTAACGATCGTGCGTTAATTTGACCCCACCACCCTGACAAGTAATTATTAATAAAGAAGAATGTAACGTTGGCTTAAAGGCGTTAAACGTGTTGCAACAACATCTTCTAACAAAGCCGAATGTTCAAAAGCAGTACGCGCGGAGTGTACAGCAATTATCGATGATAATGATGCAACGACGTCAAGTTCCACGGTTTCAAAGGCGAAAAAAAGGAAGTATGATGAATCATATATCAGTTTCGGATTTGTTGATTCCAACGGCTCACTTCTCTGCATGTTATGTAGTAAACTGCTTCCTAATAGTTCCTAATAGCACCTGCCAAGTTGCGCCGACATTTAGTAACTGTACATCCCGAGTCTAAAGACAAGAATAGAGAATTTTTGTACGTAAAAAAGAACAGTTATTGGAAAGTCAAAAAAACTATGATGCAAGTAACCCAAACTATCAATGAAAAGGTCACAAAGGCATCATATTTAGTTAGCTATTGCATTGCACAAGAAGGTGAAGCGCACACTATCGCTGAGATTTTAATAAAACCATGTGTGTTAGACATAACACAATGTATGCTCGATGAAAAATCTACAGAGCATCTTTCTACTGTGCCACTATCAAACGATACTGTTTCACGTCGAATTCATGATCTGGCAAGCTACGTCAAACAAGAGCTAGTTACACGTCTACAAAAAGCACGATTCGTCTTGCAAATGGATGTGTCTACTGATGTCGTTGGTCTGGCTATCTTGCTGGTTATCGTGAGATATCCATATGAAAGTTCTTTTGAAGAAGACATGCTTATGTGTTCACCGTTGCCCACAAACACTACCGGAGAAGAAATTTTTACTAAAATAAATATATTTTTTGAAGAAAATAATCTCAGTTGGAACGATTGCATTGACATTTATTTGTACATATGGGGCCAAGGCGATGACGGGTAAAACAGCAGGAGTCGTCTCAAGAATACAAAAAAAAGCACCTAATTGTGGTTCCAGTCATTGTCTCCTGCATAGACAAACACTAGCAATGAAGCAAATGCCGTCAAACCCAAAATTAGTAATGGATGAAGCGGTAAAAATTATTAATTTTATCAAATCATGACCACTACAATCCCGATTGTTCTCATTATTGTGTGAGGATTATGGTAGCAAACATAAAACACTGCTGCTCCATACAGAAGTGCGATGGCTGTCTCAGGGTAAAACTTTAACAAGGCTATTTGAACTTAAAGCTTAAAACAAATATTTCTTTCAGATACTTCTTTTAATTTGAAAGACCGTTTGTACGATAAAACTTGGTTGTTCCGACTGTCTTTCATAGCGGATATCTTTCAAAAACTGAACGAATTAAATTTATCATTGCAAGGTAAACAGACAACAGTGTTCCAGGCCTGTAACAAAATAACTGCCTTAAAAAGAAAATCAGATTTTTGGATTAGTTTCGTTAGTAAGAGAGAAATAGAAAGCTTTACGTTACTCAGTGAGTTTGTTAGCGATAACGACTCAGAAATGTTTCAAGATGATGTATTTGAAGAATTGGTCCAATATCTCACTTCGTTGCGCGCATCTTTTGAGAAGTATTTTCCCGAAGAACAGAATACAAAATTGAAACTGAATTCATGGATTCATAATCCTTTTTTACCCACCGTGCAGAAGCCCGAAAGTATGTCAAATGAGATATATGAATCTCTTTTAGAAATGTCATCAGACACAAGTATGGAGTCATTGTTCAAAACGACATCTCTCAACGATTATTGGTGCAGAATCCGTGATGAATACCCAATGCTTGCCAAAATGGCTCTGAATATTCTTCTTCCATTTCCAACAACATATTTGTGCGAAACAGGATTCTCAACCTATGTAGCCACGAAAACAAAATACCGGAATAGACTGGACGCCGAACCTGATATGAGACTTCAACTGTCTTCTATCAAACCTGATATCAACCAATTAATGAAAAATAAAAAACAGTTCCTTACCTCCCATTAGTTATTTTTTTTTCTTTTTTAATATCTTCTATTTCTATTATTATACTTGTTATGTAAGTAAGTAATAAGTATATGTTACATTCTACGTTTATTATGCTTATTAATAAAGAATATACTTTTAGAGACTATTGTTTTATTGTAGGGTTCCGTCAAGTATTTCGCTTTCCAAAAGGGTTCCGTCACTAAGATAGTTTGAGAACCGCTGGTCTATAACATTATTATTACGTAGTATTATACGTCAGTTAGTGCCTCGAACATGCAGAAAAAATTATACTTTTAAAAAAAGAAATATTCTTTGAAGCACTTTTAACTTTTTTGAAAAATACTCTATTTACAATAAACGACTTATAATTTTTACAGAAAATAACTTAATGGACCCGAATTGCAGTCAACTTATATTTGTTACGTGTTTTGGAATGCACTGAATATTATTTACAGAATGAAGTATAAAAAAATGAATACAAAAAATTCTTTTATTTATAACAAAATATTTCTCAAATAAACAATTGAAAAAAGAAAAAACTATCTTTTTTGAAAATATTCAAGAACACTAGAATTTATGATTTTTTTTAACAGAAAACCAATCGTTTTGTCTTTAAGAATCATAATTCTTGTGAATTAATATAATATAAAACATTTTTTTTCGATTTCCTCATAAATAATGTTTTTGTTTATAACAATTTTTGAACAATAGCAGCTAGACATTATTTTAAACAGCTTTTAAGCATGAGACATCTAAGCTATCAAAATTTTAAAAAAAATTTTTCACCGCGGATTATTGTGTATTGATGTAACCCAGCACCATTTGGATTTTTTTTATTTCTTATTATCTATATTTTCTATGTATAAATAATTTGTTTTTGTGTCAGGGAGACGCAAAGAGCACGGAATTCAGACTTCAGTATTTGGTTCTAATTTCAGGGCTCTGTAAAAATTATAAATAATTGAGCTACAGTTTCGGGAATTCGAACTTTTTTTAGTAAATCAACTGATCTTTTTATTTTTCAAATTTCCGAAATTATTTAAATTCCTCGAGATATTCAAAAAAATCAAACACCCATTTTTTCACTAATTTGCTCATAACTGTACTTGTAATTTTAATTATATACAATATTTTATAGCATTTTTTTGATGAAAATATTGAAGAAATAAAGAATTCATGATCCTTTTCAAATAAATCGATTCATTAATTTCAATATTTAGTCGCAAAAAACGATTTTTAATCAACGAACGCATTTTTTAAGAACAAATAAATGTTTTTGAAGAAGCATTTTCTCTTAAAAAATCATGATTATCGTCAATTAATAAAATATGAAAAATGTTTTTCTCAATTACCCATGAAAAATGTTTTTCTTTAAAACCCTTTTTCACACAATAGCAATTTAAAATTATTTTCAAGTAACTTATAACCATAACACATCAAAGCAATCAAAATTTTTGAAAAAATATTTTCTTTTTACTTTTTTTTTCTTTAATAATGGTTGCTAAAAAATTTAATATAATAGTTCTCCATTTTTTGTTACGGTTATCTATTTCTCAGCCTATTATGAATAATATCACCAAGGGAAATAAATGCTAGGATTTTAGTTTAATAATTATTGAGATTTTTTTGTTAACTTTCAGCTTTCAAAAAATTTTTTTATTCCGCAATAAATAGAGATAAACATTTTTTGATTACAAATTATTGTTTATTCATGTATCCCAACATTACATGAATTAATTTATTCCTTATTAAATCATATTTAATATGTTTAAATGATTTTTTGTTTGTTTTTGGGTCAGAGAGACGCAACTCGGACGTAAGCCATACTATCCGTTTTTGGCTCTTCTTGGAGATCATTTTTCAATTTTCAAATTTAATTTCTTCTTTTCCTCCTTCTTGTATGATAGGTTTAAAACCTGTTTTTTCTTCATTTTTAGCCTCCTGGATCCATTTCTTTCTCGGTCGATCAATACTTCTTCTGCCTGTTGACGAATTATCCTTTGCGATACACACAAGTCTTTCGCTTGTATCTAGTGTGTCTTAGTTGTATCGGGTCTTGTTTCTACTGTATATATCATTATAGATCTAATTGTTGTTTTGATATATTCTACTTTTTGTTTCGTTTGTAAGATGTTTATTTTTCCAAATAGTGCTGTTGAGCCATGCTGCTACTTTATTTGTTTTGACGGCCCGCTGTGTCGCACCTTATTATCGACATCTCCATAGCTCGTTATCTTATTTTTCTTTTTATCTACTATGTAGAAGAAGTCTCTTGAGATCGTGCTCGGATTCAGCGAACAGTACGGCATCATCCGCGTAGCAAAGTATTTTAAGTTGTTTGTTACCCATCTAGTACCCTTTGCCCTGTCGTACTTTTTTTATAACTTTGGTCATTATTATATTGGATAAAAGAGGGCTTAATGAGTCACCTTGTCTGATGCCGCAATTTACAGGTACAGCATTCGTCAACTTGTTAGTAGTGGGTTGGACTTAATTATAGGAATAGATTTTCTCCATGGTGTGACCTATATTTATCGGGATGTCTCTATTATATAACAGATGTATAACATCTTCAAGTTTAATGCAGTCGAACGTTTTCTGAAGGTATAGGAAACCAGATAGGCTGGTTTGTTATATTCTATGGATTTCTCAACTACTTGTCTCAATATGAATACAGCGTCACGCAAGACCTTCCGGATCTGGAGCTTTGTTGTTCTTCCAACAAAGATGTAATTGCGTTAATTTTGTTTGTTTTTACTTTGTGACTAGTTTCAAAATCGTGTCTAGTTATATAGGTATAGTTATTTAGGCACTTTTTATCTCCTTTCTTAAACATTGGAATCATTGTTCTAGTTCTTCATCTGTGAGATCTAGTTTTTTCTTTTGGGTCAGATTGGTAAGTGCTGTTGTTAAACTGTCTCCTCCGTATCTTTGTACATCGTTTGGTATACCGTCTAGCTCGGGAGACATCCTATTTTTCAGAGCTTCAGGGGCTTTTTGTACTTCTTGCTGACTGATATGTAATTCTTCTCTTATTTGTGGTATATTAATATGTTGATGGTTGTCATTTCCTTCAAATAATACTGTCAGATATCTTGCCCATTATTCTTGAGGTATTTTGTTAGATTCTGCAAATTCTGTTATTTCTTTTCGCTGTGTCCACAGGAAACACCACATTTGTTTCTGAGTACCATAAAAATCACTATATAATCTTTTGGAGAATTGTTCCCAATATCAATTCTTTTGTCAGTCCTACTAGTAGATTAGTCTCATTTCGAATTAATCTGTATTGTTCTTGGGTTTCGTAGAATTTTGAACTTCAAATAAGCATTTTCTTTGCATTTATCTTTCCCTTCTTTTGTCTTTTGTCGTTTATTTTATTCCAACTTTCATTTACGTCTTCTGTTTCATTCATTGGGTTCTGATATAGCTTTTGTGTAATTCTGTCTTGGTATAGTTTTTTGTGGAATCTTCCCATAGTGATTCTTTATTGATTCTTTGTCCAGTAAAATTTTTCGAGATATGTATATAAAATAAATCAAATACCCATTTTCTTCACTTAATAGCTTATAACTTTTATAAATGTTCTCAGCGCCTTTTTGGACCTTTCCTTAAATTTTTTAGATAACAATGCGAATCGAATGAGACCTTGGTTCTAAATTTTGGAGACTATTGAACATTTTACAAAAAATGGTACATGTGAAACAGACATTTTCGTTTTCGCTTTGGCTTCAGTACTGTAATATTAAATGTGAAAGTCATTATCAGAGATGTATGCATTTATGATTCATCATCATAATCTATATTAGAATAAGTAGTCAGATGCATATTTAGTAAAATAAAATGAAAATGAATCCTTATTCCACCAAAACTATTTGATTGGGAATAACATTAATTTATAGCATAACTCGTGTCATTCACATGTGCGAAACTATAATATCATCTTGTGTTGATGCAAATGTTTAATATGAATAGGGGTAGACCATAGAATAACATGATATATTTATTATTTCAACCCTCAATAATAATATTGCAGTGTTATTTTGGTCGGATGAATGCATACTATCAGATAAAATTAAAGGGCAAGCTGATAGATGGAGGGTGATAAATTTAAGTATATATACACGAAATAATAAGATTGGTTTTCTAGCGAACTATTTAATATAATTTGAATGTGAAACATGGATTACTCAGATTTCGGTATTTCACAACAATATTATATGTTCTTTCAAAATTAATGCCGTCTACGGTTATAAACCTTTATTATTGATTTGGCACTAATTAAAAGGCATCAGCAACTCAAAATTTCCTCAACAGCTCTAAATTTACTTTATACCAACTCAACAATTCTTAATATTTTTTTGAATTACTTTCTTCCAGTTACTATAAGTCCTAAAGCGTACTTTTAAAATTAAAAAAAAAAACATTTCTAGACTTGATGTAGAAAAGGGAGTTTATAATCTAAAATTCAGTCATATCTTTGATATGACAAATAATTCCAATAATATACAATAGCACAACGTCCTTAATGCTGTAACGAGCTTTTTGGTACCATTTTCAAGGGGAGTCTCCTTACACCTTCAGCTTATTTACTGACTATCGTTTTTGTCCTCTTCTCACAGTTTTTTTTCAGTTTCTCTCCCTCATTTTTTCAAAATCCATTCCCGTCTCATCAATCCTAATCCATCCTGATCTCGGTTTTTCCTTTTCCTCTTCCACTTTGCGTCCACATCACAATCATTCGTATCCCAGAATCTTGTCCAGCCCTCCATATATGTCCCAGCTATCTCACCCTTGCTTCTTTGATTATCCTATTCATAATCTCACCCTCCAGAGCTCTCTATATTTCGATTTGTTCTACTTGTATATGCATGATTTCCTTTTTTTGATTCCCATAATAGTATGTGGGATTTTTTTTCCATCCTCAGCATCATATCGGCCTCTTTCTTTGTTATACTCATTTTAGTATTCCCATTATATCCCATTATAGCACGTGTGGTTTTTTTTAATCCTCAGCATTATATGCGCCTATTTCTTTGTCATACTCAAATTATTTTTGGAAACAGAATTATCATTCTTGTCTTTATAGATTTGCTGGAGCAAAATATTTGGAATTATCGAGGCAGCATTCAGTACCAAAATTAATTCATCTGTTTCTCAATGATGGTAACCCAAATTTCACAAATATAGAAAAATCGTACAGTCAGGTCGATACTAGCCATTATTATATGTGAAGGTTCGTTATAATAATTACTATTTTTACATTGTATTGTGAGAAAGAGATTCATCAATTGGCCTGCTACACCACCAGAACGTACTCCACTAGATTTCATTTTGTGTGTTTATTTAACATCTGAAATATCCTAAATTATATTAGAGACTTGAGAGATGGAATTCATGCCAAAGTAATTGATAATACCTTCTAACAATGCACTCACATATTTATCATTAAAATAACTATGCGTGAGCTATTTTCACAAATATTTGAATTCTTTAGACTTTGAACTCTGCCTGTGATATCGCTGGGTGGACTGAGTAGCTCAGTGGTTTCATAGCCGCTCCCAAGCCCAGCTAAAAGAGGAGGGCTCCAAGTGAGGCTAGCGACCTGCTTGGGTAAAAAAAGTGCTCAGAGATCCAACGGTTTAGCCTCGGATGTGACTGGATTAAATAATAACAACCTGGCGAGAAAAAGGATTAAGCGCAAAAGGAAAACGACTTTACTTAGAATTGGATGCGAATTGGATGCTGGAATGTAACATCATTTAATAATAAAGACCAAGAAATTTTACTCGAAATAAAAAGACACAAATTAGATATATGCGCCCTTTCGGAGACTAAAAAGAAGGGCAAAGGCAACAGCAAATATGGAAACTACATTCTAATATACAACGGCAAGAATAAAAATGAAAGAGCAACATCAGGAGTTGGCTTACTGCTACACGAAAGCTACGAGAACCAAATCAGAAATATAATATACGTTAACGACAGAATACTTCAGGCGACGATCAACCTACAAAAATCAAGACCAACGCATATAAGTATCTACGCACCCGACAGCAGCAAAACACAGGCGGATATAGATATATTCTATCAGACATTACAAACAGTCTTAGACGGTATACCCAATCATGACGGAATAATAATCTTAGGGGATTTCAATGCAAGAATTGGCGATGAACTTATTCCTGGTATCAAAAATCGATTTAACGAAGAAACAATCAATGAGAGTGGTGAAAAAATGATACAACTATGCATACACAATCAACTAAGAATTAATAAACACATAAACACAACATAAATATACATTCGAAAATACACGAGGACATAAATCAACTATAGATTACGTTATTACAAATAAAAATATCCATCCGACAAGAATACAGGATACTAGATCTCTAACTTCTGCAAATGCAGGAACAAACCATCAGCTTGTAATGGCAAAAATGCGAACAACCATTCAACGTTCTTGTAACAAACCTATCGAAGAAGTAAGCAAATTGAATATAGAATCCCTATTAGACAAGTTGACAAAATACCTTCATCAACAAAGGCTCAGAGAGAAAATTGCTGCTAATAATATCCAAAAGACAGATGACATCGAAACAGCATGGACAAAACTAAGAACTAATATAATACAAGCAGCAGAAGGACTGTGGAAGAAGGACTATAAAAAAAAGACGAAGAATAAATACAAAACCGTGGTTTAGACAAGAAGTCAAGATCCTAGCCGAAGAGAGAAGAAAATCGTACTTGCAATACAGATCCAATACAACAACGTATAATGACTATAAAGCTGTAAGAAATAGAGTCAACGAAAATATTCGAAAAATTAAAAGAGATCAGTGGGAGAAGTTTTCGAATGATATGGAACATGATTTATATGGGGGACAGAAAAAATGTAGAATCTTCTGAGGGATAGGAGGAAACCAATAAACGAATACATACAAAATACAAAAATCACGGCAGACGAAAGACATTTTGAAAAACTTTATAGTTCAACACAAGCTAACGTATCAGCACAGGAATTACCCTACGAAGATGAGAACATCAATGGAATACAAAATAGGATTTTCTCCCTGCATAAAATACAACAAATGATAGCCAAGATAGAAGAGGCGACAAACTGTGTAATGAATTACAATCCTTCCATCTGAATGGAAAGAAAGTATTCTGATACCGATTTTAAAAAAGGGAGAAAAAACCGATCCCCAAAATTATCGAGGCATTAGCCTGATGAGTACGGTTCTGAAACTATTCACTAAAATCTTAGCAGAAGAAGTAATGTCTACCGGGATATGTGAAGAACAACAAGATTTCAGAAACAACAGATCTGCTATAGATGCTATATTTATAATGCGCCAAATAACTGAAACAGCCATAGAGTTTAATAAGGCAGCCTTTATGTGCTTCATTGATCTCACCCAAGCGTTTGATAGGATACGCTTAACTGAGGTTATAACTCTACTAAAAAAAAGGAACGTTCACTACAATATAATAAGAGTTATAGAAAAACTTAACACCGATAATTATACCTTTGTGAGAACGGCCATCAAATTAGGAAATAAAATACCTGTGGCAACTGATATCAGACAAGGGGATAGCCTAAGCCCAATCCTGTTCAATATTATAATGGACGAAATCATCAACGAAGTAAAGCAAGCCGGGAGAGGATACCGAATGGGAGACAAAGAGATATAAATAATATGCTATGCTGATGACGCAGTAATAATCTCGGAAGACGAAGATAACCTACAGAAGCTCCTATATAAATTCCAATAAATTGTGAACACGTACAGCATGCAAATATCCACAAAAAAAAAACAAAATCTCTGACAATATCTAGAGAACCGAGAAGATGTAAACTAACGATCTTCGATCAGAGTGTAGAACAAGTGATGTCCTTCAAATATCTAGGGACAAACATAACAAGCGATAGAAATCTAAAGAAAGAAGTAAAAGCACAAACAACAAAGGCAGCATTAATATCAGGATACCTTAGAGATAGAAAAATGAAGAAATAAGGGACATGTGCGATATTCATGATGTAGTAAGATGGACAAGGAGCCGCAGAAGAGAATGGAGAGACCAGGTTGACAAAATTCCAAATAAACGGTTAGCAAAAATTGCAAAGGAAAAGAAACTAGACACAACTCCTGGACGACCACCTATAAGGTGGTATGAAAGCTGGTCCTCAGCATACCAAACTACTCCTGGCAAACCCTTGATGAAAATACAGGACCTAGTCCTAACGTAAGAAGAAGAAGAAGACTTTGAAGATTTTATCTCAAGAACTATGTCCAATTAAGTATGATATATAAATCTATTAAGAAGGGTCTACCTCTCATTATGACTTGATCGTTGAAAAAGACTTTGAATAGATTATTTCGAAATCATTGTATCAGTGAGTTTATCGAATAGACGGTTAAGCCACAAGATCTTACTCCACTGAATTTATTTGTGTAGGTTAATTTGGCTAATAGGCTCAATAATATTCAGAAAGTTGAAAATGGGATTCGCGAGGCAACTAAGACCATTCGACCTGACATGCTTGAGAAAGTGCTGCAAGAATCCAAAACAATACTGGCTTATTGTCAAACTATGTCAGAACCTCAATTTGCGTAACTTATTCGAACTTTTTTTTAAACGGTAACGGTCCACCCTAGACACGCTCATGTGTAAAGACTCGGTTTGAAACAATGGTGTCAAATGCACTAATTATCGGTTCTGTGTGAAATGGGCTTAATAAATATAATATCTGATTAAGAAAGTAGAAAAGTTCTTCGAAAATGTTAAAATATATTTGTGAATATTGTTTAATGTCGACGAAAATGCTTCTGTAATTTTTTGTAATCAGTTCAATTGGTTCAAATAAAACAAAGTGCCATAATTATTGAAACAGTAGTTATACTATTATATATTGGAAAAATAAATCTTTCCACAACTCTATATCGAATTTTTTAATTAAGTGGATAACTTTGCTACTAGCAAATATATTTTGCTCAACTTCCTTCATAAAAACATGCACTAAATATTCTGCATATAATGAAAAAAATGGTGGAATAGTGAAAACTGGAAAAGAACGATAATAAGGAAAATAATCTAGGTCATTGAGAGAACAGATCATCCTGTATTGAAACGGTATCAGGTCAGTTTCAATTACTCAAGCATTTCAAATATTATTCAAGTTCATTGTCCTGCATGTGCCAAATATTTTCAGCATCGGAAAATATTTTCTTTGTAGGGAGATTTTCACTTCTTTTGTTGTAATTTTCCTTCAATAAACCTACTGACTTTCTTATGTTATATGTCAATAACGACTGTTTTCATAAAGAACCTCATTATTTCGAATTATGATTATATTATAACTTTCGTTCTAAATATTGTGAATGCCTTTTCTTATTCATACAATCAAACAATATAATCAATAATGTGTTACTTTTGTAGAATAAATCGGCCACATATCAATGGAACTAAGTGAATAATTTACTGTTTTTGAATTTATCATTCGGTGCAAAAGATTCTTTGTTTATAATAAAACAATAGACATTTTTTTAATTTTTTTAATATATTCCTATTAATACATTTATCTTGATCAAAATAAACATAGTTCTTAATTCAATAATTAATTCACTTGAATTTGTCTTGTAGATGGATTACGATGTTTATATCATTTTTATTCCAAATTTGTGATTTTTCATTTACTTCTTCATCCACCTACTCCTATGTTATCCATAATGAAACGATAATTGACATTATTTTATTTATTTTTTTATTTTTGTGTGTATCTTGTTCAAAAAATTGTTGTTTTTACAATTTTCCCATAAAAATTAAATTAATATTGCGACAAGAGAAGTCGGTTTTTCGTAATTAGAGCGAAAGTCAATTTTCACTCTGACTCTATGCTTCTCTCGTAATTTTAATAATCCCGTATGTAAAAACAAGCAGGTGTTTGGAAAAAATCATTGAAAACTTCTCAAGACATTGCATGCGCCGTCATTCATCAAGAGTGAAATCCAATCCCAAAAAATTGAAGTAAGAACTTTTTGAGCAGATTTTTGGACACGAAACTTCCTAGATCTTGGAGAACCAGAGTGTCGCCATTCCATCGACTGTTGCTTTGTTTCTGGATCATAGAAATGTACTCAAGTCTCACCATAGTAACAATTCGGTTTAAGAAGTCTACATCGTTTTCAAATCGAGCACAGTCCGAACGCGATGCTTCTACCCTTGCACGCTTTTGATCAACATTCAAACATTTGGGGATCCATTTTGTAGCAATTTTTCTTATGTCCAAATTTACGTGAACTATATGATGAATGAACGCGTTCGTATGAAATATTCAGAACTGCATCGATAGTTTCGGGGACTGACACAGAAACTGGCCTTCCCGATCGGACATCATCTTCAATGGAAAATTTACCTCTTTTGAAGCTTGCAGTCCAATTTTTCACGGTCGCATACGAAGAACATTGATCACCAAGGGTATTAAGCATATCTTCTTAAATCTTCTTACCTCTTAACCCTTTTAAATCCAGGTACTTGATGATGGCCCGATACTCCAATTTTTTGATTTTCACAATTTTTTCTTTTAATTTATTGCGTAACTCTAGTTTATTTTTGACGTCAAACTTTACACTGACACTTCTAATAAGTTATTGTTCGTCGATATGGTAATGCAATATTTTGTTTATACATGGAACTGGTCTAGGCAAACTAAATATCAATACATCCTTGTTCACAAATTTATGAACAAGGTTTATCAACCAGTAAACACATGAAACGTGTTTATGTGATGATTGTAAAGAAAATAACGAAGTCAAGTATTAAAATTATTGCGTTTGCAACAAAAATTTGCATATTATTCTATAATCTAAAATTGTTTACATGTGTTAGTTTACACAACAGAAAGCAACAGAAAGTTATTGCTTATTCCCGCGATCGTTCGCTATGATAGAAAAAATTTAGCAATTTCGATATTTTTCTCGTAAAATTTGAAGATTCTGCTTAAAATACTCTCCCCTCTAGAAGTGCTTGGTTAAGTTAAGAGCAGTCGGCCGTAGGGGCAGTTGTTAGTATTATTTTGTATATATTTTGTATAGATCTCAGTAATATCAATTTTTCATTTAATTTATGGGATTTCCAATTTAAAAATGGATAAGAAAGTTGAAGAGCAACTATGGAAATGGTATCACGAAATTCCAACTGACACAGAGCCCATGGATTCAGACGACGACATAAGTGATACTCCGTCTGAACAAAGTTTAATAATACTGACACTGAACAACCAGACGAGGATGATGGCGTTACTACGGCTCGACTCACTACTACTGCCACAGAAGCGTAAACCAAAAGAGACCCTTTCTAAGGTAAAAACCTCAAGGAGTGGCACAAACCTATCATGCTTAGGAGAAAAACACATCCTCAACACCTTATAACACAACTAACTAGTGTTAAATCTATTGCTAAAGGAGCTAGTACTACTTTAGATTGCTGGAAACTATTTTTCCCTGACGAAACCATTGGCAAAATTGTTAGTTTCACGAACCAGAAATTAGCGATAATGAGAGAATCATATTCGCACCCCAGAGACTGTCCATCAACTGATATCGATGAAATTCACGCATTTCTTGGGCTAACATACATGGTGAGCGTAAAAAAACACTTAAATACTTTATGGATTACTGACGGTAGATGTTGTGGATCGACCGAATATTCCGTAGCACGAATTAATAATCGTTGGCTACTAACAGTTTTTTATGCTTTATTAAATATTGCCACAATAAATTCCCAAATAATTCAGAAACATAACACGGGTGAGATAAAAGCAAAAGAGATCTCTCAAAACAGTTGGCATTACCTCATCTAATCAGGCGCTCTTCTATTCTCAACTTGTCTATTCCTCTTCGACAAAAAATATCTATCGTTATTGGCAAAAGACCAATGCAGGCTGTAGCTCCGTTAGAAGATCAGCAGGATAAGCAAAGAGTAAAATCTAAATATTGCCCCAAAAGAAAGAACCGATTTACACAACATCAGTATGCAACTTGTGTCTCTCCAGTACGTAAAAAACACAGACAAACAATTACTTATGTTTGTATTGAATGTGGTAATAATTTTACTGAAAAATCTTTGTAGTTCATATTTTTTTAAAACTATATTTTTGAACTGATCTTAAAAATAGTATTCTGTTAACACTTCAGTGCCATGAGCTCTTAGAGATGTCAACCCGTGTGCCATGTAGTGATTACCAAAATATGAATTTTATGTTATGTTATATGGTTTTGTTTGTACAAATGTACAACAATTTTTTTTCAATAAATTGACAAAAAAATTGTGAACACGGGAGCCGTGTTCAAGGCACCCAGTATGATATCTGATGGAATGTGCCACCGACACACCTAACGTGTCCTTCACAGTTTTTCAATAATAAAAACACTTGGAATTATGAATTATAGCTATATTTGAACAATCAAGGATAATAATAAAAAATAAAATATTTCTTTATGTGGATTATATACATCTTTCATTCTTGCGTTAAAGAAATTAATCAATGGCGGAATGTTATCCATATTGATTTGTTGATTGTCATTATTACTAAAGTGTAAGACACGAAGAATCGAAAGAAATCGATTTCTGCTAAAATTTTTCCCAAATATTGGAATTTAAAATAGAGAGTTAGTTTTCCAATAATCGTTAAGTCTGTTCAGTTTTATCGTACACATGTGAAATAAAAGTCCGAGAAAACGTTTAAACTCTTCTCTAGTAACATCTTTCCACTGTGTAATGCGGCTCTGTGCTCCTTCACTACGTGCAAGAATAACAATTGCATATCTGTTTGTGTTCTCTATAATGAATTCATAAAACTGACGAGAATGTTAAAATATTCAACAGGCACCTTATTTTCAACATTAATTTTTAAACTTGGTACTCTTACAAATGGTATGTGTTCTCTTCTTGGTGCCACTGTTGACCAAGTTTGTTGGGCAAAATCCACCTGTGGTATACGATCTTGCTGAATATCAACATCTTGTGCCATAGTTACATCAATTGATATCTCCTCATCACTAGATTGACTCCTTTGAGTTCATTCGAACTCATTTTCCGAATCTTCCAGAGCTCTTAACAACTCTTCGTCAGTTAGTTTAACAGGTTTTTTTCTGTTTCGAGGTAGATGGTTCACAGAAATCCTCCAGAGCCTACAAATGGTCGAGAAATATTGACCTACCATTTCGTTAAAACCAACACGTGTGATTTCAACAACTCTTAAAATACTTTTCACTTACTCAAACTTTTCATAACACAGATTCACGAAAATAAAAAACCACGTACAACTTGTATTACTACAATACGTAGACTAAATGACCGTACCTATAACAAATTATTATCTGCGTTATCCGGGAATTCCCAATCCGAAATAGTTCTTAGAAGACACAGCAGGTGTGTCGGTGACCGTACTCTTATCTATGAGGCCGGAATTGAAAGTGTTAAAGAAACTTTCTTATTTTATTTTTTAACTTTATTTTGTTAACTATTTATCTAAAAAGTTTCATTCGTAATAATATTCATAATTTACATTCACTTATTATTATTCATTAATCACTTTAAATCTTAGAATAAATCTAACACGCGACCTATAGACTTATGAAAGGAATAGTGACCGTTTCCGAGTTAATCGAAAATAGATCGGTACGACCGCTTTATTGTATCAACAACATTAAGAAATCGTCACCTTAATGCCATTCATGTGCAACGATAACTCGGTGCGAGAAATGACTGTTAGTCAGTGGACAGTAAGACAAAGACTGTAGGAAAAAACCTGATCCCTATAACACCTGCAATTGGTCCTAAACTTAATTCAGTTCATCTACAAGCATGCCCGTGTTTTGTTATAATAATTGGGATCTGTTGTATTCTCAGATGAGACCAGAATATGCCTCCATGGTACAAATCGTGTACCGAAGACCAATACAGCGATTTGTAGATTGCTACTTTGAAGAGCGGAGAGATTATGGAGGTGGTTCCTGCATGATCTGGGGTACTAGAGGTTCAACGGCTGATAGATTCTAGCAATTCATGTGGTACCTTAAGTCTACTACATTGGAGACGAATCGTGCAAGATTATATCGGAGAAGTCGGTTTTCGAGGTATAGAGTGGCCTGCATACAGTCTTGACTTAAATCCTATAGAGCTAAAAGAAGCTAGACTCCCTACCCCAAACTCGATCCCGGAGATCATTGTAGTAGAAGAAGAGTGTCTTAACTTCTTAACATTTGCTTAATCGTATTACTTATTAGGAAAGAGGAGCTCATACCCATTATTAAGAAACCAAGTGTTATATTTTATGTTAATCATAAAAAAGCTTAATTTTCTTAATGCATTAACTTCAGTTAAACATAGGAGACGTTTTTATAAATTCACACTCAAATTAAAGCATATTAAATTCTCTTTCAAACAACATAATTTGATATGATGATCTGATATATGATTTTACAAAAATATAGTTGATTTCTATGCACGCAAATATAGAATCAATTTCAAAGTTGATTCGTGCTTGTTGAATTTGCCTGAACTTTAATTTCTTTTCAGGTTTGTAGTAAATGATCTACAATGCTTTTGGAGTTTTTTCTGTCATTATTAAAATATCTTCGATTATTTTCACGCAAAAATTATACCATTAATTTATCCGTCATTTTATTAAAGGTGAATACCTATATGCATTTGTATGTGTAACCTAACCTATAAAAATTTAAATGGAAATTGGATTTGAATATT
Source organism: Diorhabda sublineata (assembly GCF_026230105.1). NCBI lineage: Eukaryota > Metazoa > Arthropoda > Insecta > Coleoptera > Chrysomelidae > Diorhabda > Diorhabda sublineata. Next base: position 3,265,910 of record NC_079483.1, read on the forward strand.
TGCTTTGTAGTCATATAGCGGCAAATAAACCGGTAGCCTAAAGCCAAAAACAGAGCATGTAATTAAAACGAGGGGCACAGAGCGAATCTCGATATAGACACCCACTAGGATCTGGATAAGGTTTCCACCAATGGTTATTATTTTCACTAATTCAAGCAGTTGATGGTTTTCAATGAGTGGTCAATAAGGATAAGTATAAAAGTATGTAATTTTTATTCTTGCGAATAAAGAAATAATGAACTATAATGTCTACCTTTTAGTTTACATTGTCTAACATTATTTAATGCACGGTAATATTGGTTATACCAAAGCACGAGCTGCAGGCGAGTAATGTGATTCAGATGGGTTATAACCATAAGCGAAAATACTATAATATACTTCTATAATAGTTCGTAGTTCTTGGCTTCATATACTAATATATAGGGCGTATGCGGAAATCTTTATTCACGCGTCAGTGACAATAAACTTCACACAAAATTTCAACCTGCTGATTCGATCCGTAGTATTATAGCTCAAACGACTACGTAGTCAAGTTGTTTTGAAAAAAGTCTCAAATTGAGTTTTGCATTGTTATAAAATTTTTGACTAAAGAGGGAGTAACACCAACACAAATCAAAAACCAGCTGTTTATAGTGCCTTGTCTATCACTTTTAACAATTAAAAATTGGTCTAAAGTGTTTCCTTGAGGAAGAGAATTATTAAAAGATAATCAAAGTGCGGAAGAACAATAACTACTCCAGAAAGCATTAGTAAGAAAAATTATTTCTGATAATCGGCGCCTAAAAACAAAATAAATTGAAGCACAGACCTCCACCCACTAAATAAGGAGCTTCGCCGTGAGGTCTTTTACTATTATCCGACATCCAAAGAAGATTCCATGGAGTGGCATTGGAAAAAAGAGTCAGTACCAAAAACAGACAATTGCATCAAAAATTTATTGAGAAAAACAAAATCAGTCACACTGCTTCACTTTCCATGGCTATTGTACACGAATGTGACTTCACAGAGATTGAACACCTACCATATAGTCCTGATCTGGCACCGATGGACTATTTTTCGTTTGTAGATTTGAAAGCCGAGTTGAGAGGTAGAATATTGAAAAGCAACGATGAAATTAAACAGGTGGTGTACGAATATTTTGACTTTACATATGCATCATATTTTTATAGACAGATTCTTTATTGTGAACAAATTGTTTACAATTTATAGACAAAAGCTTTGAAAAACTAAGAAACAAACACACAAATAAATAAATAATGACATGAAAGAAAGGTGTTTTGTAAGTATAAAATGTGTAAGAAATTCACTTTTATATGGCCCAACAAAGAAAAAATATATTTATTTTTCAACGTAATCTCCTTTTAGCTCCAAAAATTTTTTCCAGCGATATTTAATAAGTTCGATATTTCTTTTATAATAAGAATCGTCAAGCTCCTCAAAATAGCAGCTAACTGCTAACATAACCTCTTCAAAATAATTCAAGGATGCTAAATCGGGCGAATAGGGTGTATGAGGTAGCAAATCAAGCTTTAATTCATTAATTTTGGCCATTGTAATAACAATGCATTCATATTCTTGCCATAATTATTTAAACATTTTCTGTGTGAAAATTTCAAAAACATGTTTCAAGGTACAGTAACTAAAACACTACTGCAAGGTGGAAAAATAGTGCTGTCAAAGTTTTTGAAAATTGTGATCTCTTGAGTTTGGTGGCAAAACAGGCACATTTTTCTTGGTCTGAGTCAGGAGCAGCATCTTACATCATAAGAGTATGTTGTACGGGTTTTTCGAGATTTTTTGAGATAAACAACAAAAAATATTATGTTATATTGACAAGATGCCCTACATAAAATCCCTGAGGCTGTTGTATGTTCACTGATAAGAAAGGGGAGCTAATTTCATAGATACCACTCTTCTCCATATTTAGTATCTTATCCTTAGGATAACACGTCAATTCTTTTAATGTAATGTAATTTAATGTATCGAGATTTATAAACCAATTTTAAACTTTTTAATGGATTAATTTAGTCATTCCAGCTAATACTAACATTATTGAGTTATCAATATTACCAATAAACTGATCATATTTAACTTCCACAATCCATATTTCTAAACGAATATTTTTATGGAAGTAATTTTCATCACTGGTGGAATAAGTCTCTACTTCACGATACGCAAAAGAAGCTAGGCAAAGGTGTACCTTAGGGGCCCATTTCGATAAATTATGAGTGTATATTCGGCTCGTGAACAGCTTTCTACATTTCTACCCTTATTCGGCGACTTGTACCTTCATGGCTCTGAGCAAAATTCAAAATAAGCAGAACTGCATTAAGACGACTTTGATATACTTTAACAAAGGGTAGAAAATGGAAAGGTACGAGGACAAATAGCCTTCGTCGATGAAACTGAATTAGATACGCTAACAGATAGATATATATTTAATAATTGCTTTTGGAAAGATGAAACATATTCAAAACTTGAATTTTGTCAAGAAATATGATCAACTTCCCCCATGAAACGAAGTAATATTGGAAAAGTAGAGAAACAACTGATTTTATGGGCATAATAAATACATGGACTTTTTTTTATCCAAAGAGGAAGGAAATCTGTATCTGCATCATCAGTAGTCGTACGGGACCGACTATTCTGTGGAGTGGTATTATACTTCTACGGCCCACTAAACCCTTCTTCTTAAAGTAAACCTCTTCAAGGTTCGTAAACTCGATCCGCTTCAGCATTCCTTTTAATGGCTGTTCTATGCTTGGTTAGCGTTTGCTCTGTTCATTCATTGTTCTATGATCGCTTTAGCTGCTGCTTAATGTAATTGGGTCATCGACCAAACTGTTCCGTTACTTCGTCCGTAAAATTGTTCCTGCGTACTCATCTACGACGTCCCAGTTCTCTTCTTTCAAAATCATAATGCCTATGATATCCTGGATAGTGAATTTTCTGATCTTTTTTTTTTACTAGTTCGTAAGCTGCAATAACTGCACATAAAAAATGTGTGTTCTGCTTTGTCAATGGCTTACCCGCAAGCAAGGCAAGTTTGGCTATCTGCTTTGAACAAGTAGGATCGAAAGTACTCGTGCCAAGATAGTAGTTGGGTGAGGTAATCTATCCAGTCTTTACCATATGGTTAGAAGCACGCAGTCCATATACCTCGTTGATCCATATCGTACCTCTGCTGGTCACAACTCTTCATTCTCTTGCGATTCTGGCTTCGTCATTATTCCAATAGCTTTCTACCTATATTTCTGCGTCGTAAAGAAGTATTAAATCTGTAACTGATATCAACAGCCTCTTTTTGGTGGCATTTCTTATTAGTCGGCTTAACGATTGTGTGATTATTGATGCTTTGTCTGTTGGTTGTCTCATATTTTATGGATTATTTCGTTTCAAAAGAGAGCTCCTCAATTTTCATTACTTGGATATTGTCAAACTTTGCATTCTTTATCGGTCTCCTCCACCACTAGTGATAGTCCGAGCAATCTTTTCAGAATCCTGTTGTTGTTGTATCTTGGATTTCTTCTTTGTCCATTCCAGGAATGACGATAGCTATGACATCTTGTAATGTAGTATACGATGGGTAGTTCTAGTCTGAGGATATTATTATAGGATATATTTCAGAGTTTTGGTCCTAGAACTGACCATTGAGCGGCTCCCGTAAATACTCTCTTAGTACTCAGACTATCCCTTGTTTCAAAAAGCATCTGCCTACTGCCAAAGTAATTCTCTACCATGCGAAGTAAGTAAGGAGAAGCATTATACTTATTTGGGAGTTTACTATATTTTCACAAGCCACGTGTCTGAGGTGTGCTGGAAATCATATAACTAGAGAATGTAGAAATAAAGAGGTTGTGTGCATGTACTGTGGGTTTAACAATAACAGATATAATGAAATGTTCAAACAGACCATGAATCAACTGATCATGAGAAGTGTAATATATTCAAAAGGAGCATTGGAAAGTATATTGACTACCTACTACAGAGTGAGACCTGATGTGAGCTAGGAAATTACTATAACAAGAGGATGTTCATGAACAACGCTGAACTGTCTCCACAGGCGCTGAATAACTTAAATAATGGACCATCAATTGATAACCGACATGATTAATGATATTGTAGATGAATGCAAATTTTGAAAAATTACAAATTTCAATTGGGAGCCTCAAGGTCAAACAGTGTGTTATAGTTTAGGATATGCAGATTTCTAGATCGTTGTACGTGTCAAGGAAACCGTTTTTCATAAAGAAACATTCTGAAGAAAATCATCATAAATTGTAATTATTTATTGCAAATACTCACAGGTATCAAAACGCAATTGACTATTTCTAATTGCATAACTGCATACTGTCGAATATTGTGTTATATAAGGAAAAATTTGAAATGTACAAGAATTTAGTTGGTTAATCTTAAGCTTAGCAAATAAAATCAGAATAAAACTATAATTAATGTTCGAAGTGAACTTGGAAAAGCAAGATTCTTCCTTATAGCGTCACGATGGATGGTTATTCTATTCATCATTTTTCTCCTGATGTTTACAAGTGTTGTATTTATTCCATAGGAACGTGGTGGCTATTCCAATTGACCTCTCTGACCAATCTCACAATTAGCAAAAATGTTATTAAGATGATTTTTCACATAATTTAGGAGCGGGGAGGGGATTTATTGACGCTATAATGCAGAATCTTGGAGTGCTCTTCCAAATTCAAAGAAATATCCTCCGTAGACTCCGGAAATGTATAGAAGTGCAAAGTGCCCCACCGCTTTTTTTGTTTTAATTTCATAAGTTGTACGATAACCAACTAAATTTTTTCATATTTCAAATTTTCCTTATGTAAGTTACACAATCTTACACAAGTAAGCAGCTTAATTAGAAATGTTTGATTGTGTTTCAATATCTACTGTGAGTAATAATCACAATTTATGATGATTTTCTTCAGAATGTCTCTTTATGGCTACCGATCTGATAATCTATATATCTCCTAGCGATAAATTCTTTTGAGCTTATCAGAGAAGACCTTTTTGTTAAGAAATCGATCGAAAAATTAGTTTTTGTTAAGAGAAAGTTACGAATTGTTAACAAATCAAATCGAAATTCGAGCAAGTTATTCTCAAAAAACTCTTAAATCATTTCATCACCAAAGTAAAAGTAAATTTATATTTACAAAGTAATTTTAGAAGAACTTGAATTTACTTCAAGTGAAAATATCAACGATCCAGGAATCACTGCAGAGATTTTCTTTTTTGCAAAATCTCCTACTTGTTTGTCTAGATGGAGCAGAATTTTGAACCAATGAAACCGTTAACAAAGTGGACCTTCCTACAGGAATAAGGCAATTTCTAATTTCTTATTAGGTCCAAAAGATATGGTTGACCACTACTGTGTAAGTTATTCATAATTCGTTAGATTTGTGGAAGATATTACTAAGTTAGTATCTACTGTGAAATCTGATTTTTAATTGGGTAAAATACAATTTTTTACTTCGCCTTCTAGTCGATCACCAATAGTGCAGGACATTCATTTACTGCTACTGATTCTCCAATAAACATATTAGTTACAAGCGGTATAAGACTCCATTTTCAGGAACTTTCCAATGACCTACACAACTTCTACTTGGAAAACAGTTGGCTATGATTGTAGCTCAGGGTTTGAATAGGAAAACACTATTCCATTGGAAAGAAATGGCTACAAAAAATCAATTAACGTGTTTCACTTTTTGCTTTCCTTACGCAAAGCAAATACAATACAATTGTAGATGACGGGATATAGATTTTAAAACATTTTGATCATCTCTAAAAATGACTGTAAATGTATGGATCTTTTTAAATGTATATATGAAGGTGCTTTCATCTCACACTGTAAAACGTCTCTTTAAACGTTTCATTTGTGTATATTTAAGAGGAATTCCTTAATTCGCCGAGCTCTATTATTTCTATAATCAGCTTCAGACAAATTCCAAGAGTTCTTTCTCTTGCAACCATTTTCCTGTTGTAATTCAGACAGTTTGGATGAAAATAAGATGTCGATATTATGCAGATGCCGACAAGATATAACATCAGAAACGGGACTTGCTCTCGCTTTTACATTTCTCAGAATTGCCGTTAACGATACGAATTGGAGAAAACAGAGTGAAAAAAAGAACGATATGATACAACATTTATCGCGTTATTGATAAAGTTAATTTGAATACGTATAATCAGCGTTGGAACGAATAAAATGCTAATTAAATGAGTGAACAATTAGTTATTCAAGATGAACGTTGTTTGAGCAAAATCTCGTCAGACGAACTAAAAAGTTCAGTTAATAGGAAGTGAAGAGATTTTGAAGATATGAATTAACAATATGTACAATGAGAACATTGTATAGATTGTATATAGTTCGATAAATTTACGTTAGCCGACAATGAAGCTCTGTTCTTTGGCAGATCTTCATGAGGGCTGTGAGGTAACGCGCGAATTCACACTATGATTCCACAATAACTTCGAAGGTTGCTTATTAAATTTTGAGATATGTGAATATGTCAAATCTGACATTGACATGATGAAATTTGACACTTTCTATGGTTAACGTACTCAGAATGATTTACGAGTGCTGTTTGCACAGTTGTAAGCAGGTAATTAAGTAACATTCATCTTGGTCAAAAAATGATATTAAATCGCACACATTTTCATGCGATGATTTTCTATGAGTTCAGACGTGGATTAAACCAACACAGTAGGCCGATCAAATCGCTTCGACTTTTGGTGATGAAGCCCCAACTCGAGCTACAGTGTTGCGCTGGTTTTCCGAGTTCAATCGTGGTCGCTACAGGATGATTTTATGAAGGTTGTCCAAATTCTACTGTTGCACCAGAAAATATCGATGCAGCATTTGGTTGTCAAAATGATGTGTTCGCTTTGGATACCGCATAATTAGACAATCTCTCAAACAAAACTTCATGTCGATTGGTGGAGAGGAATTCTGGCAAAAATTCAAACGCAGTGCTTCAAAAGATGTCTAGAAGATTATGACGGGCAACGAACCATGGATCTATTTATATAAACCCTAAAAATCAAATAACTGTATGGGACAAAACGAGCCAAAACTAAAAAACGTTGTTCCTGCACGCAGCATTTCGTAGCAAATGGTCGCCTGTTTTTTCAGAATTACTGAACATGTCGCAACATTTGCTTATTTTACCAGCATTTGCTTACCAACGAAACCAATCATATAAAATTCACCACGACAAATCAAAATCTTTTTGAACAATAACAGCGTCGAATTGATGGGCTATCCGTCGTACAGTCCTTGTTTGGTACTCAATGATTTCATTTTATTTCCGCAGATCACCAATAAATTGTGAAGGCAACGTTTTTCTACACCTGAAGAAGCAGTTGATGCGTTTAAATCACATGTCTAAGATTAATCTCAATCGGAATGGAAAAAATACTTTGATATTTGGTTCAAACGCTCGCAGAGGTGCATTTATTTTGACTGAGAATATTTTGAAAAACTATAAAGCCATATCAAATCATGAATAATTGTTTTTAATTTCCTATATCAAAACTAAAGTAGCAGCTTTCATATTTAGACCTACAAAAAAAAAGAAAGTTATTCGAAAGAAGATGGTGGATGACTCAAATACATACACGTACAAAGACGTACATATGTCTGTCTTGCCAGAAGCACACTGGCCAGCAGCCATGAATAAGGATGTGGACGTGTGAACAACGCACTAACCCTTTGTCGCGGGACAAAATTTCGTCTCCGATCGAACAGCCGTGAATGCGCGTGATCTCGCCATAAGCATCCACATTTACGGAGCTTCACTAATATGGAGACGCCATTACGATATGCTCGAGTTGAAGATATGAACTAAGAATTATTTGTTATTAATTATTTAACGATATGAAGAAAATCAATCTTCCCTGTCATGTTGTTGTTGCTACGACTAATCTACTACTACAATTATCATAATCGTAGTTTTTCTGCTATAACTATTGAAACAAATAACTGAGGTCCCAATCCATCTTATTTGTACCAGCTTCTACAATATATTATGAATGTTGTAAGCAATATTTGAAGTGATCACATCAATTCACATGAAGAAAACAACGTCCTTCATAGAGTAATTTACTACATTGAAATTTGCTGGCACCCTTTCTTATCAACTAGATTCAAATCTATGCTGGAGGCTCTTGCTTGACAACTATTTATGAATCCCTGTTGGATTAATAAAATTAGAACAATTGTAAACCAGATAATCATTATCTGAGTAATATCTTTATAAAAAATTGAACAGAAAAAAATATTGACAGTTTCTGCATTTGTTAAAATTACCGAAAATGTTTCACGAATATGTTACTATTTTGTTTTACCAATTTAGATGAATTGTGCTAAGATTTTTCATGATTTAACATTAGAGAGAGAAAAGAGAAAAGCGGAGACAGTGAAATGAAGAAGCTATTCGAAAAACTGAACCACTAGCAACATATAATTTGTGGAAAACGACGAGGCATCTGTATAAAATCTATCTTTAATTGCGAATATTTCCGAAATCACAAATGAAATAGGATATATTTGGTTTGAAAAGTAAAAATACATGAACGTAGCCGTGTCTTGGTTTGCCGTACAATTTTAGAAATAAAATGGGAACTAGTCACCACCTTTTAAGGGTAATATTTTGGAAAAGGGTGAGCTAGGGAGATTTTGTTTTGGGAAAGCTCATCTTAATTTCATACAAGCAATCACCTCCTGAATTTCGTCGACGAAATTATAATCATAATTTCATAAATTTCATAAGAGCTGACCAAAAAAATGAAGAGAGTAGTAACTTTGATACAATACGAGGATATATTGAAAAATTATTAGCCTACTATCCAACCAAACAAAATTTCAATGACAAAATATGTTATTACGCAACATATTCTCAGCGTACCTGCAACGTCTCTAGACCTTTCCTGTAGAGTGGTTATCAATGTCGAATAGTAATCTCCAGTTATTGTTCTACCCTTATTCAAAAAATCAATCATGATTACTCCATGGCAATCCCAAAAAATTGAAGCAAAAACTTTTCCAGTAGATTTTTGAACACGAACCAGAGTGACGCCATTCCATCGATTGATGCTTCGTTTCTGAATCGTAGAAATGCGCCTAAGTCTCATCCATAATAACAATTTGGTTTAAAAAGTCTATCTACATCGTTTTCAAATTGATCACAGATCAAACGCGATGCCTCTACCCTTGCACGCTTTGGTCAACATTCAAACATTTGGGGATCCATTTTGCAGCAATTTTTCTCATCTCCAAATTGACGTGAACTATATGATAAACGCATTCTTATGATTTATTCAGTGGTTCAGATATTCGTTTTAGTCCAATTCGACGGTCTGATAAAATAATGTCATGAACTGGATCGATATTTTCGGGGACTGACACATAAACTGGTCTTCCCGATCGGTCATCATATTCAATGGAAAATTTACCTCTTTTGAAGCTTGCAGTTAAATACAGGTACTTGATGATGGCTCGATACTCCAATTTTTCGATATGCACAATTTCGGTGGACATCTTTTTTCTTTTAATTTATTGTGTAACTCTGGTTCACTTTTTTGACGTCAAACTTTACAATGACACTTCTAATAAGTTCTGTTCGTTGCGATGGTAACGAAATATTTTGTTTATGCATGGAACTGGTCTAGGCTAACTAGATATCAATACATACATACACACATATATAGAGCAACGACTCGACTATTTAATTCTCGTATTATCTAAGAATGTCTATCAAAGATATTGATGAAATTTAATGAATTTGAGTTTTCTAATCAGTTTACTTTCAATGATTTCAAGATATTTTTATCATCTTGACGTAACCACCCTGGAGATACGCTCTGGGACATTATCGTGCATCCCAAGCACGTGCTACTAAAGCATGCGCAGTTAATATCGTTTTTAATGGTAAATCCATACTGGAACATCGGGAATATGCCACAGGAATTCGGGAAACAACAGCCAACGTGGACGTGGAACGTGAATTGTGGATAACAAGGGAAACTATAATGAAGTAATCGACGTTGTTATTGTCTAGTCTTTATTTCGATTCATTCTCCTCACTATGCTACTCGATAAACTTTTATAAATATAATCAACTCCATTTATTACACCATAAAGTAGAGCTATGTAATGATTACAGGGCACGTTGTTTGTAATGGCGGTTATTTATTGAATTTAAGAAATCCTTAAAATTTTTTTTATCAGCTCTTTTCTGGATCTTTCATCATATTCCATATTTTGATTAACAAAGTTCATTAGACCGATTGGGTGCGTTATCGATCCTGGGAACCGGTATCGTTTATTAATGTAATGCGGCATATGAAAATTGCAAATGTTTAAGATTTACGAAACGATTATCTTCATTAATTTTGGTTTGTTTCAAACGCTAAAGATAGCAATATACGTACTTCAGTCTTCTGAAACTTCCGGTTACAGCGGAAATGGACCCAAACTTCGTTATTTTAAACAGAATGCTACGGTTTTTATTAAATTTTTGGAATTCAAATATGAATTTCAGTTATACAATATCTTCTTATTAGGACTATAAAAACTATCAACGATATCAGTTCGTTAAGCTGATATACTGGAACTGAAGTTTTCAAGAAGCGTATGAATGTTACTTGTTCACGTATTCTTAGTAGCTTTGGAAAGAGATGAAAGTGTAGCCAAAGCAAAGACGACTGGTTATTACAAAGAATCCGGTCAATTATTTGTATTAAATATTTGTACATTTAAATTTGTTTGAATCGTAGTTCAGTTTGCGATATTCATATTAAATTTTAAATTTTATGCCTCTATTATTATTAACTATTCAAATTCATTCATTACTCTAAATAACCATTTACTACCGACTGAACTCTTCATTAATTTTGGCCATTGCCATAACGGATGTATGAGCTGCTGAATTGTCTTTCTTCTTAGCCGAATGTGGCCGTTTTTGTTTGATTTCGTCGCAAAAACATCGCAATAAGTTCACATGATACTCGCCGTTGATAGTTGCTGGATATTCTAAGATTTTCAATGAAAATTATTCCATGTGCATCCCAAAAAACTGACGCCATAACCTTGCCTGCATATGGAATGGTTTTAGCCTTCTTTGGAGCTGGTTTCCCTTTTCAGTATATTGTTTTGATCGTTTTTTTGTATTGGGTATGAAGTTATGGACCCATGTTTCATGTATGGTTATGAAACGTTACAAAAATCGGCTTCATTTCTATGAAACATTGCCAAACACTTTATTATTTTCATGATGCTGTTTTTGCTTTATTTTGAGCAAACGCGGCCGGCACCCATCTTGCGTACAGCTATCTCATGTCAAATTTTCAGTTAATATTACACTCTTTGAAATACCTACTATATCTTCTAGCTCGCGCACTTTCAGTAGATGATCATCCAGTACCGCTTCGTGGATTTTCTTCAACATTTCTGGAGTCATCACCTCATTTGGTCGACCACTGTGATGCTGGTCTTGGGAAGTCGTACGCCCTCATTTAAACTCTGCTACACAATATTTCCTACCATTCAAATAAAACTATTGTTTCACATAATTATTTTTTTTTCATGTTTACAAATTCACTGAAAACTTGCCTTATTGATGGCTGCCGAAAAATACTAAACAACGTTTCGTCTTCAAACTTGAAACTTTTGCTGTATGGATTATGTACTTTCTAATACAGTGGTATTTTTCAAGCAACTATCGCCATCTCTAGGTCAGGCCAGGTACTTCTGGAACCATCCTAGTACTTCTACAGGTTTGAGAAAGATGTGGTTTTGTTAACCATTGTAATCAACTTTTAAGTTTATGCTTTATCCTATCAATATTTTTTTCAATTCTTCAATTCTTCCAATTGTTCAGTTTATCTAGATTTCTTCTTTGTTTTTTGTTTTTCTTCGACCACATAATATTTGACGTGTACTATTCAGATTATCACTAATGATTTTAGTAATTTTTCATACCTTGTATGAACGAGTAAATCTTCTGAATTCTATACTTTCGCTAATATATCAACACAAGTGGTAGTAATTCACTTGGAAAGTAAAACGAGCATATGTTGGTGGTAAGTCTGACCGGAAGTCATTTATCTGGCAATTCCTGAAATATTCCCAGGTTAATATAATTAATGCGAATAATTCGCTGTTTTCCAACGAATTCCAGAGAAACTTTCCGAACTCGATATGTAACGTGTGCGGCCGCAGTAAAAAGGTTCAAGGTACCGTAACGTTGGTAATTAGTGCCGCCAGCACTTTTATTTTCGCAAGAAAATGACAGAAAGAGTAATGACTGATTTCATTCCTACTTAACCTAATGCTCTTTATTAATAGTATTAGTAATTTATTTTATATGTACTTACAAATTGTTTATTTTGATTTTCCCTATTGAAAGTTTTTTACAGACTAAAACACGTCCGCTCCGTTTATAAACAAAATAAAAACGTGGAAGAAAATAAAAGTAAGAAATAAAGCAAAGTACGGACCAAACCTAGAAATTTCAGAGCGGTAAGAGACGGATTAAGTGCATTAGATGCGGAAGAGCCTCAGGAAACGTTATGAACAAAAATTGAAAATTGCATTTGTGTAGGGGAAAAATGCATCTCCAGAAGTGCATCCCCATTGGGTAAATTTCGATTTTACCACTCGGAAGGTAATATTTTCCAGGCTATAGATTTCTAATTTTCCAATCTTTCGAGATGCACTTTCCAAAATGCATTTTTCCTCTTCTCTCATTCATAATTTTGTTCATATAATTTACTCAGACTCTTCCGAATCGAATGCTCTTTATTGCATCTCGTGGTACTGCTCAGAAATTCCTAGGTTCTATGCTTCATTTCCCCGACATGAAGTCGATTTTGTAGCATCTTCCTATTTAATGTAATCGTCTTCGTTATCAACAACATGTTGCCATTTAGTGTGTAACTTTTTAACGCAATTTCAACATCACTAAAATTTTCAACAGCTAGTGCAAAGTTTGTCAATTCCTAAATTTTCTCCTTCAGTTGAAGAACCAAATTTTGAGATAAATCATTTATTCTTGAAACAACAGTGTTTCTTGAGAACGAATTATTTTGATATTGACTTTTGAGATGGAAATAAAATATCGATAACTTTCAACATACAGTGAAAGGTTTTGATCTTTTCGCGATTTCTAATGCAATATTAAAATTTGATTTCAGGGCATCTTCGCTCTCTGTATTAGCTTTAGTAAGCATCGATTATTGACCTTGAAGTTTAGATTTTAAAGATGACAATGTGTCGATTCTAATTTTTTGGTGTAACAATCCAATTTTGACTTATGGTTCGTATCATAGTGTCTCTTCAAATTAAACTTTTGACAAACAGCGACTACGTCGCAGTACCATTAAAATCCTTCTCCAATCGTATCGCTTCGATTACTTCACTCAACTAACTCACGTCGCGCAGTCGCTTTGAGCTCATTATTTTTATTCTCAGAAAACCAATAACACCCTACAAGGTATGTTTTTAAATCAAATACGGTAAAGTTTGATTTTATAATAAATTCTATTCTTGTTCAACTTAACTTGAAAGTTCAAAAAAAAGTAAGAATTTTGTTATCATGAGACAGTTGTCTCTCATTTTTTTTTCTGTTTGGATTGCTCTTTTTAATAGGTAGTGAGCAGCCCACAGTTCATCGAAGATCGTATTCTGAGACCCACAAGTATTATATTCGTCTTTTTCCAGTTGTTCATAGATAGCTAGATTTTTTTGCTCCAATACCTGATTAAATATTTCAATGCTGTATGGGCTTTCATCATCTGCAGCGCATGTTTCCTTGTATACTATACGGTCTTGAAAGGCACAGGTTCCAAACATAATTTAGGTACTTTAATCTCGGCAACTTGTACGAGTGGATTCTCAGTGGTAGTGGGTTATAATCCCAAGAAATGATTTATAATTACAAAAGGCAAGTCCTGGCATATGCAGATGACGTAATGCTCATAACCAGAGCAAAACAGGAACAAATGTTCTTTCTACTTGAAAGTTTGAAGTTTGAAGACGAAAATAAATAATTCGACAAGATATTAGCAAGCGGCAATAAAACAGTTGTAGGTCTATGAAACCTATTAAGGTCCAAAAATAACTCAAAGGTAGTGAAGCTAATGCTGGGTCATGAATAAGAAAGAGGAAAACAGGCTAAATGCATGGAAGTGAGGAGTGTTAAGAAGAAGTTTTGGAGGGATGCGAGTTGAACAAGATAATAAGGAAGAAGAACTAATGCGGAGATTGAAATTTTATAAGACAAATAAAACGTTGGTTGGGGTATATCACCAGAATGGAAGAAAACAGATGGGTAAAAAGAGACTTAACAAGTGGAGAAGGTGCAAAAAAAGAAGAGGGCGACCTAGTAGAAAATGGCCAGATGCATGTAAGGAAGACTTACAGAAGTTAGTGCGAATTGACGCACTGCAACCATGAACAAAAGAAGTTGGAGAAAAGCAATAGAAAGACTTCAAGCAGTAAGACCTGCTATATATATTTATATATAAATATGCCCCGGCAAACTTGATATTTTCCTAGTCATCATCGAGGAATTACTGGAAGGAGCTATCTCATTACTTATTTCCACTTTGGTAAATTGTTTTCGCACATCAGAAGAGTTATAACCCTTTCTTTGATGATCCCACGTCATCTTTGACCAGAATTTCTTAAACACACTTTTTCTAAATTCGGTTATTTTGGATCATTGTCCCGTTTTCGCTTTCAAACATTAGTTTCACACCGTGGTTTTAATATTCTCTGTTTTAATACTCATTTTTATTCCATTGCTTTTCATTTTCACATTTTGTTATATTAGTTAAATTTGTTCTGTAGTATTTCTTTTGTTTTTATTTCTATTGTTATATCTTCTTGTTTGAATATTTTTATACCAATTACATAACCCAAAATCCTTTTTTGTCTTGCTCATATGGTTTAAAAATTTTCGTACTCACAGGGTTTGGAAGTATGTGATCAACATTAACCCTCTGATCGGGATATCTTTTTGTATGGAACATCAGTCATAATGACGGCTATGTCTGGAAAGACAATTTATTATTAGTTGTTTTTTTTTGTGGGAAATTTAATTTTTGTCAATCAAAGTTTCCTTTTCAGTAACTACTTGGGATATTAATTTAGGACAAAACTAGAACGTCAAAACGAATTTATATTGCAATTAATAAAAAAAAAACTTGAACAGTCGTATCACTTTGTTACAAAAGTAGGCATCTTTCTAGTTACGTGACTAGTAGTTACAATCTCTCTCATTTCGTTTGGTAAGGCACTAATAAGATATC
The DNA here is from genome assembly GCF_026230105.1 of Diorhabda sublineata. Taxonomy (NCBI): domain Eukaryota; kingdom Metazoa; phylum Arthropoda; class Insecta; order Coleoptera; family Chrysomelidae; genus Diorhabda; species Diorhabda sublineata. The sequence goes on from NC_079483.1 coordinate 3,281,237, forward strand.
TGAGAACAAAACAAGAAGAAAAAAACAGTAAACTAATGAAATCACATAGGTTGGTACGAAAAACTACTTTTAAGAAAACAAAAGTCATCTCAATTAGAAACTTGTTCCTCCACAAAATCACATCAATCACTAAAAATCTCTCCAATAAAAAATATGACAAGGAAATATATATTTTTTACCTCTATACACAGTTTCTGCAAATTTTTCTTGTACATTCAGCACAGGCAAGCTGCTAACACTTTTTGGTGAGGGCAAAATCGGCAATTTCCCTGTGTTGAAGTTTATCTGCTGGAGGTGCGGTGGAAGATGTTTCTTGACGTGGGTTTGAAGTACCACTGTCATTATTTGTTCGCAGACGTCTTTCTGATTTTTCTTTTATTTCACTTGCCTCTTTTGACCTTCTTATGAATTATGTTCCAGATGGAATATCGGTTATAATGAACTACTAGGCTTCAAAGAGAAATTACTTATCGCTGAATGACGTCTGGCAGCACCCTACCGAAGCTACCTGCATGGATGTAGTGAACCAACTGGAGTTCTCATAGAAAGCCAGCTCGCTAGCGCCCTGAGCAGTTATTAAAGTATACCATATGTTCCGGTCAAAGGATTGATCATTAAGATAATATCCGGACAAGTCTTATCAACCATTTGTTCATAAAATTAGTAAAGAAAATAAAAGTTTTACTGAAATGATTTATTATGGTATTCTGGTATAAACAATCGAGTAAACAATATTGTTATCTTAATATCTAAGTAGTCATATCCTTATAATTAATATACAATAAGCCTCTTCTTTGATGTGTTACAGCTTCTTTTAATGCTTATATGTATAAAGGCGAGCAGTAAATACTACGGCAACAGGTTAAAAGCTTTTAGTTAGAAATTCAAAACGATAATCAAATTCATAAATTGGACATTATTCTAAGCAATAAAATCACGATTGAAAGTAGAAATAAAAATAGTTGATGAATTCTCTTCAAAATCTATATAAACTGAACTAGATAATGCTATGAAATTTTTTGTTTTCCCACTAGTTTTGTAAAGTCGTAGTATCCCTAATAAAGTAGCCAAGCTCTTGAATCAATGAGGGTAACAAAAAGTTAATCATTTTGAAGAAATTGCTTAAAGATATAAATGATTATCTAGTTAATAATAAAATCAAATTTTTTGGAACAAATAACATATTTGTATAACTTATAAAAACAATAATTTGAAAGGTATTACTAAATAACTTGATCCAAATTTTATGTGAGGCACTTCAACAATATTAAAAACCACAACTGGAACGAACTCTTATAATTATCTAACGTAGTTTTTCAGCACATCTTTTTGATTTTCAACACTATTATTGCATATATTGAACAATGAGCTCGAAATACTGAGACCCAAATCATTAAGAGAAAATGTGTTTCTCGATAAGTTAATGCCCAGTATATTGAACCCAAAATTTCCATGGTTGTAAAGCATTTTCAGAAGAACGAGAATCAAAAAAGATAGAGAGAGAGAGAAATACTTTATCGTCACAAACTTGTTACCATTTATAGACAAAAGCTTGTAAAAACTAAAAAACAAACATAAAAATAAACAAAATATAACAAATAAAATAAAATTTCAATATACAGAAGAAAACCACCATAAGTAACAAAATTACAGGTAACAGTAATAGGTAATAATTAGTATATAAGTCCATAGCAATATTATACCAGTATGCAGTTTGCCTGGAATTAAATATTATTAGAAATCGTTTACAGAGTAGAAGGTACTTTCCATTAAATGCCCTCAAATTATGCGAAATACGGGAAAAGATGATATCGATTTGATTTCAATTGGCAAGTGATTTTGCATTTTTTTGCATTGTAAAATATTGAGCCATTGACTAATTCTGGACGTTGAGTAGGTAGAAAAAGGTCGTGCTCCATATTCCTGAGTAGATAGACTTCAACGAACTATTTAAAATTGGAGAAGCGTGTTTACGAATTTGGCAAATAGATTCAAAGATGAATAAGGAAAGAAGAGTCAGAATTTTTAATCTTTTCAAGAAGTCCCTGCAGTCTCTGTTTAGTTCGAGTAAATATCTAATAGCTCTCTTTTGTAGTTTAAAGATTCGCTCAAATCCCTCAAACTGAGTCGCACCACAGCACGCACCCTAGAACCGAAGAGCATATCGTAGATGCGACTCAATAAGGGCATAATAGACTGTTAAGGAGATGGATAAGTTCAGTTCTTTGGAAACTGCTCTCTGCGCAAAACAGGAGGAAGTTAATTTTTTAGATAAGGTGTGATAAGGTGAAATCTATTTTCAAGAAATTGTCCACAACAAGCCCTAAGAATTTTTTTTAAACGACGTCAATGGTGGTGTTATTTAATGAAAAAGAGGCTGCAATGTATTTTTATATGATAAAACTTTGGTTTTGGAAACGTTGCGACAGAGTAGATTAGAATCGCACCATGATTAAAGCGTGATTAGGTCACTGGAAAAAGTCCTATGAAGTGCCATGAGATCAGGATTGCTCCAAGAGAAACTAGTGTCGTCTGCAAATAGATATATTTTACCACTGATGTCGTTTATAAACAGAAGAAACAAAATAGAGCCTAGTACTGAGCTTTGTGGCACTCCACATTCTATTGGCTTGCAAGATTATATCGTTGTATCAACCCTCACAAGCTGACCTTTGTTGGTAAGGTATGACTTTAACCACGCGAGAGGTGTTCCCCTGAAACCACAGTACTGCAATTTGTTGATTAAAATACACAATCGAAAGTCTTAGAAAAATCATAAAAAGTTGTTGCGTTGGAGTGATAGCTGTTTAGGTTAGAGTAGACTTGGACTTAGAATGGACAGTAATAAACAAAAGAGAAGTGAGATCATGTTCGTTTTACGGTTAACCACATACAGAAAGAGAAACTAAAGCGAAGGAATGGGCTAGAAGGAAACATAGTGAGATACATAAATACTGAATATGAGAATAATTGAATAGAATAAAAGGTATATATATATATATATATATATATATATATATATATATATATATATATATATATATATATATATATATATATATATATATATATATATATATATATATATATATATATATATATAGCTTTGATCAAAAATCAAATTAACACAGTGCCGTTTTGTTGAATATTGAGAGTAGAAACTTTGACAATAACCAACCTCCTGAATCTTCTTGTTTCTTTGTGATATGGGTCTTTGAGAGATATTGAATCGTAATGGAGACAAAAAAGTGCTTTCAATACTGAAACATGAAATGTTCACGAAAAGAAAGCACCAATTTTTCAAGATGATTATTGAGTGAAATATCTAATTAAAAAACAAGACATCAGCAGAAAAAAGTACTTATGTCTGAACAAGAGGAGATATTATACAAATATTGCTTTTCAGAACCTCTCAAGATCAAAATTAGTGTACTGAAACCATCTCAGTATTGGGTACATAGATAGGACAGAATAATAACAATATATACCACTTTGTACGTGAAGAAGTAGAAATACCAAAATAAAAGTTCAAGCACAACCAAAACCGGTAAAAAATTTTATTATGAAAAACAGAAATGAAAATAGTTATCTACCCTAATCTGAAAACAGTTATGGTAGATATAAACCTAAATATATGAAGGCCCTCAACTGCAAGAAAGGATGAAAATATTAAAATAATCCGAGAACTTGTTGGCTGACTGAGAGTCAAAAAGATCAAATGTTGAGAGCAATCGGAATTGGGCATTATTAAAATACGCCTTGTCATATAACAATTTCAATAAACTTATTTTTGACAAATAAAAATAGTCCGGTGACTCTTGAACCTTCTCACTCACTTGACTTGAGTCCTTCTGACTTTTTCCTACACTCTACAGTAAAGTCTTATATGAAGGAACGTCATTTTGGAATATTCCAGTAATGAAGCTTCAGCACTGCTATAGTGAGTAGAGAGACAGTCTCTAGCACTGCGTGTCTTTACGTAGAAATTATTTTGATGAAGATTGCATTCAAGTTTTGAAAAATAGGCGTGTTTTGAAATTTTGAATTATATAGTCAAAAATATTTCATATAAGTTAGATATTGCTGTACACAGAAGGTTTGTATGAAATTTATATTGTTATACAGTATTTTGACTTTTTACTACGTGAAGAAAATTGAGTATAGTTTCCCAAAGCGTAAGTGTAAAATAATATTTATACCTAAGCCAGGAATAAGCACATAACTCCAAGCGAAGTCTGTTAAACCTATCAGCCAATCAGTGTATTGACTTAACTTGAGTAATGGTCATTTAAATCCTTGGAGACAGCTCTTCAATACATCAAAAGAGCAAGTGACCACAAAGATGAATTACTGGGCTTTTTCATCGATAGAGAAGAAGCATTTTTTAATTTTATATTAATCTACACGGGAAGCAGCTAAAAGATGGACGATGGTCAATGAGCTTGTTGAAAAGAATATGCTTGGCGTGCACGCCATAGGATACGTCGACGTTCAACGCCAACACCCTGGAATAATGTTCAGATCTTCGATAGTTTATTTGAAAAATAAAGGAAATTTTCGTATTTTAAAACAAAATTAAGTCATAAGAATCCATATTGATAAGCAAGTGCAGATATTAGCTGCCATTTTATGAACTTTCAGAAGAATTGTTGGCAAAATGTCTCCAATATCTTTACGTTACCGACAGCTTCTATATTTTCCTGACCAAATATGTTTTTTCCCTACTAAAAGATCACTCTCCTAGTTTCCTGAAGTTTGAAGGATCCATTTGAAATACAGATGGGTCAAAGATTCAGCTCAGAGATAGCACCACTTTTTAGTGAGAACAAAGGAGATAATTAACCAGAAGAACAGGAACAAACACAACCATATCTGCTGCGAAAAGCTCTCGTGTCATTTGTATTGGTGATAACCTCTAAAGTGGTACAAAACAGTAACAAGAAACTTTTAAAGTTATCGACGTATATCTATCAAGTCATGTATAACTATTGTTAGAATTTTCTGTAATAGTTTAAGATCATCATACTATTGAATGTGATTGAATATAATATAATACTTCGTATACGCAGCAGATCTACGAGTTTCGCAGAGAAAAAAATAATCAAAGTTAACCAGTATCCCATTTTCTGCTATTCCTTGGTGTTGGGACTCAAAATTTCCTTTATTTTTCCTTCTACTACCCTTTTACAAACCAGCATTATTATTTTGTGTAGCTCCTGAACACCTTTAACTCCAAGGCAGGATGGCAATGTAAGGTCGGGATCATGATAACCTCATGAATATTTTGATAATGTAATCAATTCTCTGTCTACTAACTTAAAATACGTCAATATTGCTTGGGGAAAATATGCTTACGTTCTAAAAAGTTAATTTAACTATGTTAATAAATGCCTGCTTCTTGTTAGTTTGATGAACTTAAACTATTACACTTCTCAATCTTCGTACCCGATAGTTTTATCTAAAGTTAAATGAGCAGAGAAGTTGGACATAGCTTTTTGAATGCTTAGCTGTAAACCACTGGCCCGCGACTCACCAAAAAAGGAACTAAAGCTGATTGAGATGATTACTGATAACCGATGTACATCAAAGCACCTTAGGACGATACGCATCACGCAAGATGCTCAATATCGAAAATACAAAAGTGAAGATACTCGACGAATGACGCTTCCTCCAGGAGTTCTCGACAAAACATCCTGGAGGGAACGCACATAAAAATCCAAATAACAGATATATATATATATATATATATATATATATATATATATATATATATATATGTGGACTTTCTCATGAAGGGTACAAAGAAGGTCTCCATAATCTGTACTTCAACCAAAGAATTCTTCTTGAAAGGGACCGGGTACAATTGCTGCACTGCTGAACGTCCGGCTTCATCAGAACCTATTCCAATAGTTTCTCAAAAACATTATTATTGAACAATTAGATGTCTATTCAATTTTATTCTAATTCCATTCATTTTTATCTATTATAAATATTAAAATAGAATAATGTAAGAATGCTGAAGCTTATATATTAATTAATAGTTATTCACGTAATCACTTCTGCAGTATCAAGAATGACGGAAATGCACAACGCCGACTGACGCCTGAATGTCAACAATGGTCAGTGTCAGTGTCAGAGATTCGCAGCTGCACACAGAGCATGCCCGCTTTCTTCTGCACGCGTAGCATCTGCTCGGAGCGATCGGAGGTTTTAAAATAAAAACGCTAGTTGTCGATAAAAGTTATGTGTCAAGTACCTTCGAAGTAATTTAAAAGTTGTTACTAAAAAAATATAGAAAAATTGCATTCTCCGGTATTATAAAGATTCAGAGTGACCTCATATAAAAAACAAACTAAATTATATTAGTTTCTATTTGGTTCTAAGGCCATACGTCATATACTATTCATCAAACAGATTCCAGATTTCACGAACATCATTTGTTAATAGCATAAAATACTTTGAAAATTTACAAAACTAGAAAATGTTAATCAACTCTTTTATTTATGTTTTGTATACTTATTTTTACATAATTCATATTTATTTATGTAACGTCCGACGTCTACTTTTATAGTTCTTCTTCATACTATCAGAACATAAAGTTTTAGTCATCCTATTAAAAAAAGAAGAAAACGTAAGATTTTGCCTTCATTTCGACTTTTGAATTTGAATATCCTTCTGAATCTTGTGTGAGTGATAACAACAAATGCATACAAAGCACAAAATAGGAGTAGCTGTGATAAGTTTGTCTTTGTAGGTAATAAGATTTTCAAAAAGTGTACAGTGTGCAATGGAACACAATTCGATTTGGACTCTACACTTTATTGTTGAAAGATTGTTTGTCTTAATTTGATTGTGAATCAATAAGTTTCACAATTAAATTTCGCAATAAAATTTAATAATTGTAAAGCCCATTAAAAGTGATGATACGAGATACCGTCTCTTGATTGTGTGATAATGATGAGACTCGATTAACCACCCTCACATCATCAACAGAATTTCTTATTATTTTGAATAATGTTTTTTGACTCATTCATACGATTCGTGTCTGGAAATTAATAGCAGCTTATGCAAATAATAACATTTTATTTTCGTAAACAAGCAATTATCGTTGGGAATATGTACATTCTTCTGTAGCTTCGTTATGGCCAGATAGATAGATAGTCGTTCACGTTATACAAAATTTAATATTTTAATGACCACGTGGCAAGCTTAGTGAGATATATTTTCTTTTTTCATTACTGTTAAGAAGTATTTATTGACAAAATGTTAACATATTATGTAAATTTAAGGATTTGTCGAATAATTTCACATATTTTCAATATTCTCCATGACTAATTTTTTTGTTGTTATGGGGTGGATTCCTGAATTCAATCACAGATATTCCAACAGATATATTACTTTATGTATGACACTTGAACAATTTGTTATAGAAGAAAGAGCTCTGCCATTGATCTAAAGGTCTTCAAATTCGACAAAATTTAGCACACTTGGAAATGTAGATGAGAGAAAAAAATTATTTCATTTATTAAAAAACACGCAAGTTATATGCCTGTCAGATAATTTTTGATCTAAAAATAGTTTTATTAGGAATTAATTCTGAAAGTGACTGGGAAAAAATCGGGATGAGGAAAGTAGTGATAATAATGTATTATAAATTTTTAACACCTCACCTCAATAGATGAACGATGAAGATATGTTATCAAATGTAAACCAAAAGTACTAAGAGGAAACTAAGTACGAAAAGCTGGAGGACTAATCAGTGATTGGAGGAACTACAAAGTTAATAGACTAAGGGCCAGTGCCTGCCAGACATACGTTGAAGTATTAAGGCTGAAAAATTTTTTGCGTGTTCCCACTGGTGCAGGGAACAATGTTTGGGGGTTACAAACCTTGAGTAACTGTGCCTTCGGTAGGTATTAGGTAATAAAGGTGCGCAGTACCTGAGCTCTTTCACTCTTTCAATTATGAAAACTGAAATTTACACAGAGTGTTTAAATGACCATTCTAAGTCATTATTCAAAAGGCCACACCTATCCGAAAGGTCTAACACTCTGCGGTAGAAGGTCAAATGCACTGAGAGAGCATTGCTCAGGTACATGAATGCATAAGAGAGTATTCCTGGAGTTTAAATTCCATAACTAACAAAAAATTTATGTAAATATTACTGAAAAATTATCATACAATAATTTTTAAATAACCAGACATATTCAAAGGGTTAAACACCCCCTTAGACTGGATAAAGTCTAACTAGAACTATACATGAGAGAGCATCAGAAAACTGTTAAGAGAATTTAATACGAAAAAAAATATTTTTTCTTACATAGAAATTAAATTCATATTTTTTATTTATTAATATATGTAAATAAATTAATTTAAGCTTGATATTAATTAGTGGTATAGTTGAATGCAACGATAGGTCACATCGATAGATATATTACTTATGTATATGACTAAATGGAAAAAAAATATCAGTATTTTCTAATTTTTTAGTAGTTTTAAAATAATATAAAGTATATATAAATAGATATGTATTATTAAATAATCATGACATAACTTAAAAAATTTTGAATAATTTAATAATATTGAGCGAAATTTGATTATAATATGTCAAATATTATTTTATCTATTTTTCTTGGGAATATTCTAACTGTTAGGTCTATTTGGAGGTTCTAATATATTCCTTGACACAGTAAAAGGTGGAGTACAATCCAAAAAATGCCTTCGTGAACGTGAATGTGTATAACATATGGCTTTAAATGGTTCGAAGGCGATAAATTACCAATCAGTTATGCACTTAGAACTCCATCAGGTATTTGAGGTAAATTCACTTAACTTAATATTATTCTGATGCTCTCTCTTATAGGTAGGCTTTATCCAGTCTAAGGGGGTGTTTAACCCTTTGATACTGGGTTAATGGGTCTTAACCCATGATAATATAACATGTTCGAATCGAAATGATAATCATGAAATATATTTCTTCACCGAACTCAAACGAACCTATATCAACAGTAAGTTTTTCGGATCGAAAAGTTTTGTTGCTTCTTCAGTTCAAACAACCTAAAATAACAATGATTATAAAATCATTTTTTGACGTTTACGAATAGCTATAACAGAATATATGAATGAGCGATCTGAATCTCTTTCACCTCATGATAACGCCTGCCTCAGATCTTTTAGGTTACTGAATAAGTCTAGCGACTTTAAACCAAATTATGGTCATAGGTTTTCAAAATTTTGGGAGCTCGTAACTGAAAAAATTCGCCTTCACCTGGGATTCTTTTTTGTAGAGAATTTTGTACTCTACATTTTTTGTTTAAATCTTTATAATTCTCCAGTTATTCGCAATTCAAAATGTTTTTAAAGACATGAACCCATTTTACAGTGGAAATTTTGATGTTAGGAAATAATGCTTGCAAACCAGTCTATAGAGAATTTTGTGCTGTACATTTGTTGCCCCAACACTTTTTTCAAGGTATTAGCGATTCAAAATAATATATGCAAAAACCCATTTTAAATTGAAACTTTTGAGATTAGGAACAAATACCTGGGTTACTTTTTTGTAGGGAATTTTGTACGCCTCATTTTTTGTCCCAGCAGTTTGTGTCTAAATCTTCATAATTCTCCAGTTATCCGCAATTCAAAATGTTTTTAAGCACATGAACCCATTTTTGGTGAAAATTTTGAGACTAGGAAACAATGGCAAACCAATGTGTAGAGAATTTTTTGCTGTAATTTTTTGTTCCAAAACTTTTTTGGAACTACTCGTAGTTTTCGAGTTATTCGCGATGCAAAATATTTTTAAGTGAACAAACCCATTTTAAGGTCAGATTTTTGAGGTTAGAAACAAATACCTGGAATACTTTTTTGTGGAGAATTTTGTACCCTACAATTTTTCCGGCAGTTTGTGTCGAAGTCCTCATAGTTTTCGAGTTAAATGCAATTAAAAATGTTTTTGAGTACATTAACCCATTTTACGGAGAAAAATTTAAGGCTAGGAAAAAATACTCATGAACCAATCTGTAGAGAATTTCCTGCTGTACATTTTTTGTTCAAGCACTTTTTTTTCGAGTTCCTCGAAGTTTTCAATTTATTCGCGATTCAAAATATATGTATAAACCCATTCAATGCGATGGTTCGTAGAAGTGAATCGCAAAGAAACTCATTTTTATAGAAAATATTTTTAAAACTTGTTCAACCTTAATTGGCAAGATATATTGCAAAATACTTGCACGTTAATTATTAATTGAATCTTCTTGTAAATTTTTCGTTTGTTGCCCAGCGGATTGGAAGTAAATGAGTATTTAGAAGACTAGTTTACAAAATCTCGAGAAAAATTTGTAAGGGTATTTTCAATCTTTGAATAAAGAATTAAAAAAAAAGTGAAATAAAACCCTAAATCAAGAAGCGGAGTAATATTTACCAAGTACAATATTTATTTGTGCGGAAATCGTCGAAAAAATTGTTTCACGAATTTTTTACTGCATTAAAGGTATTTCAATGAAAAACTAAATCTTCTTACAATCAACAGATTCAGAAAATATCAGACAAATGTCATTTTTGTGATAAAATCTCTAAATTTCAGGTGCGAATCACTTTTTTCTTGTCTGTATCACAATTAAATGTCACAATAGAATGTTTTGACATAATGGATTAGAAAGATTGTAATTTCTCACTTTTCATTATCATTTTCCTTACAGAATGATAAAATTTCTATAAAAAATTGGTGAACTTTGAATTACCTGAAATGAAAATAAAAGTTGTAATTCTCACATTTCAAATATTTTTCTATTATTATTATCATTCACAGACTTTTGGTCGTATGAGTCAGTCATGCAGGAAATTGAGAAGGTGCACTTAAACTGTTAAAAAGTTCTCGTTTGATTTTCCCAAATGTATGGATTGGACCTTTGCTTGATACATCAGTTTGAAAATTTCTATTTAAAAGTCTCACAACTACGATGTCTTAACACATTTTCTCAAACAACATTATAGTACATTATTTAATAATGAATTATTTCCATTTTAAATTTGATCTCTATTGGTTGACAGAAGAGTGCAATTCACCATCTTCACCATCGTCGTCATATAGGTCCCAGTAGAGCAGAGGGCACCTGTTAGTCAGCAGCTCTAAAACGATCAGCTCACTATCCTTATGTGTTGTTTCGAGGCCTCTGTTCAATTTTTGTTATTCTTTCTGTTTCTGGACATTCCTATAGCTTCTGTCTATGTAAAGTTGCATAGTTCTTATCCTGTCTCTTTTTGCCTATTGTATTATAATTTAATGCCTATTAAGTTATGTTTATGCTGGTTTTCATAGCTTATGACCTACCAATCTTCATTTTCACTACGTAATCGTTATGTCCATGGGTGTGAGGACAAAAAAATTCGTATATTTTACTATAGTAGCGCATATTTTATATAACTGAATCAGCACTCGGTCGGCTCGCTTTCCTAATTTTTGTTTTTACGTCTTACATTAAATTATAAAATGCTGAATTTGACATTTGCCGGAGTTTGCTCAAAATCTCCAGAATTTACATTTCGTTCCAAATTTCGTCATAATGTTCAATTGGCTTCAGTTCAGAGGAATATTATAAACTATCCTAGACTCAACAGATGAGATATTCAACTATTAGCAGGTATTACATTTAATCAAAACACAAAAATTGCTTTAGAATGCATCAATCTTGATCTAATACACTCTTTTTAATATTTTGGTAGTTACAGATTTTTCTGAAAGATGTCTGCTAAAGAACAACTACGAGAACATACTTTCGAGTTTATCTTTTTGTATTTTTTGAAATATATTTCTGAATTTACTTCCTCACATTTCTGACAATGAAAAGTCTTATAATTCGCCGTTTAATTTTTATGTGGGATAAAGGAAACCTTTTATAGGAGGTTTGTTTGAGTTGGTCCTGATATAGGAGCTGCTCTTCTGCAGGGCTGGGGTTGTAGTGGTTGCATGGGGTTGTACTTGCTGCCATGGCTGGAAAAGAGGAACTTTAGTCAAAAGTGAAATATGACTCGTCGTCGATAATAATTTCCAAACATTATCGGGCGAAAACTCATCCTAAGACGTTAAAGTGTTAATTTTTGTTCCATTTGCTGCTTTTCAGAGCATTTGAGTGCCAATTTTCTTGATTTTTCCTCTCATTTTTTGGAATATTGTTTACATATTTCTTACCAATTTTGAATGTTCTGCACAATTTTCGCAAACTGACTCCCAATTTTCTATAACTGCTTCAACCAAAGCTTCTCTTTTCTTTTTTGATATTTTTTATGGTTTTCTGCTTCGATAGATTGTCACCGTGAATTGTTTGTCTGACTATTCCCATTCTTCCAAAGTGATCAATCCTAAACGATTTCTTTTGATCTTGATTTTCTTCATAAAACGTGGTAATTATTTTACTTCGTCCTTTTACGCCTATAATTCATAGGCATCTATTATATTTCCTTATTGTGTTTGCAAAATTGAAAAAAGAGTTCATATTGGTCTCAAATAATCTTAATTTTTTTTGTTTTAGAAATACAGTTGAAAGCATTCTTTGAAATTTACTTAGCCGCTTAATAAGCAAAATTGCTCGAACTGCTCTGTTTACCTTCCTTCCAAATAGATGGCGCTTCTTGCTTCGGTTTTGCCGTTTCGCAAAATATTTATATGTATGTTTTTTACCGTTTATGTTGAGTTATTATGTAGCCTGTGATTTTGCATTTCTAGTATGTGATCTCTATTTGTTATTGATAAACATAGTCATAGGTCGATTAGTTCCACAAATAGGTTCCAGTTTATTCCTGATCTTTTATCCTCTGCTAGACTCGAAAATACTGCTTTTGACTTCCTGTAATTTCGACTCAATTGTTTTCTATTTTGACTCAAAAATACTCTTCGTAATTGCTTTGAATCTCAGCCCATCTGTTTTTCATCTTCTTTAGACTCGAAAATACTTTTCCTAATTACTTTGAATCTTAGCCCATCTGTTTATTATCTCCTTTAGGCTTGTAAATACTTTTTCTGATTGCCTGTTATCTCAACTCAGTTGTTTTCTATTTTGACTCGAAAATACTTTTCCTGATTGCCTGTTATTTTGATTAGTTGTTTTCTGTCTTGTAATTTCAACTCATCTGTTTTCTATGTAGTTTTGACTTCTCCTAATTTCTTTCAATTTGATTGTTTGCGGCAGATTTTTGTTACCCTTTAATTTCTTTATTATTCTGTATAATACTTTTTTGTCGTGGGCAATCGTTGCTCCTTATGCTTTTTGATTGATTTTGATTTTGATAGATGTTACTTTGGCCTCGATTACTGCAGTTATCAAGGTCATTTTGTTCGCGTAATCCAATTTTTTAGCTGCAAGTATGACTTTGTATTATTTTAATGTATGGTTTATATCGTCATTTACTTGGATTTAAGGACGTATTTTCAATCCTCTCTTGTACTTGTCCAGTATAGCAACTGTTTCCAATTCTACAATTGCTACGTTAAATTTTTCAATTTATATCTTATATCTTCGGTGTGTTAGCTTAGATTTTCCAATTTGAAAGGGTCACAACTACTACCTATAAATGTAATAAAACTAATTATGTTTCCTAAGCAACTAGCTGGCATCTATGTAAACATCACCTTCATATGGGTGATTACAAAAACCCATATAAACCCAAATTTACAAAAATATTGCAAGCTGTAATTATAGTAAACACCTTCACACCATTCATAAATTTCTTTCCCACTGAAAATTTTCTGGCAGCGAACTTTTTAACAGCTGAAGCGTTCAAATGCTTACTAGCAGTTATTAGAGGGAGTGTAGTGTAAATATAGATGCATTCATTCAAAACCACCAAAAACTAATTCATGTCTTCGATACTACATATCGTTTTTTTAACATATCTATTATGTATGTACACACATTTGACAAAATACTTAGTTGTCTATATATAAAGTTCGACATTTCTATAATCATTATTTTATTATCACCAATAATAAATGAGCTTCCATTAGCTACCCCTTCACAAACAACAGATTATTTTTTCACTAGAAGCACCAAAGATTATGTTCCTATGTCGGAAAACTGGAAATTTTTATTCCTCACCAAATAACTGATTATAATTATCACAGAAGCAGACATTGAATCAAAAGAATTTTATTTTGTAGGTTACGAAACTTGAAATTGATATAACTAGAAAATTCTTATATAGAATCAAGCAAAACATTAACATTGAGCAATTTTTTTTATCAATATAAAGCCTTCCACGTTTTTTCCTTCTCCCGAAATGTCTTATTTATTTTATGACCGTTGGATACAGTTCTGGTGATCTCGTTCCTCTAGTCACTTATATTCCTTAACTAGGAATATTTTCACCTCTAAATACCTCCGAATATCACCTGATATTTTTAAGTATATAAATTTTACGTTTCACTAGTTGCAGCAGTTGTTTTTTCCTTCCTATTCGTTTCAATGCGTTTGTTGAACATCGACATCTTGAAGACATCGAGACGGTTCATGACGTTGGCATTCAGTTACCAATTCCTACAGCATAACTGTATGTAGCATTTCTGTTAAGGATACTCTGAGCTCTTCGATTCTCCTAAGACTCATATTCCATCAATCTACAACTGGTGAACTGAAAAGGAGTTTACATACACGTCTAATTACAATTATAATCGACGTTTTCCTTTGGAAAGAAATGAGTTGTTTAAATTTGTTATTAACAACGTTAGTACCTTCATTTGCACAAATTTCACTTTCAATTTTGTATATGTTGTAGAAATTGTTGATGGGATTTGAATAGAATTTTATCAACAAACTAGCCAAATCTTTTCCATAGCACTGTACAAAAACTGATCAACCAATTATAGTAGATCAACGAAAACAAAATTTTTTATTGTATTATCACATTAGAGATATACAAAGTGTTCCAAAAGAAGGTGAAGGTGAAAAATAATTGGCATATGCTTTTTAGCAAATTTCCATTACGTTATCTACTGGCAACGTTGCAATGAAAGTTTATACGATTGTTTTTGTTTTGGAGGCTTATACATATACAAGTAGTATTGAATTAGATTTCTTGATAAAAATTTTAACACAGATGGCGTTACTGAATTAGTCCGAATCATTTTTCAGTTCTTCGTCTACTGTTAAGACGGGGTCACCTCTATTTGAAATACTCTGTATAGGTACGTTAATAATATTCATATAGCTACCGCTCAAAATATTTCTTCTCGTTAGATAAAGTGTGCCATTGAAATTTGGAGAAATTATGATTCTGTTGCCCACAATATTTTCATATTCTGATTTTCATTCACTCGTCAGAGTGGGATCATAAAGACCTCCAATGGACCCAGAGCCTATTCTTAATGTAGCTAAATTGTCAGCTAAGTACTCTGCTTGCATGACAAACAGGTAAACATATATTGGCCTTTGTTACCGATAAATTGCTATACATAAACAAGAGCTAAATTCGACTGAATACTGGGCTTTTTACCTCACACAATCAGACAATTCAAAGTGCCGATGGTGCGTGCATCTTTTTTAACATTTTTCGTAGCGTATTGTTTCATATTGCTCGTGATCTTCCTTTTTTCCTTCTCCCTGGAATTTTACTTTCTCAAAATATTCTCTTATATCTACTCTATCTATTCTTTGTAGGTGACTCAACCATCCTAGTTCTTTCTTTTCTATGAATTCTTGTATGGGTTCAATTTTTAAATCTTCTCTTATAAGCAAGTTTCAAAGTCCACCATTTCTAGATACTACTTTGACACTTCTAAGCTATTTTAGAATCACCGAAATATGAGAGAATTTGAGAATTGGCCTGTAGAATGATTTGTAAACTTCCATTTTTGTTACTTAAGAGATTCTTTCCTTATTTGCTTGCTTAATGCCTTTTATATTCTATTGCTTCATTCTAAAACCTGTTTTAATGTTTCTTTCAACATAAGTCCTAGGTATTGAAAGGTAATAACTATAAGTTCCTACTGAATCCTGATTTCAATTCTTTCCTTCATATTTGATGCTAACATATCTTTGGTTTTTTATCTTCATTTTTATTCCGTTTTCTGTCAATATTTGGTTCCAGTTGTTCGAATTTTTTTGTAGATCCTTATTGATGTCTGCTATAAGTGAATCAATTCCCTTTTCTGTATTTCTAATTACTCAATTCATAGAAGCTATGAATGGTACTGGGCTCAGACTACTTGCTTATTGTACACTTTGTGTTATGAATGTCTTTGATTTTAATATTTTGTTTATAATCTCATTTCCCGTTTCTTTGTACAAGCATTTAGTAGCTCTCGTTAATTTGCTGCTAACATTTCTTTTTTTCATATTTTCGTTGGTGGGACTCTTTCGAAAGTTTTTCTATATCTAGGAATACAAAACTTACACGTTTAGTTCATTTTCTTACGAATGATATCTTTTATAGTAAACACATGGCCTTCTCTTTTCGATTATTTGTTCTAACCTCCTCAGCGGCGCATATTACAGGAATATTCATCTATAACCACCGCAATTAATCATCCTTTGCTGTCTTTTTTTTATGCACTGGTAGTAGAAAACCCGTTTTCCGGTCTTCAGGGATCTTTTTTTGTATCCATACTGTATTGAAAATTTCTAGCAGGGTTGCTTTATCTCCCAGGTTCCTTATTATCTAGGCTGCGATTTTATAATCTACAGGTGCCTCCATTCTTCAGCTGTTTTATTGCTGCGGGCAACTCCTCTTTAGTTATGAGCTTCCTTCTTTTTCTTGAGTTTTTCCATCCCCTTTATCTCAATAATATGATCAATAATATTCTGTTTCATCGTCTCTTTCATTTTCTGTTCAAGTAGTTTTTAAAAATATTCTCACCAGCGCTCCACTTTATCTACTTCATTCACTGGTACTTTTCCTGCCTGGTTCTTAATTGCTATATTTTTCTGCTTTTCCTAACCTCTACGGCATTTCAATATTCTACAGAAAAGTTTCTGGCTTACTTATCTCCAAATTTCTCCCATTATGTATGTTTGGAGAGCAATCAAAACTTTTTTACTTTATTCTTTATGCTTTTTGTAACTTTTTATCAGAAGTACTATTCTTTTCAAATTGAATAGAAGCAACTATAAATAAAATCTGAGGATTATTTGATTGTATTATTATTTTTCTACGATTAGTTAACACATTTTATACTGCAAAAAATTGATTGACCAAAATATTATTTGAATATCAACTATGTGAAAGGATTTATCTTAGATTAGAATTGTATTTTCGCCGAAATAGAACATATTAATTTTTGGTGTTACCAGCTCCATTAAATAATATATATCCCTGCAGCTTCTCTAAGGATATAATGTAATATTCTTATAAAATATCATTTTTATCACAAAACTACATTCAATAATTACTAAAAAATAATATATGGAAATACTAAATATAACAATTTTATTCTGTACTTCATTAAGTAGTTTATATAGTGTGAACCAAACATTTGCAAATTCGAACCATTGTAATTTACTGAAAATAATGAGTCGACACTATTTGTTAACATTTGGAACACATTCTATACATATCTAAGTACTGTTTAAGAGATATTGTTTCTCCCAAAAATATTGATAAACCGTTTTTTTTTTGGGTAACTCGTTTTTACTACAATTTTATAAAATATATTTTCATATAGACCTACGAGTTTCTTGGACACTATTTTTTTATTTATAATGATATAGTACATTAACAAATTATGTAATCAATAATTTTTGTGTTTAGACATGAGAAAAAAGTTTTTGCTATGAAAATTAAAGATGGAGAAAAAGGAATTGAAAAAGTTTTTAAATTTATTAAGGTTAGTTTTTGTCATATTAGAATTACTATGTACACAAACACTGTGGTTAGTCAAGAGACACTAAGAACAAGGCATCATACCTTCCAAAGTAATTAGATTTTCTACATATTGTTATAAATACAAATAAATTCATGGCAGTTTGTGCCGCCAAATATATATTGCGAGCTATTATTAGTTTCTTACAGGCAGAAAATTCATCGGGAAATAAGTATACGGAAACATCTTTATGAATAATGGCGATGTTTGTGAATGGTATCGAGAATTTGAAAATGTTCATGATGAAGGAGGTCAAGGACGCAACTGTATTTGTACAGCGAATTGACCAGGAGGAAAGGGAAACTCGAAGTGATTGAACGACGCAATTTTCTGATGTTTCAAGATCTGCCCTGTACTAAATAGTTACTGAACAATTGCACTACAGAAAAGTTTGCTCTCGCTGAGTCCCAAAGATGTTGACAGGCAACTACAAAACTCGCTGAATGGATGCAGCTTTGGAGTTTCTTCACCGCTACAATACTGACGGAGAAGTTATTATGAAATCCATTGTGGAAGGTTATAAGACAAGGATTCTGTAAAATAGGCCCGAAACGATAATCACAACAATGGATGCATAAAAATTCTATCTCTAATGGAACCCACAAAATAGTGTGTTGCTTGAGGAGTTTATGCAACCTGATACAATAATTAATGCAGATTCATTTGCTGAAACTTTGCGAAGTTTACGGAGAGCTATTCAAAACAAACGAAGAAGCATGCTGACTACTGGAGTTCTTCTGATCCACGAAAATGCCCGTCTCCACAGCACTCCTGCAATATTTTCGAACATCCACCATACAGTTCCCGCCCTAGATTTCCCCTGAACTGAAGTAGTGGCTTGGAGAGTGACGCTTCCAAACTAACGTGGAGCTCAAAGAAGGTGTTGCATTCTTTGTGTTTTGTGTTTTCAACGTGTCCGGTCGCGTTTCTGCTGTGTATGTCATTATTGATCTTATAACAACTTTGTAAATTCTAGTCGTAGTTTCCGTTCTAATATGTTTGTTTCCCCATATTGTATTACTGAGGCATCCTGCTGCTCTATTGGCTTTCTATATTTGTTTTTTACTTCTGATTCTGCATCTCCATAGCTTGATAGTGTGCTGCCTAAGTAGTTAGTTTCCATATTCTGTTCAACGCTGATAGCTGGTACAGTCAACTTCTATCTTAAGTCTAATCGGTTCTTTGCTAATGAACAGTGTTTTTGTTTTTTGGGATGAAATTACCATAGCTTCTTTGCTACTATGTTGAACTTGTGGACCAATCTTTGTAAGTCGTCTTCACTTTCTGCTATGAGGATAGCATCATCTGCATAGCAGAGAATTTTTATTTCTCATCTTATAACCTCTCCTCCTTTTCACTGTCTTTATTATTTCATCCATTATGAGATTAAAAAGTAGGGGGCTTAAGGAATCTCCTTGTCTTATACCCGTGCCTATGTTTATCTCCTCTGTAAGTTGCTCGTCTATTCTAGCCTCTATTTTGTTGTCCTTGTATGTGTCTTCGATTGTTTTGATAATGTCTAACGGTATTTGTCTATTGTATAAAAGGTGAACCACGTCTTTTAATCTAACTCTGTCAAAAGCTTTTGTCAAGTCAATGAAGTAAATGACTGCCGGTCGATTATATTTTAGAGCTTTCTATGTGATGTATCTAGTTACAAATACTGCGTC
Organism: Diorhabda sublineata; assembly: GCF_026230105.1. NCBI lineage: Eukaryota > Metazoa > Arthropoda > Insecta > Coleoptera > Chrysomelidae > Diorhabda > Diorhabda sublineata. The sequence goes on from NC_079483.1 coordinate 3,300,755, forward strand.
TGTACATGATCTCCTACTTCTAAAACCTTGTTGCTCTCATCAAAAGATATTCTTTGATTTATTAGTTGGATTAAAATTTTGGTTGTCATTTTTAGAGTAGTATTCAAAATATTGATTCCTCTATAGATTCCGGTTTATGTTATCTTTTTTAAACAGTGGAATTAGTATACTTGTTTTCCATTCTTCAGGTACTTTTTTATGTTTTTTATATTTTGTTAATGGACAGTGTCAACTGCTCAGTCATTGTTTTCCCACAATTTTCATTTCATCAAAAGTTCATTTGGTATTCCATCACTGCCTGTAGCCCTTCGGTTTTTTAGTTTTCTCTGAGCTTTCTCCACTTCCTTTGTACTCATTCTGGTCTCTTCATCAGTTGTAATTTCTGGTTCATAAACTAATCGAGTTAATTGGGTTGTAATCATATGATATGATGCTCTCTACCCTTGTAGACCGGTCAGTAAATGCATTCAGTTAACGGGTTGTTCCATTTGTCTTTGGTTTTTTGAACAAAAATTACGTATTCCCTGTATTCCCCTCAAATGGTTGTCTACTATTAATTCCCTTGAGCAACGTCATTGATAGGTTTCTGTGTTTATTAAATTTGTAATATGCGTTCGAGGGGGTATATCGTTGGTAACTGCTCAATAACAATTATTAAACATCTAGGATCTCTTATACAACCAAATAAATAACATGGAAGAATTAACACATAAACAAAGTAACAAATATTATAAGTTTTTACAGACCATATTTCAAATGTAAAAATTCCATCGAAAATTGTATGCGATTTGAGTTACAGTTGATGAAAAATTGTTGTTTTGTGAGTGTAGATTTGAAATAATCACATCAAAGGCTTGTCGTTTCCTGAGATTCATATATAACTAATCTAAGGGAAACAGGACTATTATCTTAAGCAGGTTCAAATTTATCAAAAGAAACCGATATTTCAATTGAATGAATTTAAATTATTTTCTTTTTATTGCGTAAAACGATTTTTCGCCTGCATGCCAATGATATTTATATTTATATTTTTTGTTTACTAACGTTGGTTTTGCTTAGTCGGTGACCAAATATTTTTAATGTATTTAAAATAATATTCAATATCTTCACAAATAGACCAGGATAAAAGCCTTGAAAAATAATATAGAGTGAAAAAAAATAATAGTTAGATGAAACCTATTGGAAAAGGAGGAGACCATAATAAAAATGAAAGGAAAAATAATTTACTAGCGATCGGTAGTCGGGAAGGGAAAGGAGGTGAGTTTTTAAAGGAAAAAAACGGTTCATCTCGATTTCCGGTAAAACTACAAGGGGGGGTGCTAGAGGGCCGTCGTTCATTGCTTTTAAGTTAACACTATTTATACAAAATCTTTCCATGCTGTTTTAACACCCCCCTTCACACCTCTTGATCCTTTTTTTTACCCTATTTTACCATAAAAAAATATTTATTGAATTTTCAATTTTGCCATATGTATTTTTCTATGATAAAATAATAATTACTTATTGCTACATCAAGTAACAATGATAATTGTTCATAATTCCACTAAATTAATTTAATATATTTTCCACATATTATTTTCACTAATTAGCTATATTTTTGTCTATATATTTTCAAATAAAATTTATCATTCGTTAATTTTTAGTGTTTTAATTTTTTTCTTTAACTCTTTCTATTTCTTTAACAAGGGATGACCGACGGATGGAACAATTTTTTTTGTGTTCAGTACGCTTTACGTTATCACCCCTAAAGGGTGTCGAAAGGGGTAGGGGATAATTTCTAGATAATTACCTTGATTATTTCGAGATGAAATATTTTTTACCCTTAAAAACTCACCCCTTCTCCGTTTCCGACCTCAGACCGGCAGTAAATTAATTTTCCTTTTATTTTTATCATATTCTCCTTTTTTCCACTGGGTTTCATCCTACTATTATTTTTTTTGTCTCAAAAATTATCGACTTTGGCAGGTAAGATACTATTGATAGCACTCAGTCTCGTTTGACTAACAGTTTTATTAGGTTTGTTCCAACCCATGTAAAAACCGTCGTTGGTACAGTCACGATTCTGCGCAATATGAACGATTCTGTTTTGTGTTCCAATCGACTTGGGTATCGTTAGTGAACCGTATCCGGGACGGTCTTTTCAATACTTGGTACAAGTACTGGTCACAAGAACCGCGCATAGCCGGAGATTGCGCAGAAAATATCATTTAAACGCTTCCAATAACCGTTCAGACTAGCAGGCTGGAACAAACCTATTATGTACACAATCTTAGTAAATTTAAACAGTTATTTAGGCTCTCCGTCTACTACCACAGCTGTATGTACTATCCATCCAACCAAAGGCTTATATTCTGCAAAATACCAAGAACAGAATTCAAATTACTGTAACCAATGCAAAGATTTTAATGTATTAATTTCAAAGAAAGAGATTCTTCATTTGTGTTTGTCGCAAATTACGATAATTTAGTGATAAAAAAAGATTTAAAACAACGATGCGGTATACTGCCCACACTTCATTCATATATTTCTGTACGAAAGAAGCCATATAGAAATGGTGCTGAAAATGTGGTAGGATGGGTATACGCCACAATGTACTACTATTCGCAGATGATTATTTTTAACAGGAAAAAGAAGACGTGGAGTATATGATAACAAAGCTGAAAGACTGATACGAATTATGGGTGTTTATGTATGAATTGAACTGAATATATAGTTATTGAAACATAAGCTGCAAATGAAGTTTTGAGGGAGGAAATTATTAATATCTGCCTAGCTTAGAATTATTTAGGATCGACAAAACACCCACAGATGGTATGTGTGTGAGATGCATAGCCTGAGGAAAACAAGACACAAAGTATTCCCCTTGGACTTCTAACAGACAAAAATTTAAAAAAAGACTATTGAAAAATAATCTTTTAAAGCAAAATAGGGAATAAAATGAGAACAGTCGATTTGGAGTTACAAGAGCCGATAAAATAAGAATCTCAGAAAAGGGAGCACTGCGATGTTACGTAAAAAAATATTAGAACCTAATTGGTCAAAATGATTACTGAAATGGAAGTCTCCACGTGAAACACTTAAAGAATAATCAACTCGAAGATGAACACCATACACTAGACGTGCAATGATAGATATATCCTTGATATTGAGGGATTGAAATGCAAGAGAACTCATGAAGAAAAATGTCCCCTGCTATTAAAAGCGATTAGTTGTCTCAGGTAAAGTACATTGGTTTCTGAAATCATAGTTATCTGTAGTTATTGAAACTTCGCAATTAATTATTAAATTTCTTATTAATAGTAATGAAGAGACATAAAAATCAGGTAAGGAATATTTCTAGCTGCACTTTTTATTTTATTTGTACTAGAAATATGTAGTATAATAATATTTATTTAAGATATTTTTTCACTTTTGTTTTTATTAACCAATATATGAGTCACTTTCTCATCAACTAACTAAACCTGCGTATTAGGGTGACCCGTCCATAAATTTTGTTTCACTTTTCTGTTTTAAAAAATTCTATAACAGTAATACAATATAAGGGTTGAGGCATAAGTCGAGACAACTATTTTTTTTATGTAGATATGTGAACGGATCACGAACGTATAAGTGTCTTGTAGATGTTCTACAAGTTTAATATGTATAAGGATAATAGATGACTCTGTTATAACTGGTAGTACCACAGCGAAGGGATTGCAATCAGTCAATTGTAGAGTGTAACATAAAAATAGCCAATATCCGAGAGAGAAATGCGTTAGAATGTCACAGTGAATTGATGAAAGTCCTTGGAAATGATGTCCTACGTTTGACGACGTCACTTGTCTTCTCTAAGTCCAGTAGCATCCATCGTCTGTCTTGATTCTTCAGCTGCTTAATAACGGCGCGTACCACGTCTATTAGTAAACTAACTGCTAGTATCGAGCGTTGCTCATCACTGATTGACACGTCTTTGTTACGATATCCTAGTGAATCATACCCAACGGCTTCCTTTCATTCACTGTAACATTTTATGAGAATGAAAATGAATGAATGAATGAAAGAAAATGAGAATTCATTAATGAGTGAAAAATCTAGTACGGCTGTAGCGTGTTTTCTCTTCAGGGAACGGAACCAGTAGAATGAAAGGCATCTTCTAGATTCAATTGGTGGAAAGGTTGTTAGTTGTATTTTTGTAAAAATAGAAGAGATTTGAAGAAATGTCACTCAATAGCACCTGTTTATTTTGACCCAGGCTACAAATAATAATTCCATAGTTTAGGCAAGAAAGGAGAATGTGTGTGACAGTATGTGACAGGTCACATTTTCACAATGAAGAACAATTCGGACGGTCTATTGTCATAATTGAAGACGACAAAATAACTGATGAGCACATAAGGAAATTCTTCGAATGTGTTTAGTTTGTGATTCATAACAAATATTTTTCCTACCCTCTTATTCTCTTACCAATATTATCACCAGGAATGGAGATACCTTGTTGGTTTTAAGAGCCTGGGTAATTTTTTTGCATTCCTCTTTGAATAATATTCCTTGTATAGATTTTTAGAAGCAAGGTTTCTCCACTTAAACAAATCCGAAGAATTTTCTTTGTGTGTTCACAGTTAAAGAGGATGTATCGTTCATCCTCTATTCGGATCAGCGATCCTGTCTGTATTGTATCTGTTATACCCGATTTTCGTACGTTTTATTACCAGTATTTCAGTAAGCCAGTCTAAGAGGTTTTTTAACTATGATGATTTAGACCTGCCCGCAACCCAACAATTGAAGCCAGGCCTCTTAGTTTTTCCCCTTCATACAGCTTACGCTATTCCTTAATATGCAAGTAAAGGATTCCCCTTACAGGTTTGCTGTTGGCTTCGATTGCACCTAATATACCTTCTAAGGATACCGTATATTCTCCTGACAGTTCATCAAGCTGCAGCATTCTAGAATAATCTTTTACCTTTTTGTGTAGTCTGTTTATTAAATATCAAAATAAGCCAAGGAATTCAAGCAATCCTGAAGAAAGAAGAATTAGACGTGCAAAAAGTACGACTTCACGTCTTATAATAGTAGCTGCCGGTAATGAGACTCAAAGTGAAAGAGAAGATTATCAAGGTAAGAATAATTTCATTAATTATAACAAATTGTTGATTCAATAACTTTTAGCTAACCTATCTTCAAATAGTGTCATTGTAATAGACAACATCTCCTTATCACACACAGGAAGACAGTGACCACAATTGGTTCAGAAAATCACGTAATGTAAACGTTTACATAAAAGGATTGGAAACAAATTTCTAGTCACTCTTTCATTATTATCAATTTGCGAGAAATCATTTATAGAAACAAAACAAAAGAATCATTTTCTTATAATAACAGAATGAAGAGCAAATAACTTGTTCTTGGTATTGTTGAATGCTTTGGTTGAGCAAATTGTACATATTATACGTCATAGAGAAAAAATGGAAAGATAAAATAATACTTTTCAAACGATTTTCATTTGTTGGTTACATAGCTTAGGACAATATTATTTTTAAAAGTGAATATTCCTCCAAATTCAAAACTCTGCGTTAACACTCTGTGTATTTCTTTCAACTGACGTTTGATGAGTATGTAGAAAAAAGATCTGAGAAAGGCGTTATGAGTACGAAACGTGAAATTAGTTATAAGTGGCTGAGGACCTCAAAAAGTTATTGTCATTATTTATTTTTTCAATATTAAATATTAGCGATATTGATGACATGATAATGATGCTTAGTTTAATAGAAAAAGAAATTATTTCGTACACAAATTTTTTTTACGTCAAATTGTAGTGGGTGTGTAGCTTTATAGAAAAATATCTCAAATTAATGATATTCTCGCTAATGTGAAAATATATAAAATAGGGGATAAAATCTACTTTAACACGTTGAGCCCCAACCAAAACTGATAAACTTTCTCCTAGGTCAAACATTTTTTTAGTATTTTTCATGTGTGGGGTGTGGATCCGAGAAAAAAATCGAAAACTTATTTGAAATAAAAAGTGCGAGAAAATAATGTTTTTTCTTTGCGATCCATAGGCTCTCTGTGGGCCCGAGGTAAAGTTTGCCGCTAAAATTCTTCCCAGGGCCATACCGGTGCTATAGACGGTACACAAAAAACATCACTTTCAGCACTGTTTATTCGAAATGAATATTTTCACTACATTTACTACACCTTACGTGTACTATAGAAAAACAAAAATAATTTTTTTTTGTTTTATTATGCTTTGAACAATAATTCAAGTTTTTTTCTACGTTCATGTCTGTAAACGTCAGAAATCGCAATCAACATTCCTTGTAAATGACATTTAACAATAAGATTCACGTAATGAGATCTCATAACATACATGTGCGTTTTGTGAAGAAAACTTGAATTTCTTGGTTCAATTAAATTACAATCAAATTTTTATTTACGTAAGACTTTATTTGGTCTATGTACACAAATTTAGTCAATTAGAAAACATAAAAACTTTTAAGCATGAGCGAGATATATTTAGGATTGAAAGAGTGATGCTCCTAAATGTAGGCAGCACATTATGCAATTTCTTTAAAAATAGGACACGTTTTCTTAAGTAGCATGCTATGAATGGACGTAGAAAATGTATAAGTACGTTTCACGAGTTCTAAGCCCATTACACACTTATGAAAATTATGGGTTACTTACAAAACTTGTTACGTAATATACTATTATATAAAGTGTACAAAAATGTGTCTTATAAAATATTATATGAGATCAAAGATAATGCTTGTGGGTAAGGTAATATTTACTTATCTGCTTTTTTTATGTTAAAACATTTAGAAACACGCGCGATAGACAATACTAAGTGAGGAAAATTCTTGTGAGCAGATTTCAACAAATACATTCCAAACAAAACAAATAAATACGGTATAAAAAGTATTTAAACTTTGCTGTGAGCGGTATACAGATAGAAAATAAAAATTTATACTAGGAAAGAAAGAGAAGAGAAAGTATCTGTATACGAAAATGTTGTTATGAGTCTGGTAGAAAATTTTTTTGACCAAAGGAAAAAAATTGTAACATACAATTATTATACAAGTTTGTACTGAGCAGAAAATCTGCTAGGAAACCACACTTATTAATTGAAGACATTGAGAGAAAACATGAAAGGACTGTCCATAGACGTTGTGCAAAAGAAGCTGAAGAAACATGA